>NC_065443.1:39409175-39728862 GCF_917563875.1 Diabrotica virgifera virgifera | reverse complement strand
CATGCTATGAATTTTTTTGTGACGGATATTCTTGAGTTGGGGTTGATTTCATGTAATCGAATGAACTATCTTTCAGTAAAGTCGTCCCAGGAACGCAACTCATAAATATTGGCAATATCATTTTAAAGTCTTCTACTTTAAAATGTATCATATGTATCTGAATTGCCGATATAAATGAGTCAAATTAAATAAATTATTAGAAGAATTTTTTTACTAAGCAACAACATTTTTGTTTATATTAGTAGTATTTTGTATTTTGAAAACGGCACCCGATTTGGGCGTCGAAACGTTAATAAAAAATCATTTTTTAATAATATTGTGGCTTATTTCCCATTGTAAAAATTAAAATTGTAAAAATGCCACAAGAAAATAGCTTCAGAGCAAAATTGTTCTACTGGTACAGGTTCTATTGTCAGGTTACAGGCTACTAGTACAGGTTATTTCGTCTTCTTCAAATAGGTCTTTAATATATTCTTCTAATCTATTTATTTTCTCGGCACTTTCAATTATTATTTTGTTGTTTTTGTCCATTATGTTTCCAATGCTTCCTTTTTGTATACGCCAGCTGTTTCCTTAATTTTTCCTGTATACAATATAATAAAGCTGTCATGTTGTTTATCTAATCTTTCTATCTCTGCACATTTTTCTGATTGCCACAATTCCTTCGCTTCTTTGATATTTTGTTTGATTGTTTAATTTACGTTTTTTGTATTATTGCGAGCTTTTATTTTTACATTTTAGGCTTTCCCATATAAATTATTTTATTTCTTCTGTTATCTATTGTTTGCTTATAAGAAATGTATCGATCTCCAGTTGTTGCTGTATGATGTTCCTCAGGATCTTCTTTAACTCTCTCCATTTTTCTGTAGCATTAAGTTGTCAATATCTCTCTACTTTCTTGACTTCCTGGTGTACCTATTTGTTTTTTGATCTGTAGGAGATCAGCTCTTGAGTGCTATTAAATTAATTCAATGTGATTTTGTGACTAATTTTATTTTCTTGAATTTGAGTTTCATGTCTAGTAAAACAAGGTTGTGGTCACTTGCTTTGGTTTATAACGATCTAGTCAATCAGGTTTCCTATTATAATCTCACCGTCATCTCTAGGGGCTTTCTAGATGTATATACCCACATAACAATGATGTTCGCTTCATGTTCAAAGCATATACTACCAACATTCGTCGGAGTATATTCTTTTTAGTATATGCGTAGTACATGCATACCATGTACCTTAAAAAACATTCTAAATTTCATGTTCTTTGCATATTCTTCAAAGAATATTCTCGTACCGAATATACTGAGCACATTCATGTCGGTAGTATCTCAGAATATTCGTAAAAGTTTATTCTTAGAATATACCTTTATCGAATATTCTTAACACATACTTATAAGTACATACATAATTTTAAAATATTTTAAAAATATTATATATCTAATAATGTTAGCTTTATGGATTATTAACTTCGATATTTATATAATAATTAATAAAATTTATGTATGTATTTGACGAATTAATTTCTTAAAATTGTCTTAATTGTATGTTAAAAAAGTTTAAACATTAATTGTATTAAAGAAACAAAAATATTCTTTTTCATATTTGAAATGAATTTACCATTTCGAGTTTACCATGAGTATTTTTACATCGTTGGATTAGGTACATTCAGTTACAAAGAACTGAAAGAATACATCATCCACCATTTTTATCACAAGATCGTAAAAGCAAGTATTTATAAGAGATCGGATCAAAATTATATCGACGTGATATGGGCCATTCCATTCAACTGCAAACGGCCAGTCTCATTCTCATTCTGACAATTTCCTACCTGGATAGGGATTAAGTACGTAACGGTAAAATATGAAAACAAAAACAGACATTTCTGTCTATGCAGTGATGAAGGCGAACGATAAAGTATTAAAAGAAGTAGGACTATTAGGAACATACATAATCTCTTTATTTTGTTTACGGTGCTTCAAAATATGATTCATTTTGTTAACTCAATATTACTTAAATAGTAGGTAAGTAGGTAAGTACATATACTTAAGTATATAAATTTTAGTTACTTATAGGTTAGTTTAGATAAATATTATATAATATTTATAATAAATAACTAAAATTTATATATACTTACTTTTTAAATAATATTGTAGGATGTATTAACTTCATTCTCATATGCAATTAGAATATGTAACTAGGTACTTGGTAGAACCCGTAGAACCTAAGATGAGATTAGGTGATGCTGAAAACATACTTCTGAGCAACATAGCACTTCCTTGAGATATTCTTAAAAGTATGTTCTTCCAAGATACTAAAAAGATGTACGGTAGTACGTTCTAAGTATATAAATAGAAGGTTTATAGCACGTCCTTGGAATATCCAAAAAAGTATATTCTTAGTATATACTGAAAAGAAGTTCGGTAGTACATTCTAAGTATATACATAGAACGTTTAAGTACTGTAATGTAGTATATACACAGTATGTGCTCTGCACATTCCCAATGGTAATTACATATATTCTCAGTATATACTTTTTCTGAAAAGTATGTTCTATGAATCTACTAAGAACATGAAATTGTTATGTGGGTTCTTGAGGCTGCGGCTGGTAGTTTGTATCATGTGTTCTTGATAATGAGATCGTTGTCCTTGCAAAACCAAATTACCACCTCTCCTCTCTCATTGCGTTTTTAATCTCTCCTCTCTCGTTCTTAATGTCTTAAATCTCATCTATGTTGAATCTGGTCTGTTTAAGTTCTTTTTTTCGAATCTCATGAAATGAAGTTAGTTTTTGTCCTTGTGCAATCGGTACTCACCGGAGGGATTGCAGACGTTCGGATACAATTAGCGTCTCTGCAAAGACAATGACGTCGACTTTGCAAAGTAACAAGGCACTGACTCAACACACACACTACACATGAGACTAAGTACCTCATGTTGTGACTGGCTGAATGACATAAAGTCCATGCCATTAAAAAAAGTTGCTGTTTCTTTTATGCCAAACTGGCGGTTTTGTAATATTTTAATTCACGAAAATTACTTTTTTTATTAACGAAGTTAATATCTAATTCAATGAACACCTTGACAACACTATTGCGTAGAGATGTGACAACATATTATAATAGCAATATTATTAGACAATAATATTTTGGAAATGTAGATCAAAACGTCAAGTAAACTTAAGTACTTCAAAGTTAAATTGTGGTTTATTCCCAATAAAAATAATAAATTGCTTTAAAATGTTGATTTAAATCAACCATTACATATTGATATTGATTTCAGTTCCCCCTACGATGCTGATGGTAACTACGCTAGCGGACCATTATCGCTCCAAGGACAAGCTGAATTTAAGAAAATGTTTGAAAATCAACCCCAAGGTCAGTACTACCAACAACCTAGCTCTAGTTCTGGAGTTTACCAGCAAAACGGACAATATCAACCCGCTGGACAATACCAACAAACTGGACAATACCAACAAACTGGACAGTACCAACAACCTGGACAGTATCATCAATCTGGTCAAATTAAACAAGGCAAGAACATTAATAACACATATAACCCGTCGGTCAATACTTCCCAGGCCTAACCAGGAAAATAACAGTCTGTTGCAAATTATGCTTTATTCATCAAAATAATCTCATTTAGCGGCTATGTAATCATTCCAAAGCTTTTCTAATTTATTGATGCCGTCGTTGGAAAACGATTTTTCTTTGTCTTCAAAATAGGGTTCAGTTTTGGCGATTACTTCCTCGTCGGAACGATATCTCTTGCTACTGAGCAACTTTTTAAAATCGGAAAAAGGTGGTAATCGCTGGGCGCCAGATCTGGATTATACGGTGAATGTGGAAGCAATTCAAACTCCAATTCGTGCATTTTTGCTATTGTTTTCATTAGCGTGTGACACGGTGCATTGTCTACCTGCAACAACAATTTTTTCTTTAACAAACGAGGCATTTGATGGCGATTTTGCTCTGCAAATTCTCCAATAAACCAATATAGTAGTCGTTCTTCATTGTTTCTGTATGTTTTAAATAGTCAATGAACATAATAATTCCTTGCGAGTCCAAAAATACAGAGGCCATAACCTTGCCGGCGGTTTTTTGTATCTTTGGTCGCTTTGGATGGCTTTCTCCGGGTGGTAGTCACTCAAATGACTACCGTTTTGTTTCCGGAGTGAAGTGATAAAGCCACGTTTCGTCCATTTTAATATACTATACTGATGCAACAACACCGACCTGACTTATTCCGATTAAACTGCATCATTTTGCCTTTTTAGGGTGCTCAGAATTATTGGTGTCGGTACCACCGCCTTTTAATTAAGCAAACCATCGTTTAACGGTTGTAATCTCATGCTTTTTATTTTTGTTTTAGTTCAACAACCAGGACCCCTTCAACAAGGTCAATATTATCAATCATCTAAATCGCAATCTTCTGGTCAGCACCAACAACCTGGTCAATACCAACCAACTGGTCAATACCAACAAACTGGTCAATACCAACAACCAGGTCAACAAGGTTCTGTTCAGCAATTAACCAATCCGAATCAAATCGATTACACTGGAGCATACAGTGAAAGCCAAAACTCCTACGCAAACCCAACTCAAAACAAACCATCTGGTCAATACACGCCAGTTGCTTCAAGCTCCAACCAGTACAGCCAACAAGGAGGATATCAACAGCCTGGACAACACCAACAAGGTGCATATCAACAAAGTGGAACAAATCAGCAACCAGGATCATACCAACAAGGTGCATACCAGCAGAGTGGAGCAAATCAACAACCAGGATCATACCAACAGGGTGGTCAATACCACCAATCTGGACAGTACCAGCCCTCCGATAACTCAAAATCAAACCAAGTTGATAATTCCGGTGATTACGATAAAAGCTGGGACAACGAGGGCCAATATGATAAAAAATACGATGAAGAAGAAGGCTCCACTGGGCCCCCAAAGGGATTCTTCTATAAGTTTGATTACCCTGTAGGAAAAATTGTTCAGAAAGGAGAAATCGCTAGAGTTGGAGATCTGAAAAATGCGTATAGTCAAAATAAAGCTGCGTACGAATCCCAAGTAAGTTCAGGCCACTCGGGTTCAGCTGCTTCCCAAAGCAGTTACTCATATGGTTCTTAACTTTAAGCTGTGATAATGTATTTTATAGATTTTTAGGAGAATAAAAAATATATTACTTTTACTTATTATTGTGATTGAATTATTTACCCCCAGTTTACCAAATAAAAGTTCTGACAAAGCATACATGCACACGGTATGCTTCTGTAGTTTTTATATAATGTATATTTTTCTTCTTCTTCTTCTTCTTCTTTTTGTATATACATGACTCTGTGTCGTATATCTGTATTCCTAGCTCTGTCCGATAGTCTCTTACCATCGATTTTTCGAAGGGTTTTAATATCTGCTCTTTCTAGCATTATTTTTCTTCTCCCTGTGTCAGGTCGTATTTCCGCCGTGTATGCCATTATTGGTCTGGTGACTGTTTTGTAAATTTTGTATTTCGTTTCTTTTCCGATATTTTTATTTCTCCATATTGTTTCCTTTAAGCAACTTGCGGATCTGTTTGCTCTATTCAATTGATTTTCCTCTTCCGTTTCGAGCTTTCCGTAGCTAGATAGTGTGATGCCTAGTTATTTAAACTCCATCATTTCTTCTATTCCAACTTAGTTTGTTTAAATGAACTTGGCAGCCGCCGCATTACGCAAAATTATCAACCAGGGCTCAGAGCTCATGCCAGAGATCACACTAAGCGAAATCCCGGACGCAACGAAAAAGATGAAAAACAACAAAAGCACCAGGAGAAGATGGAGTCGTAATAGAGGCTATAAAGACGGGCAGACGTGTCCTTCTCAACCAAATAAAAATTTTGTTTAACCTTTGTCTAACATATTGTTGCATACCGGAAACATAAAACATTGCAGTAACAATTTTACTACACAAGAAAGGAGACAAGGCGCACCTAAAAAACTATAGACTAATCAGCTTATTGAACCACATCTATAAAATGTTTACTTGAATAATTACGACAAGACTAGAAAAAAAATTGGATTTCTACCAGCCCCGAGAACAAGCTGGCTTCCGCTCAAAATTCGGAACAAACAATTACCTACAAACAGTAGAAACCTTAATAGAAAAATCAATAGAATATAACAGATTTGGCTTATCTTCATAGACTTTTACAAAGCCTTCGACACTGTGGAATAAAACAGCATTATAACTGCTCTGAACAATAGTAGAATAAACTACCGGCTTACAAAGTTAGTACAAACATTGTACCAAAACGCCACAATGCATGTAAAGCTACATGATACCAACATAGGAACTCATATCAAGTGAAGTGTGAGACAGGGCGACACTCTCACCTAAATTATTTATAACGGTCCTCCAATATATCTTTAAAATACTACAGTGGGAAAATAGAGGAATAAAAATAATCGGGGAAATGCTCAACCATCTGCGTTTTGCCGACGATATAGTACATATTACCGAAGATCTGGGTGAAGCACAACAAATGCTACAAAAATTAGAAAACGTATCTTTAACAATAGGTCTAAAATTGAACATCAGTAAGACCAAATTTATGACAAATTTGGTTCCCAGTGAACACCTAACCATCCAAAATCAAGTGGTAGAATTGACAGAAAAGTACATATTATTTATATCTTTGTCATGAAATCAGAATAAGCAAGGATAATCAGACCTGTGAATTTCAACGACGAATAACACTTGCTTGGGTGGCGTATGGTTCACTAAGGGACATATTTAAGAGCAACATCCCGATAGCTATGAAACGCAAGACATTTGATCAATGCGTTCTTCCTATTATGACATACGGAGCAGAAACTCTCACGCTCACAAAAACAACAGCACTAAAAATGCGAGTGGCACAAAGGCGCATGGAAAGAACGATTCTCGGCGTGACAAAAAAAGACAAAATGAGAAACCAAGACCTAAGGAAAAGAACAGATATCACTGATGTCGTCGAACGTATAGCCAAGCTGAAATGGAATTGGACAGGTCACATAGTGAAACTAAAAGACTCAAGATGAACCAGAAGACTAATTGACTGGCGCCCAAGAGAAGACAAACGCAGCAGAAGATGACCACCAACAGGCTGGATGGACGACATTTAACGAATATCCAAGAAATGACAACAAGACGCACAGAACCATGAAGAGTGGCGAAAAATGGGAGAGACCTATGTCCAGCAGTGGACATAAGAGATTGCATGATGATGATGATGATGATGACTTCTTCTATTATCTGACCCTCTAGCTCCAATTTACATCTTAGTAGATTTGCTTCTTCTTCATGTACCATGTCCTTTCAGAACGTTGGTTACCATCATAGCTATCTTCATTTTATTCACTGCCACCCTAAATAGCATGCTTGTATCAATACCATACCAATCTCGCAAGTTCTTCAACCATGAGGTTCTTCTTCGTCCTGGACTGCGTTTGCCTGCTATTTTTCCTTGCATGATATTTTGTAGCAGCCCTCTCATTACATGTCCAAAATACTCCAGCTTTCTCTGCTTGATGCTTTTTATGATCTCAGTAGTCTTGCTGAGACGTTCTAGTATTGTGGAGTTTCGAATCTTCTCCACCCAGGAAACTTTTAAAATTCGTCTATAGCACCACATTTCGAAAGCCTCAAGGCAATTTAGATCGAGTTTATTCACAGTCCAGGACTCGATACCATAAAGTAAGACCGAGAACACGTAGCAGCGAAGTAGGCGGATCCTCAATGCCAATTTTAGGTTTCTGTTACATAACACCTTGGACATCCTTCTAAAAGCTCTCTAGCCTGCTGTATCCTAGATCTAATTTCGCCGTGACTTTCTGCGTTACAATTTAATTGCTGTCCAAGGTAAACGATTTTATCAACTTGCTCAAGTTCGGTATTATTTACATAAATATACAGGGTGTAACAAAAATACAGGTCATAAATTAAATCATATATTCTGGGACCAAAAATAGTTCGAATAAACCTAAGTTACCTTAGTACAAATATGCACATAAAAAAGTTATAGCCCTTTAAAGTTACAAAATGAAAATCGATTTTTTCGAATATATCGAAAACTATTAGAGATTTTTAATTGAAAATGGATATGTGGCATTCTTATGGCAGGAGCATCTTAAAAAAAAATTATAGTGAAATTTGTGCACCCCATAAAAATTTTATGGGGGTTTTGTTCCCTTAAACCCCTCCAAACTTTTGTGTACGTCTCAATTAAATTATTATTGTAGTACCATTAGTTAAATTTAATATTCTTAAAACTTTTTTGCCTCTTAGTATTTTTTCGATAAGGCAGTTTTTATCGAGTTGAGGCTTATTTTTTAATATGTTTACATAAAAATTTTATGGGGGTTTTGTTCTTTTAAACCCCCCAAATGTTTGTGCACGTTCCAATTAAAATATTGCTGCGGTACCATTAGTTAAACACAGTGTTTTTAAAACCTTTTTGCCTTTTTGTATTTTTTCGGGAAGGCACCTTTTATCGAGATATGGCTTCTTTTTTAATACGGTTCAAAATATACCTAAAAATGTAAATCATACATAAATTTTCATATTATTACCAAGTCTCCATAATCGTACTTAACCATATACAAATATGTGGTGGATTTGACAAATATTCAAAATATCTCGATAAAAACTGACTTTTCGAAAAAGTACTAAGAGCCAAAAAAGTTTTAAAAATATTGTGTTTAAGTAATGGTACTACAAAAATAATTTAATTGGAACGTACACAAAAGTTTGGGGGGCTTAAAGGAACTAAACCCCCATAAAATTTTTATGGGGTGTCCAAATTTCACTATAATTTTTTCTTAAGATGCTACTGTCACAAGAATGCCATATGTCCATTTTGAATAAAAAATCTTTAATAGTTTTCGATATATTGGAAAAAATCGATTTTCATTTTGTAACTTCAAAGGGTTGTAACTTTTTTTATATGCACATTTGTACTAAGGTAAATTAGGTTCAATCAAACTATTTTTGGTCCCAGAATATGTGATTAAATTTATGACCTGTATTTTCGTTACACCCTGTATAGACGGTTTTATATGCTGTTGTTTACTTATTACGAGTATTTTGGTTTTCCGTATGTTCTGATTCAGACCTGCCTCCCTACAAATCTCAACGACACTATCAAGTAGTGTTTGCAGATTTGCTGTTACAACCATACATTTTATCTTTTTTGGGGAAATTAACATGTTAAATTTTTTGGCGGTTATATTAAATTGGTGCAGCAAACGTTGCAAATCATTTTCACTTTGAGAGATTACTATTACATCGTCTGCATAGCAGATTATTTTAAGCTGTTTTTCTCCCATTTGGTATCATTTCATAGTTCTTACTTTTTTTATTATTCGACCCATGACTAGGCTAAACAATAGAGAACTCAGGGAATCTCTCTCTTATCCCATTGCCAGCTTCAATTGTGTCAGTTAGCTCCCCTTCTTCTTTTACTTTTATTATGTTGTTCTGACAGATATTTTCGATCGATTTAATTATCCCTAGAGGTACCATTCTTGCGTAAAATAAATGGATAACATCCTATAATTTGACCCTGCCAAAAATGCCTTCAGGGTCTACGAAACGTAAATAATATGCAGGTGACTTTTCTAATTATTTCTAATGATTTTTCTTGAACCTGCCTCATTATAAATATAGAGTCGGTACATGATCCTCTCCACCTAAATCCTTGTTGTTCTGCTGCTACGTTATAATTTTTGTTCAGCTTGTTTGGTATCACTTTGGTTGTTAATTTTAATGTTGTGTTTAATAAATAATTAATCCCTGTGCAATTCTCCGGGTCCAACTTATTTCCCTTTAGTAAATGATCTTAATATACATTATGAAAATAAATATTTAAAACTAAAGTATTAATAATGTTTATTTGCATCTATTTCATCTTCTTTCTTTTTATTTTTTGTCGGTAATTTACTTCCGCCACGCTACCCTTGACAGTTGCCGTTTGACTCTTCTTCATTTCATTCTCTGCTTTAATATATGCCAAAAGAATTACTATTTCGTAAAATTCTAAAAAAGTTATCTTATATTTCATAGCACTGGATTCGATATGTCCAAGTGTTGGGCATATAATACTAATTGTTTCTAAAATAACTTTTTCTCCAAGTACTCGAAAGGTGTATAACGTATTATAAAATTTATCCTCTCTGTATTCTGTTTCTTCAATCTTTTTGCCGAATATTGGTTCAGAATCTACAATAATAAATCAAGTTAGAGGATGAACATACAGTATGATGCAGAAATATGAAAATAATTCATTATTTCAGAAACAGGCGAGTTTTAAAAAAGTTTCAAGGGACTACATCAGCGCGTCATCAAAACGAAAACGCGTTCTAAGATTGCAGATTTAAGCGCACATATTCGTAATATAATAAAGAATGGCCGTACAGAGCCCAGTTTGAGAAATATGTAGTATACTGAAGTATACTGAATTCGCTCAGCAAGATAGAAAACAAAAAATCCTACCTCACACTATTAACTGTTAAAATCAACTTAAGGCCATCGGTACATAATTCGCAAATAGTTTACGGCTATCCCTACTTTTTCTGTCTTTACACGGCAAATTACGTGTAGTAAAATTCTCACTGGTATGGATATGTAAATATTACTAGAATGTCATTCTACTTGACAATGTCATAATTAACTTTAAAGAGATGGCTTTTGAATGTTCTTGGATAACTGTTATTTGTATAATTGCAAATTATTAATTCAGTTAATAAATGTGATTATTTCATTCATAGGAGGTTCTGACCAATAGAAAGCTACAGAAATCTAAATTAAATTGATAATTTTTGATAATTTCCCGTCGTCAAGTATATTACGTCAGATGCCCTTCGTTGCTACGAAAAAATGCATTCAGTGACATTAATGACAATTAATGTTTTGAAAATTATAAAAGTGATGACTTTAAACCGTGAAATATTTAACAACTGTGTGTTTAATTGTACTAATTTTGTACTTACATAAATATATTACAATAAAATTTTGGTTTTGAACAGTTTTATTCATGAAATATAGAAATTTAGAGCTCTTGTGCAATTACTACTGATAATTTTTTCACTAACTATTGTATGTATTCAGTGATTGTAATAATTTATATGTACAACAAAAACTAATACTCAATCGAGAAAAGAGGAAAAGTGTTAAAGTGATTTTTAATGATATATTGTTACTATGGAACGCTTACAATTTTGAACATCTTTAACAAAAAAATACTTGGATCACAGAATATATCCTGATGTATTCTCTGCTTGGATCTTCCATAAATAATAAACAATAAATAACTTTTTATTAAGTTCACGTCTTAAATCAATTATTTATCAAATACACTATCAATATTATTTAATCAACAACTCAAAATATTCCCGATGCCATCTCAAATATTTAAAACTGTCACTGTCTTGTCATCATATTCTATTTGACTCAGTGCGTTGTGTGACAAAGATATCGATTTGGAAAATATCACCACGGACATGGTGTCCATTTTTATTTGAATCCTGAAAAAACTAATAATTATTTTAAAAAAATTTAAACGCAGAATCAAAGACTAAATTATTGTCGCGGGCCGAAAGTCCCTTAGAATAAATAAAAAGTTTCTTTTGAATGAGATATTTAAAATTAAAATTCACACTACATTTTCTATTAGTTTTTCACCCCTGTAATTTATTTAAATAAATATTATAGAAGTTTTCAGGGACTTTCGGCCCTCGGTAAGAACGTAATCTTTCATTCTGCGTTTAAATTTTTTAAAAATACTTATTAGTTTTCTCAGGATTCGAAAAAAAATGAATCCCCGTTTTTGAAAATACGTACCCATGCCCTTAATATTTCATTAAAAAAAGAAGAATTATTGGAAATAGTGGAAGTGTACACTAAACTCATAAAATTTTGTGAAATTAATTTCAACAAAATATTTTTATTTTGTACAAAAAATAATTTAAAATAAAATATAAAAATAATTATTGATTGGCGTAATGTTTATGTTATGTATGTCTGTTTACTATTATAAATATTGGTTATGAGCAGATAAGTTTGGTTGTGTAGTAATTTTCAGTCACTTTCGGCAACCTTACTTCCCAAAAAATAGATTATCAACGTCACTAGACAGTTGTGTCTCAGATAAGCAAATCGACTTTATGTGGAAATTACTCTATAATAACGGGTACATAAAATATTACAAAAACGAGCCTGTACCGCTATTATTAAGAACAAAAAAATACACTTTCTTCAAATAAACTTTTTTTATAAAAAAAACTCATACAGAACTTAAAACTTCAAGTTGTACACTGGTATAAAATAGTTTATGAAAAAAGTATAAAATGTCGTGCAAAACGTTTTCGTTCTAATTCAGAACATTTTAAGTGCCTCGAATGAAGTATTTCCACGTTAGATTAAGGCAAAAAGGTTAAAATTGTGACTGTTAATAAGAAAAACTTGTGGAGAATACTATCATTCTGTTATGTAGTTGTAACTAGCACACTAATTAAAGTGGTATGGTAACTTAATAATATATGGCTTACATATTAAATGTTGTGAAAGTATTGTGACTACCAGTCACATTCACATACTCAGTCACATATTCTCCACATGTTTTTCTTATTAACAGTCACAATTTTAACCTTTTTGTCTTAATCTAACGTGGAAATACTTCATTCTAGGCACTAAAGATGTTCTGAATTCGAACTAAAACGTTTTGCACGACATTTTATGAAGTTTTTTAATAAACTATTTTATACCAGTTTACAACTTGAAAGTTTTTACTTCTGTATGAGTTTTTTAAACTATGGTATACAGCCAACTATTGGAATTTTTCCATTGATTTTATTTTAAACTTTTTTATTTCGTGCCTAGGTTTTGTCTCACATTGAGTCTAGAACTACTAAAATTGATTCTCTATAACAAGAAATCGAAAATATTATAACTAATAACTGGTTAGGCAACATAGCGAAATAGTCACTGTCATTTTGACAAACCTCCTCCTCCTTTCCTAAGGGTAATAGCACGATTCTCTGCTCTGTTCTGTTATCTGTAACGATATAATATGTTCAGTGCAGTACTGTATTATTTTCTAAGATAATGGAATTCGTTAGTGTAGATCCATAGGGAAGTAGTGTTTGTTTATAATAAAATTAATTTATTATATTTTTGTGTCACAAAAGTTGTGGAACTATTTCCAGGTTTTATAGGTAAGTTTATTTTACGTTTGTAAACATTTTTCAAATTCTAATGCGAGTATATGAAGTTGTAGAAGGATCTTTTATTCTAGAAATATCATCCATAGTTTAAAATTTGAATTTTAAATTTAAATAAAAAAAATCATAATATCTTTTAATAAAATTTTCACCTATTTCTTTTATTTTCATAAATATTTATTTACTAATAAAATTGTTTTCTATTACTTCAATTTAGCGCGCCTATGAGTATAGTCACAATATCGAGCCTTCATCTCATCATAGTGTCAAATACTGCCGACGCACTGTTGCTAAAGTTTCGCAGAACTTTCGAAAAAGGGTGTGTTACTATCCCCCGATGTAATATTGATAAGCGCTGATGTGGCCTCTTAAAACACGTCGATTTTAATTTTTGAATTGTCATCAGTTACTATAGAAATATGTTGGGCATAACGTCATCAATGTTGGCGTAATGATGTAATCGACTATTTTTTTTTAATACAAACCGAGAGCACGGGAGACATCACTTGAAAGGTATCCTAATCGACTTTTCAACGATGTATCATTCAAATATGTATTTCAACCATTCAACCAAAGATTAACCAAAATGATGTACTTAGTTAAGTACGATGAAATTACAATAAATACTTATTCACTTAAATAAATTAAATTAGAATTCACTGCCCGTATATTTCTCATTGCATTATTGCTGAAGTTCGTAAATTTCAATATTTCGTACTTAACTGTGTGGCTTATTAAAATTAATGGTAAAAATCTAGAAGATGGGAAAACGCTAATTTTTGCAATTTTTTTTGGACTTAGCCAAAAAAGTGGAGAAAACGTGTTTTTTTCATGAATTTTGTTACGGAAAATGAAATAAAGACTAAAAAGTCCTTGGAAAACAACAAAATTCATGAAAAAATCGGAAATTAATTAAAAAAATTGTTATAAAAATAAAAAACTGCTTACAAAATATTATAAAAGGCATTGAAGTAAACATAAATAACAGTATTCATACTATTAAATCATGGAAAAATAAAAAATATCCCAAAAAGGAATCATTTTTCAAATTGCAAAACGAACTCCCGCGCAGATGCGTAAAAGTTCGAATTTGACATACATGCACAATGTTGCCACGTTGTAATATATAGAATTTGGCAATTGGAAGGTAGAAACACAAAAAAAATCTTAAAAACTTACCCTTATTCGGCTGGGGGAAACAGCTCGACGGCAGCCATGAAAAAGTGATGCAATCTTTCGGACTTACTTGGAAATGCGCGTTTAAAGAAAAATTCGGCAAGGTAACCTACAAAGTGGCTTCGTCGTACACCGTACTTGGGAACGGAGGCCCGAACTTCCCTCCAAAGCCGTTCAATATTGTTGGTGTGTGTGCCGGTAACGGGATCGACAAAATGTTTGGAATGGTTAACTGTTTGGTGAATAAATCCTTCATGTGACAAACAATCGTATGCTCTCCAGCAATCAGAATAAATTGTTGTCCCAGGAAGAATCCATTCCTTAATCACTCCAAGCAAAGTGTCTCTATCTCTTTTTTCGACCGGCACTAAAAAGAACTTCTTGGAGTTTCGATCAATGGCTCCCCATACCCAAACCCCGTCAACGATTCTTCCGACATTGTACTTTCGCTTGCCGAATTTTGCTTTATCCAATTCAATTAAACTGCCTTCTCCACCCAATTTCTCTGAGTGTTTCATTGCGAAACTCACAAAGACCTCACGTGAAAAAGAGTACCAATCAGTAACAGTTTGTTGAGCAATTTTCAAGTTATCCCGAATGAAGCCATACCTAGGAGGATTTAACCATAGCAAAATCGACGCCAAAGTAAACACTTTCTCTATCGGCAATTTAGCTGACTCAAAATAAGTCCCCTTTTTTGCCTGTTTATTTTTGGAGACCATTTTGCTACACTTAAATTTTCCTTCCGTATTCACTTTTAATACGCTGCCGCAACCACCACACTTTCTCGTACTTTTTAACACCCCGTGTGCATATAAAAACGCGAGAATTGCCTCCCTATCCACAGCCATAACACTGCCCTCTAAAAATGTTATGTCACATCCAGTACACGGGGCCATTTTGTACGCTTGGCTTCACTTTCACTTAAAACGACAAACGACACTAAGACGAGTTCACTCCGTGAAAGTTAGGGACAGAAAGGGCTTAAAAAGACAAAGATCAACGCTACGTCTTAACTGTCGGTGTATTCGTAAATTTTCGGCAAAACAAGGGTTGATTAGGATGTTGCCAAATTTAAATTTCGGAAGACTTCATGGTGGTTATTATCTAGCCATATCAAAATAACTCTTAAAATAATCTAATAAAACACCAACCTGTAAAAAAAAATATCTAAGCTAATATACGATGAATTTAGAAATAAAAACCATAAATATACGATGAAGTACCAAATAAAACAATGTACCTATTCAATTAGACGGCAACATGGCCAACAGGAAACGGAAACTGGAAATTTGTCGGTTATTATATATTCTTAAAAAATTCTGTAAGAATCAATATTTTTTTAAAATATGGCAACATTGTTAGAAAAGTGACATGACCTTAAACACAGAATGTGACAGAACGACAAATGAAAGATCAAGATGGAGGATATATTTGAAAATTAATGCCAAAATAGAACATTTTGAAATGAGAATTATAAAAAAAATAGGCATTAAAATCTAGAAGCCGTGATTTTTTTAGCATTATAAAGTGAGTACAACGACATACATAAGATTTCTTTTGTGTTTCCACTTTCCAATTGCCGAACGCATCTCCTAGATATTATCCAAATTAATTATAAAATTTGGTTAACCCACATAATATAGTAATAACGCGCTATAAGAAGTAGTCACTTCCGTCGGCACTCACCAAGTAACACGCACCGTTATTTGTTTTCTTTATTTTTTTAAATTCATACCTATATACAATAAAAATAAATTTGAGGGAGTCAGTAAAAATTTTAAGGTGTAAGGAAAAATTAAAGGAAGTAAGGAAAAATTGGAGTAATTCAGAAAAAATTGGAGGGAGTGAGAAATAATTTGATGGAGTCAGAAAAAAATGGAGAGTATCAGATAAAATTGAAGGCTGCCAGAAAAGAAAATGAGGGAGTTAGAAAAAAAATGTAGGGAATGAGAAAAAATTGGAGGAAGATCCGACAAAACACAAGGACCGGAAGAGGAATCCAGAAAAAATTATTGAGTGCTGTGACTATAGAAAGCAATTGATTGTATCCTCCGTCACATGGCGATGGACAAAATTACTTCTTCTTTTTCTTCGACCTTAAGTAATCCAACTTTGGACATAGGCCTCCCCCAATTCAATCCAGTGTTTTCTATTTTGCGCCATTTGTTTCCAGTTGTGTCCTCCAATCATCTTACTGTCATCAGCCCATCTTATTTGTGACCTTGCTCTGCGTCTCCTTCCTAACCATGGTCTCCATTGTTGTATTTCGTCATTCCATCTTTTATCCTTCAATCGGGCACTGTGTCCAGCGAAGCTCCATTTTAATTTGGCAGCATGTTCTCCTGCATCTTTTACTTTGGTTTTGCCTCTAATCCATTTATTTGTTTTTTGTCTATGACTCAATCTGAGCATTGATATTTTTATCTCTCTTTATGCCTTTACTATTTTATCCATACTGGCCTTGGTCAGTGTCCACGTCTGTGAACTATACGTGAGTATAGGGAGCATGCACTGATCGTAAACTCTGGTTTTCAAATATTGTTCTATTTCAGTGTTTTTCAAGATCCAGCTCAGTTTTGCAAATCCTGCCCACGATAACCTTATTCTTCTGGTAATTTTGGTAGTTTAATTTTCTTTGTTTACTTTCATTATTTGTCCCAAGTAGATGTATTCACTTCACCATCATGGCATCCACACTCCTAGCGGAGTGATTGCCGCCCTCTTTGGGCTCTTCGGCTTCATTTGTCGTGGTGAATCAATCCGCATCAATATTTTGGTTTTACAATTGGTTGTGTGACTTGGCATCTTCTACAATTTTTCTCCATTCGTTCCTGTTTTTTCTTATGGTTACCCATTCTCTGACTCCCATCTTCTTAAGGTCCTGGATTATCTGGGTTCTCCCATCTAGTTTTGGGTCTTCCTCGTGGTCTGCCTGATACAGGTCTCCATTTGGAAATTTTCTTGATGACGGCTTCTGGATTTCTCCTTTCTATATGTCCCATCCATCTGAGTCTCTGTGCCTTGATAAATCTGACGATGTCCTCTCCTTTCAGAAGTCCTCTTACTTCGTGGTTCATGAGTTTTCTGAATTCATTATTACCTAAGTCTAGTGGGCCTGCTATCCTCCGAATTATTTTCCTCTCTAGGATCCTAAATATTTCTTCCTCTTTCTGGGTCAGACACATTACTTCAGGATGTATTCACTTACTGTTTCTAAATTTATGTCGTTTAATGATATTTTTCTAATGTTCGGTGTATTCGTCATTATTTTTGTATTTTTCTCAAGTTCATAGGACAAAACCACTATTCTTTTTCTCATGATCATCTTTCAGTGCGTCACAGTTTTTCGATTTCTTTCTAACGCATTAAATTGTATGTGACAGAAAAAAAGGCACGTCGGTGATTACTTCTAGTTCTGTGATTATTCTAGTTGTCGATAGATGGCGCCATAATTAAAAAAAATAATTTTTTTTAATTAGATAATAATATTACAAATATAATCTGTATAATTTATAAGACTATACAAATCAAAGAAAATACCATTTTATAAATGCAAGAAACACATTTGATTTGTTTTTATTCTAAATTGAAAATAAAATGTGACAACTGTCAGATTTAACTAAAATGTCATGTTAGAATAAATGTCATAAATGTGTATTATCACGGACTTACCCTTTTTCCTATCATTTGTGACGCACTGAAAAATGATCATGAAAAGGACAATAGTAGAATAATAAATTACAAAAAGAAAAACTTAATTTTTTATAAAGAGGCAGAAAATTTTACTAATTTTAACGTAAACAGGTAATTACCATGCAAATACATTATTTGATGTGCTATTGGAACAGCATTAAACCCAATACTGGGAGTTGTCGGAGTTTTCGTTAATGCATTAATTGCGTAATAACAAGGAGGATCTTCACCATCTTTCGTACAAGTTGCGTTTAAAAATGCTTTGATTGTCATTGGTTCACCAATGCTGGTATAAGTTTGATACATTGATTGTAGTGGAGCAGTATGCAAGTGATCTAACATGGCAGTGTCTAAAAAATAATACATTATAGTCAATCAATAATTGAATTTATCTACGACTGATACATAATATATGTATTATACTTGTGGTGTTTGCAATATAATGCCATATAATAATCCCTTAGGGATTAATAATGCGGGATTAACAGCTATGGTAGGGGAGCAAAGTATGCTAAATGTGCAGTCACTCGAGCGCTTTGGAGACCTATTGGGTTGTGAAGAGTAGGTCCTAAAACCAAAAAAAGTTAAGTAACATTTTCCATTTTAGTGGGCGCTTGCCATTTTTTAATTTAATTTTCCATTTCCAACAATCGTTTTTTCCGATTATAACGCCATCTATGCATAATTCGAAAAAATGTTTCGAATAAAAGTTACTTATTTTGTCGTAAGGAATCCAAATCTGCAATAAAAAATGGGGACTCCTATTTAAGATTTTAAAGTAACCCCCCACCCCAAATGCGTGGGGGGTCGTGTTTGGTGCCATTCGATAGATTTTTTAAAAATATTAAATAAGTGCATTTTACAGTTTTTCGATCTGATGTTCATTTCGCGAAATATCGCGAGATTCGTATTTAAAATATTAAATTTACCCCCCACCCCTCTCCGTGGGAAGTCGTGTTTGGTATCATTTGATAGATTTTTAAAAAATATTGAGTACATATTTTTTAGTTTTTCGATTTGTCATTCATTTCGCGAAATATTCGCTTTATTCTTGTGAAATTTTGGGACTCGCCCATTTCCTTACGCCCGGCTCAAATCGTCAGATTTTTGAAATATACTTTCTTTTGCATGTACTTAACTTACCTTATCTTAATCTGACAATTTCGAGTTTTTTTAAGGATACATTTTTATTTTCGGGCCCCCCTTAACGAACTCCCCTGTGTTACGAGCCAATATATGGTAGAGGTACATCTGCAGGGTACCAGGTTTCTCCCCATATGATAATCTGACGCGCTCGAGTAACTGCAAAAATCCCCGCTTGGGCTCCCCTACCACTATTAATCCCTCTGGCACAACAATCACAAAATTCACCACGGAAACAAAATAATCAACCTCAAAAAGTGTCACTGTCAAACGAATAGTATATTTGACAGTTTGTGTTGAGATGGACGAAAATGAAGAATCTTTGAATTGTACACCACCAGAAATTGTAGAACTAGCTACAGCAACAGCATCTACCTTAATACCTGAAACATCGAAATCCATTTATAATAAAACGTACGCAACCTTCAACGAATGGCGTGTTCGAAATAACGCGAAATCATTTTCCGAAAATGTTCTGCTGGCCTATTTCGCTGAATTAAGTGCAAAATATAAACCGTCTTCATTATGGTCATTCTATTCAATGATTAAATCTATGTTGAGAATAAACCATGACGTTGATCTGGAAAAATACGGCAAACTAAGAGCGTTTCTAAAGAGAAAATCGGAAGGATTTCAAGCAAAAAAGTCTTCCACTCTAACCCCAGAGCAAATTAGGAAATTTATTGACAAAGCTTCTGATGAAATTTATCTTTTACATAAGGTAAATATACATATTAATTGTACTATTACTAATTTTAATGTTTTTAACAAATAAAGTTGTTCATTAAAAATCTTAAATTAATTAATTTGTCGTAGATAAGGCTCTCATTCCCTCGGAATGTTACTCCCTCGCCGCTAACGCGGCTCGGTTCGTAAATATTCCTCGGGAATAATAGCCATCATTATTGACTCGTGGTATAATCTACTATTAAATGGCAAAATTATATAATTTAATATTAAATAATAATACAGGGTTATCGATTAGTGGGGACTCACTAGACCCGAGATAGTAATAAGTAATAATAAAAGTTGATAACAAAAATTGTAGACAACTTTGAGATTCATATTACCAAATTAGTTAGAATGATACAGGGTGTTCGATAACCTAGTGGCAGACGAAACTTATGTTTTTTTTTTTAAATAGAACACCATGTATTTTATTTTATATCCGAAATCTCCTTAAATGTCCCATCACAAAAATATAAAGGTTTCTTACGTCATACAGGGTATGTACAAAGTTATAACTAATTTTATATGAAAATCCTACCGAGTTCAACATATCCTGTATAAAAATAAAAATAATCACAACAGATGGTTTATTGGTGCCATATTTTTTGTTGATGGTTAGAATTATTAAGAATAGTTAATATTGCTAATTTTCTTTATATCGAATACAGGGTGAGTCAAAACGCAAGTACATTATTTTCTCAGTAATTACCATTACCAATTAAAATACCATTATCGTTCTTTAATTTATATACAACATTCCCTATATCTAAATTTATTAGTCTTTGAGATATTTTCATTTTTCAATGGACCAGTGGCGTGGCCACCCAGATCACCAGAATTGAATAAACTGGACTGATTTTTTTGGGGTTACGTTAAGAATGAAGGTTATAAAATGCCTCCAAAAACAAGGGATGAGATGAAAAATAGAATACAAAGTATATAGAGTGTTAATTTACAAATTAATGCTTCGTAGTGTAACTCATTCGATGGCAATTTTTAAGCATGCATAAATGTGTTAGGGAGTCATTTTGAACACCTTATGTAATTAAATATTTTTAAATTAAATAATGTTGTATTTAGTGTTCATGTTTTTTTTTGTAAAATTGTTTACTGCTAAATTATTTTTCGTTCTTTATTTGTTACATTGTTACGTTTACATAAAAAAGTAGTTTTTAATTGTTTTGCCAAAATGTTGCATTTGGTGTTTGTGTTTTTTTTTTGTAAAGATTATAAAAAATTAATTATTTTTCTTATTTTCCCATATAGCACACAACGTCCGATGGACGTCCATATAACGTACATTTAAAGTCCAAACGTCCATGGACCAAAACTGGACGTACTATGTACGTCCATTACGCGACGTCCATTGGACGTTTGATTTCAACGTACATTGGACATCCATTTGTGGTCCATGGAGATTTTACACAAAATGCGACTATTATTATGAGTAATTATATATAGCTTCTTGTTTTAATCAAAGCAATATTATTAGTAGAATACAAGAAGCTTCTAATAAATGTAGTCACATATTTTTTCATCATCGAATTAAAACACTGAACCACTAAAATTATTTTAATTAAAGCCATATAATATTAGATGATCATAAAACGATGGTAAACTTTTTCAGAATAACGGAGCTACATCGCGCATCGGTAATTATAGAAGTTACAATAATAATTAGACACTACCAATTTAAATCTTAAATGTGCATTTTGTAACTCTTAAATTTCCCTCCAAACTAAATGAGAAACTTCTTGACAACGTTGTCGCTCTTCACGCTATCGGTCGTAAAAGGTAGCACTAGGCAGGTACTTTTAGGGGATTATCGCTGTTAATTGTTGTGGAATACTGAAGGAGGATTTATTTATGATAATTCACAGAATGGCAAACCCGCTTGCAATATACAACCGTACGAAAGTTTCTAAGAAATAATGTTTGGAAGGAACAGAACAGAAATAAACCTCTTTTAATGTGCATGTATTATAGGACGCCATTATCTGAATTTTGTCTTTATTAAGTTAATTCATACAATATAATACTGTTTATCATTGTACTGTGTATACATACTGTGATATCTTTGTGTTTGCTGTTTATCGTGCAAGTGCAGTCGTGCATTAATGAAGTTCCTATAATAAAGTATACATAATAAAGTTAATGTTGTTCTGAAGCTATTTTCTTGTGGCATTTTTACAATTTTAACTATTTAGAATGGGAAATAAGCCACAATATTATTAAAAAATGATTTTTATTAATAGTATCATGAGGTTTTTCCTGGTTTTCCCTCGTGATTTACTATGAGATCTCTAACGCGAGAATGTTAATGTCACCGTTGCATGTGGTTGTCTTTTTAAAGACAGATCACATGCTATGATTTTTTTTGTGACGGATATTCTTGAGTTGAGGTTGATTTCATGTAATCGAATGAACTATCTTTCAGTAAAATCGTCCCAGGAACGCAACTCATAAATATTGGCAAAATCATTTTAAAGTCTTCTACTTTAAAATGTATTATATGTATCTGAATTGCCGATATAAATGAGTCAAATTAAATAAATTATTAGAAGAATTTTTTTACTAAGCAACAACATTTTTGTTTATGTTAATAGTATTTTGTATTTTGACAACGGCACCCGATTTGGGCGTCGAAACGTTAATAAAAATCATGTTTTAATAATATTGTGGCTTATTTCCCATTCTAAATAGTTAAAACATAATAAAGTTATAATAAAGAGAAATAAAAAAGGTATTTTGTGTAATACTTTACAGTATAAGTTTAGTATTATAGGAACTATTTCCTATACCTAAAGGCTTTTTGCTATGTATGTATTCAAAAAAATATGGACACTAGATTGCTTTCTGAAAATTGCCCTACAAAAATGTCCATAAGACGTACATGGAATGTACATCAGATGTACATTGAATGTACATAAAATGTACAGTGAAAGTTTCAAGAACGTACACTGTACGTTTGTAGCGGACGTTCTATGGACGTCCAATTTTGTGAACTCTGGACGTTCGTTGGACGTCCATCGGATGTCCATAAAACGTACTTGTGCTATCTGGGTTATTTGTTACATTTACATATACCTCGTCCAATTTACTTACCGTTGCACGTAAGCCGCGCCATGGCCTGTGACACGATACCAACACGAAATATTTAGGCGGTGGGTGTGTTCTTTTTTAGAATCAAAATGATTCTAAAGGGGAACACACCTACCGCCTAGATATTTCGTGTTGGTATCGTGTCACAGGCTATGGCGCGGATGACGTGTAACGGTAAGTAAATTGGACGAGGTATAGAAAAGTAGTTTTGAATTGTTTCAAAAATGTTGTATGTTGTGGTTGTGTTTTTTTGTAAAATTTATTAATAATAATTTTTTTTCTTTCTTTATTTGCTACATTGTTACATTGATATCAGTTTGAATTTGTTGGATTGATAATCAGTGATCGTAAATTCTCACTTTTAGACAATTCAGTCATGCCTTACTTAAAATTTGGAAAGATTTATACCCCTAATTAATATTTTACTCTGAAAACTGAAAATATCTCGAAAACTAATAAATTTATACATAGGGAATGTTATATAAAAACTAAAGTACGGTAATGGTAATTTTTGATAGTGATATAAAATACAGGGTGTTCCATCTAAAGCTACTGAGAAAATAATGTACTTGCGTTTTGACACGCCCTGTGTTCGATATAAAGAAAATTAGCAATATTAATCATTTCTAAAAATTTTGATAATCAATAAAAAAATATGGCACCAATAAACCATTTCTGTTGTGCTTATTTTTATTTATACAGGATGTTGAACTTGTTACGATTTTCATATAAAAAATTTTATAACTTTGTACATACCCTGTATAAAATAACAGTCCTTTATATTTTTGTAATGGGACAGTTAAGGAGATTTAGAATATAAAATAAAATATAGGGTGTTCCATTTAAAGAAACAAAAGTTTGGTCTGCCACTAGGTTATCGAACACCTTGTAACATTCTAACTAATTTTGTAATATGAATCTCAAAGTTGTCTACATTTTTTGTTACTAACTTGTATTGCTATCTATTATTATAGCTGATCTATTCAGCTTTACCCCACTAATCAATCACCCTGTATAGTCGGTTCACTCAGGGTTGGAAGTTTTGATTGTGAAGACAGTCAATGTCGGAAACAAAAAAAATATCTTAAAAATTGCTATCATGCCATATTTACAGCTGAAATCAATTAAGTAGAACATACTTACGTAGTAGAAAAGAAAATAATATTGTTGCTCTGACGCTGTTTCTTTG
The DNA here is from genome assembly GCF_917563875.1 of Diabrotica virgifera virgifera. NCBI lineage: Eukaryota > Metazoa > Arthropoda > Insecta > Coleoptera > Chrysomelidae > Diabrotica > Diabrotica virgifera. The sequence goes on along the minus strand of NC_065443.1, from coordinate 39,704,599 downwards.
TGGCATCCTATACAATTTATTATTTTATTGAGAAATAGTGATGTTTTACTTAATAATTTTAAACTTTATTTTTAATAATCACTCCTCAACTTTTCTATTGAGTAACTTACCTTTCATCATTACTATAGACTCAAGCTTTTTGTCTAAAAAGTCTCTAAATATTTTTGATGGATACGAATATTCACTGTCAGTCAGTACTTTAAATTTTCCTGAATATTTTGTTAAAAAAGTCAACCAAGTACATCCCATTAGATACATTAAAAATTGGTAAAAGTAAATTGGTTCGAATGGATAATGAGCAGTGGAAAGGCAGCTCTCTGGATTTTTCCATAAGAGTTCATCTATATCAACAAGTTGAATACCTTAAAAAAGCAAAATATTGGTTAATAGGATATTGATTATGTACTTTAGAAAGGAACTACAACGTTCAAGGGTTTTTATTGTTTCATATGGTTAATGAACCTCTAAACATGAAAAACCGTGGGGTACTACCATTTAAAAGGGTACGTTTTTGAGAAAGGGGTGAATTAACACCTATGCACCCTAGTGCATAGGGGTTAATTCAGTGAGCTCTATGCACTTTTCGTTTATATACTGTTGTGGTTTGCTCAAAAATGTATGTTTATATTTATTTTAAACTTCTCCCTCTACTTGGACTTATATATTTTTTTAAACAAATTAATATGATATCTCGGGGCTCTTTTACTAATTAAAACAAAACGTGGTTTCAGAGTACTTTTTGCTAGTTGCCTTTAAGGAAAGGGACAGACAATAGGAAAATAAATTTACAGCAAAATATGAAATTATAAAGCAAATGTTATATTTTAAAACCAATCAAATATTATATAAAAGTAAAAATATTAAATAAACATATACCATATACAATGATCAGAATAATAAAAAATTTCAAACATCCATCAAATCATACATCCAAATTTATCAATAAAAATTAATTAAACTTATATCCAAATCAAAGATTTCTTAATTTTAGTGATTCACGATAAATTATAATTTATTTTAATTCTCAATAAAAAAACCAACAAAACGAATAACTCTAATTTAATTAAGTGGTCGTGATTGATAATCTCTGTTTACTAAAATGACGAAACTAACCTTTTGTACCCAAAATTGATGACTTCACCTCACTCTCCTTTAATTGTGCCTTGTCTACCTTGCTCGTTTCAGTTTCTCCAAATACTCCTGCTAACTCCTCTGCTCCAAATCTTAAAGCATGTCAGTTGTTTCTTCTGTCTGCTACTACAGTTGGAACTCTTTCCACAAACACAAACACTACTTTCACAACATATACTTTTTTCAAAACTTGGCTAATTAGCAACGTCGTCTCCGCAGAAACTGCAGTGTTCTCGCCCGGTATTCAATTAACAATGCCCTTTGCCCTTTCCTCTCTGGCAGTACTCCATCCAAATCATTAAATCTCCCTCCTCTTTTTTATTGAACCAATCAGGACCTATCTCCATCCAAACAAATTTTACTGTATTCTCAAAAAAACAACTTTCTACTATCCCATAATCCGTAAGTCATTCTTAGTAAACACATAATAAACATTCTCAATTTCTACGGAAAAAGGGATAATTACCTATCCCCGATGACCATTCACTAAACCTACTCTTTTTTATAATTCTTTTCATTTTTCGTGGTAATCCATAAAATAGAAAGTTACACGTTAAATGTTTACAAAATGTCTATCTAACTAAACGGTAGAAAAACCAATATATTGTTTTCTTATTTTCCGGGAATGTCTTTAACCAAATAACTACTACCACTAATTCCGAAAAAGACGTTCTACATCTAGGCCTTAATAGTACAATATACAGTGTATTGCGATTTCTGTTGGTCGGTGATTTGATTTTCGTCTTAATATTTTCTGTTTTATTTATATAAAATAACGAACCTTATGAATACATCTACAGAAAATTCTTCCAAATTAAATTTATTATCGAAATGTCACCTTTTAAAGTCAAAAATATTTTTTGTTTGCAAAAATATATTTAAGAAAGCCCAAAAAAAAACAAGAAAGAAAGCAATTTTGTTTTTTGCCTTATAACTTTTTTCAAGGAGATATAGGTATAGATATTGCTTCACAGAAAAAAGTTATTTAGGAAACTTTAAAAAGTCTTTAGGATTTATAGTTTCCTAAATATGATTTTTCAAAGCTCACAGCATTTTTGGGTCATTTTCCCTATTATTTCGCAAACATGCAAAAAACTGTAAAAAACTGCAAAAACTGTAATTTTTTTCTACGTAATTTTAGGTACGGTACTTAATAATGGTACATTCAGTAGGAAGAGAAATCAATTGCATTTAAAATGGTCTATTGTAGAACTGCCGTGCTAGGCCCAAAAGCGGTAACTAACGTTTGATAAAATGGTGGCAAAATCGATTTCAAAATTGAATGCTAAAATTTTGGCCCGTTAGGGATTTATCGACTAGCTAATAGTTTTTATGCATGGATATATGCCCCAGTTTATTAAGGGAACTATTAATTATATTTTAAAACAAAGTTTTATATAAAAAGAGGTAGATACCGCTAAAACGTTTTATCAAAACTTACTATAAAACTAACATACCTTGTGTATGGTACATACACAAAACCCATTTAGTATTACAATGGTATTACCTCATAATTAACATTTTTTATAAAATCTTTTATAGTGCGTCTAATAATTTGGGCAGAACTTACTTATACTAAGAAAAAACAGAATCCGTTCAGATTGTTATAGATGTTTAAACAGCTGCTGATGTTAAGCGTTTTAAAGAATGCTTCAACTGTGAATGTGATTGTAAACCATACTTTTGACTTTCTCAGCTATTTTTATTTTATTTCTTAGCGACAAAGGTTTGCGATTTTACGACATGCTATTATAGAGCTTTAATATTTTTATGACACTTTTTAGGCCTACACCTACCCTAATATTATTATGCATTTTTATATTGTTGGGTATTTCACAATATTATATTCGGAAAAATACCATTACTTACAGTAATTAGGGCAAATTTTAACATGTTATTAGTTGTATTGTACAAACTAGTTATATGTTATAATTAAAATATGATGACATTGTCTTTTAGACCGAAAAATAACTAATTATGGGATACATAAGATTTTTAAAATATGCAAACAAATTTTTGGAACATTATCCAGGTACCTGACGTATTCTTAGAAAATTTATAAAGGAATAAAACCAGCATTTTTGTATAAAACTTAGTAAAGGATTCTTAAAATATTCAGTAAAGATATCCCAAATCGACAATCCCGTATGTATAATAGCATTGTATAACTAGATTACTAGACATCGTCTAGTTAAACAATGAAAATAGCTTGTATTTAAACAAAAAAAAAATGCAATCAATGGGACTGCTAATCCCATGTACGACCAACAAAGGGTTTAAACATACAGAAAACTTTAAGTATGAAACAAACATTGCGCCTGTACAAGCTGAACATAATTTTTTCCCACCTCTTGTAATTGCTTTACAATAAATTTTTCTTTTTCTACAATATTGTCTTCAGTGGTTTCACCTCGTGTTTCACAACTCTTACTCGACTCTATTTGATTTTCTAAAAAAACAAAATATTTTAAGTCCCTTTTTCTAAAAATGTTTGTGGACAGCGTGTGGATATATTTTATTAAGTTTTTAAAACCTAATTAAAAAAAATGACATATTTTTTGAATATGAAAATCTCTTACCGCCTAATTCAAGATATAAATCATCCACTTGGCGCAGATTCATATTGTTTAGGACAACATAATTGGTTAATTCTTGAAATACTATAACCAAAAATGAAAATACATTTCAATAGATATAATAATCTCGAAAAGTTCTTACCATCCTCGGTAATTATTTCTTTTACTAACACAACTCTTTTAACTAACACAATAATTTAACCTTGTAAAGTTAGTCCAAATTTACATTGTAATACTAAGGCGATTTGGCGGTTTCTAAATGTAGGCGCAGCATTCTTGAAAGTATATTAGCGCTAAGTGCAATATGCTAAGGTATATGGACGGCAACTGTAGCAGATACCGTCAAAACGCCATAGTATTTAACATTTGCCGCCAAATGGCTTAGTATTTTAACTGAAAAGTGTAGATACCGCTAACAAAATTGCAATTTTATTTAAAATATAATGCTTGTACAACTCCAAAGACTTTATAAATATATACTAAATACCCTATTCTACCTAAAAATACAGAAATCTCAATTTCGATAAAAAATCAGTTCCCGCCTTTGGGCTTAGCACGGCAGAGAAGGTTGTATGACTATTTTTAAGCAAAATATAATTTTTCACACTTACATGTATACTTTTAACGATTTTTGATATGTTTAACGATTATTTTTAAGTTTATTTTTTTATCTGATGAGCGCGCTAATAACAGGCAAAATAACGCAAAAGTTGGAAAATACATTAAGTGGAAGTGGGGGGGGGGAAGAAAGGGAACTAATGGAGGTGGGAGATTTAGCGATAAAAACCTAAATTTACATTCTACTTATTGGTTCCCACCTTTAGATGTATCAGACGAGTTTGGCAACTGTCACTGTGACAGTGACAGTTTTAGTTAACATATTCCGCTGATACGTCTAAAGGTGGGAAACAATAAATATAATGTAAGTTTATAGGCTTTTATCGCTAAATCTCCCACCTCCACTAGTTTCATTCCTTTTTATCTCACTACTTAATATGTTTTCCATCTTTTGCTTTATTTTGCCGGTTATTAGCGCGCTCCTCACTGTATAAATTGTTGAATAAAAAAAGGAAGCCTACGTTCTTTACTTTAAAACGGTGTATTTTAAAAAATTCTAGGACTATTTTTAAACAAGATATGCTTTTTCAAAATGTGACATATACATATACAATATGTCCCACTAACTTGGAACCATATGGAAAACTTTTTTATTATTAATTTTATGAAAAAAAAATATTCTTCATAAAATGCTCTACATACTCTAAAACCTAAGATGCAATCATCAGATATCAAATTTTGTCAACAGTCTACGAGGTAGGTATGTTAAACAGTGGCGTAGCTGACAGGCCCGCAGGACCTACAAGGCGGGGGGGGCGACGTTAGGATGGGCCCCTTAAAGCCTTTATGCTCAATACTTCTACATTCTTTAAATTGGGGACCAAAACATATTTCCTAATAAGCATCAAAATTAGGAATTTGGAAGGAAGTTATGAAGCGGGTAATATACCTAACTCTTCTCTTTCCGGTTGCAATTTAGCGTTTCGTGGACATGTTGGTAGTTTAGATGAAAGTCAATCCCAAAAAGGTAATTTTTTGTAGGTGGTTCATTTACTAGCTAAATATGATCCTGTTTCAGCTAAATTAATCGATAAAAACAGTAACTTAAAAACAAATTACTTGAGTCCCCCAATTCAAAACGAAGTTATACATTTGCTGGCTCAAGAAACTGAAAGTTGGATTAATTTAATTAAAAAAAGTTATTTTTATTCAATAATTCTTGATACCACTCAAGATGTTTCAAAACACGATCAGCTTAGTTTTATTTTCCGGTATGTAAAAATAACTTTCCATAATAGCTATTTGTATAACAAGGGAGGAAAGTGCTACTTTTCCTTCCGAGAATGTAGTTTACTGCCCGACGCGTAGCGGAGGGTAGTAACCATTCAAGAGAGGAAAAGGCACTTTACTCCCATGTTATACATATGGTTTTTCAACCTTCCACAAATAACAAGTAATTTTTTGATTTTTACTTAATTTATTTATGTAACTAACCAACAAAATTTATTAGAACTAAAACTAACAAGTAGGTACAATATAACTGTCAAATGTCAAATATAAGTCAAATTATTAATTTGCAAACATTGTTAAATTAAAATGACAATGTTTTTTACCATTCTGCAAAATACAGGGTTTTATAAATAAACGTTAAAATGTATAGATACTTACGTAATAGAAAATAGATATTGTACAGGGTACAGGGCGTCAATAAGTTATATTTCATGAAAGAAATACCATGGCGACACTTTTACTTTTCCTCCGTACAACTTTGCTCCCTACGATCAGGTCCGGAAAAGTATACTTTCGGTAGAGGTAGGTGTAAAAAATAATTCACCTTCCAAAGCAGAAGTTGTTGAAAGTTTTTTGGGATTTATTTGCATATTAGACCAAAGTGCAGAAGGTCTTGTAAATGAAATTTTAAAATTTATACAATGGGTCTAGGACGTTTCATCGCCGCCGTTTCGATGCCGCCAGTTCATCGCCGGCCGATTCATCGCCAGTCAATTAATCGCTATCTGATATATTTCCGAATTTTCGACAGTTACAATTATTATTTATTTTTAGTATGAATTAGGAATTCTAGGAAATGCGAGATATGACGGCGATGAAATGGACTGGCGATGAACCGGCGGCATCGAAACGGCGGCGATGAACCGGCGGCGATGAACGTCCCATTCTGTTATACAATGAAAGCACATTTTCATACACAACTGCAGAGGAAAGGGGAATGATGGGGCAAACGTCATGAGTGGTGTATATTCAGGCGTACAAGGCGCATAACTGACATTGAAAAAAACAGCTTCCTATGTTTATTGTATTACATGCCATAATCTGAACCTAGTGTTAAATAATGCCGTTGCTGGTGTACAGGAGTTGGTTTTTTTACGATATAGAGAGATTATATGTTTTTTTAATGCCAGTATTAGAAGATAAGATGTACTATGTACTATTATAACTTTGTATTCATCGCGTTTGCCAAGACTTAGAAGGTTATGTGAAACCCGGTGGTCATCCAGACATTATGCTGTTAAGGCTTTCGCCGAGCTTTTTATTGCTGTCTAAAAAACGATGAAAAATTTGAAGTTAATGCATTTTAGAGCATATGAATAATTTTGAATTTGCCGTTAACATAACTATTCAATCTAAATTAGTTAACTTCATTAATCTAACATCAAAACTTTTGCAATCTGAAACGGTAGAGTTTTTAAAAAAACTCGTGATAATCTTCGAGAAATGAGAAATTCGTTTTCCAAAACTTTAGCAGAAGCAGCGGAAATAGCAGAATAGTGGGGTATTATATCGAAATTTAAAAATAAATGTATAAAACGTATAAAAAAATTTTACGATGGGCTCAGTTGCGACGAAAAAATAACTTATCTACTTGCGACAGTAGAAAAAAAAAGTTTTGAAGTTAATGTTTTCAATGTAAATTTAGATAAAATGTTGCAACAACTTACTAATAGGTTTGTCGGATTAAAGAGACATGTATAATAGATTTTCATGTCTATTCCCCAAAAATCTATTAACACTAACTGATGTAGACTTATTAAAAATAAAAGCCAAATAGTACCATTTACATACAGTCGGAAAAATGAACGAATACCCATGAACGAACATATAAAACACGCTGTATTTTCCTGTCAACGTGTCACAAAGAAAATTGTCCAGCGCAATTACAGGTAATAATAATTATTACATGTACTTGCGCTGGCCAATTTTTTGTGTGACATGGTGCCAGGAAAATACAGCGTGTTTTATATGTTCGTTCATGGGTATTCTTTCATTTTTCCTACTGTATATTTCAGTAATTATACTGTTATTAGTTGTAGTTATGTTTATAATACGGGGCCCCACAAAAATTACCGCGGGAGGGCCCCCCAATCTTCAGCTACGCCACTGATGTTAAAAAATATAAATTTCGCTCAAGAGTAAAGTACTTTGATGTTTCACAATATCGAAAAGTGTTATGAAGAAAATTTATTTGGGATTAAAAGTTATTTCCTAATTTGCAATTATATTCTTCTAATTAAAAAAATCAAAAGATTTCTCAAACTACAAATACATTTGGATATCCTACGGATATCTTGTTTAAAAATAGTCCCAAATTTTTTTAAGATACACCATTTTTAAATAAAGAAAATAGGCTTTCTTTTTTATATGTTATATTCAATACGTATCACGACCCAATAATAATTGTACTTACCATTCTCAGGTATTTGGATGTCTCTGAAGAACTGCCACAAGAAAATCCGTACTAGTACAGGCTTGAACTTTAATTTAACATCAGGTTCTTCTGACAAATATTCATAACAAGTAGAATATCTAAAATATACTTACTTAGTGAAAAAATAGTGGTTTTCTTGTAGTAGAGCAACGAGTCTTAGAAAGTAGTTCTCGAAACATAATTTAAGTCTGTTCATGGAAGTATATTATTCTAATATAGGGTGTCCCAAAAGTAGGGGAACGGTCGAATATTTCGCGAACTAAACATCAGATCAAAAAACTGAAAACTACGTTTTCAATCATTTTTAAAAATCTATCCAATGACACCAAACACCAATCCCCACTACACCCCCTGGAGGTGGGGTGGGGGGTAACTTTAAAATTTCAAATGGAAACCCCCAGTTTTTCTTGCAAATTTGGATTAAAGTAGGCAACTTTTATTCAAGAAATTATTTTTGAACTGTGGATAGATGGCGCTATAATTGGGAAAACGATTTATCCTGATACCATAGGTAAATTATAGAAACGGTCTAATATCTCACGAAATACACTTCCAAATAAGAAACAAAAATACAAATTTTTAATTTTTTTCGAAAATCTATCGAATAACACCAAACATGACCCTCCAACCCACCCCCTCTGCGATAAAAAGGGGGGTTTGCTATTTAAGATTTTAAAGTTATCCACCACCCCACACCAGGGGGTGGGTTGGAGGGTCACGTTTGGTGTTATTCAAAAGGTTTTCGAAAAAGATTAAAAATCTGTTTTTTAATTTCTCATTTGGAAGTGTATTTCGTGAGACATTAGACCGTTTCTATAATTTACCTATGGTATCAGGATAAAACGTTTTTCCCAATTATAGCGCCATCTATCCAAAGTTCGAAAAAATGTCTTGAATAAAAGTTGCTTATTTTACGTAAGGAATTAAAATCTGCAAGAAAAACTGGGGGTTTCCGTTTAAGATTTTAAAGTTATCCCCCACGCCACTTCCAGGGGGTGTAGTGAGGGTTGGTGTTTGGTGTCATGGGATAGATTTTTGAAAATGATTGAACACTTATTTTTTAGTTTTTAGATCCGATGTGTAGTTCCCGAAATATTCGACCATTCCACTACTTTTGGGACACCTTGAATAATAACTGTATTGTTTTATAATCTACATAAAATTTTATAAAATATTTTCAAAATATATGTTAGTACATAAGTGTAACATATCTCTATGGAATAGTACTGTAGGTACTAATAATTTAAAGCGTTAATATTTACTATAAAAAAAAATTAACAAAATTTCTTCTTCTTTCTCGAAACTCCTTATGCCCCTCACGGTTGTCGTTTTAACAAAATTTAAACCTTAATATATTGTTTTATTGAATAGAATAGAATCGATATTATATGCTTGATTGTAATGGAAAATTGTAAAATTTTATCGACAAAGCTTATAAAAAGTCAAGAAAACAAAACAATAACAAATCAATTTACTAAAATTACATAAATCGTCAATATAATTAAAAAAATAATAGTAATGAAGTAAAACAGAAACAATCAATTGCAAAATTTAAAAATTTAAATAAATTGTAAATTGCATAGTCTACGTATGTAGTAACTAATAAGTTTAAAAGTTAAGCTGCTGCATATGACACCCAAATATAAGTTATAATAATTACCTACTACTTGTGCAAAGAGTACTGTAATTTCTTAGTTATTGATTAAGAAACTCTTCTACTGAATAATGTGGTCTTTCAGATAGGTAGGCTTTTGCCATTTTATGGAATTTGAGGAAAGATGCTGTAGATTTAAGTTATAGTTGGAGATGGTTGTAAAGTTTTTGTGGAATATAATATAGATTTCTTTATTAACTCAGAGGACGGGGTCGGTAAATAGACGTCAAAGGTAGAATTTCTCGTGAAGTAGTCATGATTAGGACTTGCTGGAAAGGCATGTAGATGTTTACGAATCAAGCAAACAGTTTCTATAATATACAAAGATGGAAGGGTTAAAATTTCATGATCATTGAAGTACCTTCTGCAATGTGTTGTTCTTCTGAAGCCAAACAGATATCTTATTGCTCTTTTTTGTAATTTGAAATAACATCGAATTGGGTAGCCGTACCAGAACCCCAAAAAGGAAGACCATATCGAAGATGCGAGTCGAACAAAGAAAAATATGTTATTTTGGAAGATGCTAAATTGAGTTCATTCGAAACAGATCTTATATCATAGCAAGCTGAAAATAATTTCTTCCTTAACAAATCGATATGAAGGAACCATTTAAGGTTGCTGTCTAAAAAAATACCAAGAAATTTTACAGAATCGACGGTACTGAGCTGGCTGTAATTAAGAGTTAAGGGTTGAAGAGCTTCTTTATTCTATCGTATAAATGCTACTCTTCTATCTACGTTAAACAAGAGTAAATTAGAGTCAGACCAGGTTTTTATTGTAAGTAGATCAGAAGTTATAGTAGCATGATGAGTAGCAATATTTGAATTGCTCCAAGTGATACTGGTATCATCAGCAAAAAGAAAGTTTTTTCCATCGATTTTTAAACTAGTGATGTCATTAATAAAGATAAGGAAAAAGTAGAGGACCCAATACTGAACCTTGAGGTACCCCACATACAATGTTTTTGAGACTAGGGTCTGTATCATTTGCTCTAACCAGTTGTTTCCTATCATCCAAGTAAGATTGAAACCAATTTAAAGAAATACCTCGAATTCCGTAGAAATTTAGTTTTTTTATCAAAAATGTTCCGTAGAAATTTAGTTTTTTTATCAAAAATGTTGTGTTTTACTTACGCAATTTACAAATTTAAACTACTTTTTAGGCTTTAAAAAAATATTTTTAGTCAACTTACCTCTCGTATATTATTTTTAATTTCGGTAGATATAAAATTATAGTATTTCTAATCTTTTTTAATTCTCTGTTTTTGGCCAACTTTAATTTTTCCTCTAAACTAGTATTATTTATATCACAATCTTCTATATCTATATTTTGACATCTAAAAGTAACATATTCGTATAGGAAAGCTAAACATCAGTGAGAACAAGTAACAAAATTTATGTAAATATAGAAAAAGATAACGATAGCGTTCCACTGAAGAAGCTGTGGCAATCAATGGATATCACGAATGTTAATATAGAATTAATAAGTCGTCAAAGTACTATTAATATACAAGCAACCCATAACAAAAATAAAATCAGGGACACAAATAACAATAGGGTTTGTAACACCAAAAGGTGGAATGGAAAGATGGAAACAAAAATGTAGAGCAATGGGAATACAACTCACTAACACTGTGGTATATACGCTCAACTTTGCAGACGATCAAGTAATAATGGCTCACACTATTGACGATTTAAACTATATGGCCCGAAAATTAATTAAAAAGTATGATATATGGGGTCTAGAAGTAAATAAAAAGAAAACCGAGTACTTATGCATTGGAGGAGAACAAAGAGGTCACCACTTAGGCGACATGATCAAGATAAAGCACTGTTACGACTACAAATATCGATTACAAATATCTAGGTATAAATAATATTTCGAACGATGGAACATTAGACAAAGCCATAAGACAAAAAATACGTCAGGAAGAAATGCCATCACAATGTTAAACAGCATTTAATGGGACCAATTCATCAGTATCACTCTATGTACAGCTGTAAGGCATGGAGACTGAAAGAAAAGACCCTAGCTACGCTGAGAACAACGGAAATGTATTTTTGGAGAAGAGCTGCAGGAAGATCTAGAAGAGAAATGATTACCAACGAACGCATTAGAGAAATAATGAGAATTAAACTAACAATCACCGATAACTTATCGACAAAATAACTTATCTGGTTCGGACACATACAAAGAATGGATGAACAACGAATATCAAAGGAAATACTAAAATGGCAACCAGAAAGAAAGAGAAAATGAGGTAGACCGAGACAAAGTTGGAGCAGAGCTGGGCAATACCCGGGTACAAGTACATACCCGAATTTTGTACTCTAAGTACATTTTGGGTACTCAGTACCCAGTACCCTAGTACATTTTCAATAAAGTACTCGGTACTCGGGTACGGTTTGTACCCGTAGCGTATGGGTAAAATACCCGGTACCCGCGTTTATTATACGAGTACATTTTCCGAGTACTTTTTGCAAGTCTAAACTTGTCGCTGCATGTGGGACAGCAAATTAATAGCAACACGCAAAACGCCGTTTTCAGTATCAGTCCATTCGCAAAGTCAAGCAAACGCCTATTCTCTTATGCCATAATAATTAATAGCCCTTCAAGAAACGCTCTGAAGAACTGATGAAACTTTGAAAAATTAGTTATCTTAAAAGCCAATAAAATTAATCAGTGAGTGATCGTGGTGTTACACTGATTACAGTAAAACCTGTGTTACCGGCCACCTGCTAAAATCGGCCACCTGCTAAAATCGGCTACCTGTCCTTACGGCCGGTTTCAAAATTCCCCAAACTAATTATACATATATGTATATTCCCTTATTTATGACCTGATATTTACGGCCACCTTTATAATACGGACGCGGCCAAATAATCACCTATATTTGTAAAGCCCATTTTATAGAAATTGAATGTGAATGTTGGCCAAAATAATTTTGTTAAAATAATTTTGTCTATTTGTTGATGGAAATTCCCAGTACTACTTAAGTATTAGGACCTATTGTACCTACCGAAACAGGAGATTAAATACACCGCATCGGGTCGGTGGCAACAATAGGTTCTTAAAATCCTATAATAAAATGTCGTAAAAGTGTTGTAAAAGAGAAACGTTTGTCACTATTTATAAGTATGACTACAATTCACATCCGACGCCCTGAAGGGCACTAAGGATTATGAGAAAGAAGAAGGAGACTACAACTCACAAAAGTTGGCCGAAAAATATGGTATAAAAACTCAAATTATCAAAGGATATAAAAAAATAAAAGTGGGTTGAATAATTCTTTAAAAAAGCTTAACATCAATCTGTTTTTTCCGTAGTATAGTTTTGTTTTATATTAGGATATTAAAGTAATTTTAGTAGTTTCCGTTTATGTACCTGTAGAATTATATTTGTTTTTATTGTTAATATATAACAAAATAAACAAATTTCCAATTATCTTTTATATATTTGTAACTACAAAAACTGGAAATACCGGCCACCTTTCTATATCGGCCAATAGTTCCTTCATTTTTAGTGGCCGTTACTGACAGGTTTTACTGTATTAATCAATGATCAATTTTTAAAATTCTTATTTTTTTATTTAAGTTGGAGTTGTACGTTATTTTATGTTTTCATTACTCATAAATAAATATGTTTAGAGAGGCAGAGATAATTATTACTAGCATACTAGCATACTAGCATACTAAATGCATATTGCTTGCATATTTCGCATATTTGACAACTTTGCCAAATTTTGCATATTTTTAAAGAAACGTGCATGTTATGTGTCTGTTTAAAAACATTTTTGTCCAAACGAAAAATTCAAAAAATTTTTAATTTGACACAAAATATTCCCCAATGCATGGAATCTTTTCGAGGACTACCTACATAAATTCGGCTCATTCATTACCTTTTCCGCTTTTTCTTAGAAAACACCCGATCTTTACCCATAATATGCGTATAGTACGCCGTCAAAAAAATGATTGTAGGATAATAAATGCCCTATTGTTAAGAGAGTATTTACACCTGTAAACATCGTGTTGCGGTTCTCTAACGGAAATTTAAATATGATTTAAATCAGATCCTGTAATCAGTAAAAGTAGTCACCTTTAGTCGGTCAATGCGAATGTTTAGTTTTTAAATAAAAGTACTTGTGTTTGTTAATAGTGAAATATGCCGAAAGATTTTAGCCTGGTTTATTCCTGGATCATAACCTATCCCCAACTTCTTTACACCAACGGAAAATTATTATTCTGCAAAGCATGAAGTAAAATGGTTAGTTTAAAATTGCTTTCTTTTTTTTTTCTTTAATAAATAATATTTGGCGGCTTTCTCTTCTTAACATTTTACGTTTAAGCAGTTTGAAAAAATATGTATTATTGTCGCAGATACCATCTCAGAAAATTTTCGGTTATACAACACGTCGGAATAGAACTACATAAGTCAAAATGCAAGAAGATGAGCGAATCGAAAGTTGATCAGTTACCCATTGATAGTAGACAATAGTTGATGACTTCTTCCAATGAAAAATGTATATTTAATTCGGGTTTATCTGAGGCGATGATTTGGGCAAACATACCTTTGAAAGAACTGGAAAAGCCTATGTTAAAAAGTTTTTTGGAAATATGTTCCACGATAAAAATCAAAAGATGATTTGTGGAAAATCGATACATTTATTCTATTGTAGATAAATATGTGGTTTCTCAAAATGCGCATTTTTTGAAATAATTGTGCATATCTTGCGCATATTTCGTAATTTTTTACTGCATATGTATATGCATATTTCATCAAAATTGCTCCTATATAAATCCGCTCCCTAATTATTACCCTCTTACCTTTTTTCGGGTTCTATATTCGAATGTACTCGAAATAAGTATCCGAGAAATTCGGGTAATTGTACTTTGAGTATTGTACTCTGAGTACTTTTTTGAGCAATGTACTCGGTACTCTGTACTCGTTCCTCAAATATGAAAAGTACCCGATACTCTGTACCCGAGTACAATTTATCAGTACCCGTCCCAGCTCTGAGTTGGAGCGAAGGAATAGACAAAGAGCTGAGAGAGAAAGATAGAAGAGGACCTATGGAACAACCGAACGAAGTGGCGATTGGAAGGCGAAAAACGGCGGAGAACGTTATAAATCAACATGTCCTAGCATAGGCGCCCATACCCCTGGGCAAGGGGGGACCGTGGCCCCCCTAGCTTTTCGGGAAAGAACAAAAAATTTAATTTTTATTGTATATACATATATAGACAAACGTATTTTTGTCAAAAAATACGTTTGGCCCTCCCTAAAAATTTTTATATGGGCGCTCTTGTGTCCTAGTAGAAAAAATATGGGCTTCGGGAGGCTAGGTTATATTTGAAAAGTAAATAGATATTATTATTTATCAAGGCTAGTAACGACTTTCGAAATTTTGCGCAGAGAGCACACAGAGAAAGTATTCGGAGAGAAAAAAATGGATGAACGAAAGGACTCGTCTGCCTGATTTTTAAAATAGTGCGGCGGATTCGTGCAAATATTATAAGAATTGTGCATTTAACGATAGAAGCATATAATGTGGGCCACATATACTACACATATAAGGGTTCAAAATTAGATATGAGGCCATCTCAGATTTTACTTTTTACAAAAATGGCGGGCATTCAACATGGCGACGATACATATGTGACTAATAGCACGATAACTTTTAAACGAAAAGTCCGACTTCAGCCTAATTTGGTATATCGGTTCTTTTTTTGATGTGTAAGATCGAGCTCCTGAACCGGAAGAATCGGTTTACCAGAAGTTAAGTTTTTCCTGATTTTTTATGTAAAAATATGTTGTTCTTTTTTTAATTCTTTTACCCTGTGTATATTAACTTTTCAAAAAGGTAATACCGGCATTGAAAAGAGCGTAAAAATATTTTTTAGGAAATATGCTGAACTTTTTAGTTAGGTTAATTACCATGTAATAAATGCATAACTTATCTTCAAATGTACCTATGTGCGGCAGATTCGTGCAAATATTATAAGAATTATTGTACATTTAACGGTAAAATCATATAATTTGGACCACAAATAGGTACTACACATACAAAGGTTCAAATTTAGATATGAGGCCGTCTCAGATTTTGCCTTTTACAAAAAAGACGGGCATTCAAAATGGCGACTATACAACTGTGACTAATAGCACGATAGCTTTTGAACGAAAAGTCCGATTTCAACCAAATTTGGTATATAGGTTATTTTTTTGATGTTTAAGGTCGAGCTCTTGAACCGGAAGAATCGGTTTACCAGAAGTTGTGTTTTTCCTGATTATTTGTAAAAGTATGTTGTTTATTTTTTCAATTCTTCACCCTGTATATATTAATTTTTCAAAAAGTTAATACCGGCGTTGAAAAGAGCGTAAAAATATTTTTTAGGAAATATTTTGAACCCTTTAGTTATATTAATTACCATTTAATAAATGCATAACGTATCTTCACATGTAAGTACCTATGTGCGGCAGATTCGTGCAAATAATAATATAAAAATTATTGTGCATTTAATGGTAGAAGCATATAATTTGGACCACACATACTGCACATCGCAATGCACCGGGCAATTGTCATGTTGGAAGATGAAGTCGTTGTTGGGGAATCTCTGGATCACCGATGGCAACATTGTTTTCTCAAGAATATGTTTGTAATGTAATCCTGTTAATTTTCTTCTATATGATATAAAACGCCCGGGCCTTCAGCACTTATCCATCTTCATAAGGTTTATAAATTCATTGCAAAATGCAACTCGTCCCCTCTTGTGATCCTCAGTCAAAAAAGGTTTCCTTGCAGCTCCACAATTTATCAGTCCACTTGCTTTAATTTTTCTACGTGCAATGCAAATACTGCCCGGAAACGTTGTCTCTTCGCTAGCTTTATGAGCTGTGGTAAAAGGAGATTCTCTCAAATACTCTACTAACATCTCATCCTGTTGATCAGTGGAGTAAAAATTATCCCATCTTTGTTTGATTTTCCATATGCACATATGGCTCACGTTCAAATCTACAGCAACCTGCCCTAGTGATTAACCGTCTTCAAAATTGGCAATTGCTCTTGATTTTTGCACATCATTCAAATGCATTCTAACCATTTTGGAGGAGCTTGATATCGTTTTATTTTATTTTTCAACACTCCTGAAATTTTTGACAAGCATTGTTTTTTTGAAATTTTTTGACTTTGACATTTATCAAATCCATACGACACTGAAATTTTACAGTATTACAATATAAAAATTAAGGTGTAAACTATTCAGTGATCGTAACTGTACATGTGAACATACGTTATGCATTTAATAAATCGTAATTAACATAACTAAAAAGTTCAAAATATTTTCTAAAAAATATTTTACACTATTTTCAATGGCGGTATTACCTTTTTGAAAAATTTATATATACAGAGTGAATGAATTGAAAAAGCAACAATATATTTTTAGATAAAAAAAAAACAGTAAAACACAACTTCTGGTAAACCGATTCTTCCGGTTCAAGACCTCGATCTTATTCATCAAAAAAAGAACCTACATACCAAATTTGGTTGAAATCTGACGTCTCGTTCAAAAGTTATCGTGCTATTAGTCACATAATATGTATAATCGCCATTTTGAATGCCCGCCATTTTTGTAAAAGGAAAAAAAGCTGAGATGGCCTCATATCTAAATTTGAACCTTTATCTGTGTAGTGTATGTGGTCCAAATTATATGCTTCTCCCATTAAATTCACAATAATTCTTATAATATTTGCACGAATCTGCCGCACATAGATACATGTGAAGATACGTTATGCATTCATTAATTCTTAATTAACATAAATGAAAAGTTCAAAATTGTTTTTTTTTAATATGTTTACGCTCTTTTCAATGGCGGTATTAACTTTTTGAAAAATTAATACATACAGAGTGAAAAAATTGAAAAAAAAAACAACACATTTTTACACAAAAACCAGGAAAAACAGAAGTTCTGGTAAACCGATTCTTCGGGTTCAAGACCTCGATCTTATTCATCAAAAAAAGAACCTACATACCAAATTTGATTGAAATCTGACGTCTCGTTCAAAAGTTATCGTCCTATTAGTCACATATGTATAGTCGCCATTTTGAATGCCCGCCATTTTTGTAAAAGGCAAAATATGAGATGGCCTCATATCTAAATTTGAACCTTTATATGTGTAGTATATGTGGTCCAAATTATATACTTCTATCACTAAATGCACAATTGTTTCACATATCGGCTGCACTAAAAGTACTTTACAGCTCGAGTTTACTGCTCTTAAATTCTTAACTAAAAGAAAAATAAGGAAACAAAAGGAAATTAACTGATACACAAAGTCATCATCATTATCATCCTGCTCGCTTTGGTATTACAAAAAATATTTATTTATAAAGCATAAGGGGCCTTGAAGATCTAGAGATATTTATAATGACGACATAGCCGGTCTTAAATTGCTTTATTTAAATAAGTAAGACAGTTTTTAAGAAAAAACTTTTGCGGTGAAATCAAAAACTAAGTGAAATGACAAATGACAGTGAAAACTATTCTGCATCCTTAATTTAAGGTCTTAGTCTGACAACGATAATTTAAAATTCCACAAAAAATAATATGTTGATAAATGTGAGTTACAAATGCTAAAACAAAAGGAATACAGAGGGTGTAACAAAAAGGCAGGTCATAAATTAAATCACATATTCTAGGACCAAAAATAGTTCGATTGAACCTAACTTTCCTTAGTACAAATGTGCACATAAAGAAAGTTACAAAATGAAAATTCGATTTTTTCTAATGTATCGAAAGCTGTCAAAAATTTTATATTGAAAATGGGCATGTGGCTTTTTAATGGCAGGAACATCTTAAATAGTGGCAACAACATGAATAAGAAAGCAATGAAATACGATCTATACAGATGGGTCAAAATCAGTATATTGTACAAGTGCTTACTTTGTAACAAAAATAAATTTAAAAAAAGCATTTACTCTAAATAATCAATCCAGCATCTTTTCCGCCGAAGCATGTGCTATATATAAAGCTCTTGAATGGTGTTGTGAGAAACAATGGAACAAAATTATCAGTATTAAATGCATTACAAAGCTTTAAAGTCACAATTAACAGCAATATATTTATATTAAAAATATTGCAGCAATTACTAAAATTATCAGCTTCAACATATAGTGTTAAATTTGTGTGGGTTAAGGGACATTCAGACATATTAGGTAATAGTATTGCGGATGCAATAGCTAAAAATTCACTAAAGTACCCTCAAATATTGATTGAAGAACTTAACACATGTGATCTTTTTGCATACGTTAAACAGCATATTAAATGTAAATGGGATAGACGTTGGAATCAGTTCGGTGAAAGTACAGGCACTAATTTGTTTAAATTACAACCAACAGTAGCTGTTAACCAATTTTACAAAGCTGTTGCACTAAGTAGAAATACAGTGTCGACCATCCTAAGATTAAAAGTAGATCATGGATTTTAACTATGGGAAATAAGCCACAATATTATTAAAAAATGATTTTTATTAACGTTTCGACGCCCAAATCGGGTGCCGTTGTCAAAATACAAAATACTATTGTAAAAATTGTAAAAATTATAGTTAAAATTGTAAAAATGCCACAAGAAAATAGCTTCAGAACAACATTAGATCATGGATGTTTTTCGAAGCATCTACATAAAATTGGATTTCTCCCAACAGGCAGATGTGACTGTGGAACTAGCATAGCTAATCTAAATCATATATTTTTTAACTGTCCCTTACATCTCAATGCAAGTATGTGGCTGCTACAAGAATTGTTGAAAGCAGGTTTAAGTACTCCCCTAGACTTAAATGTACTATTAAGTGAGGATAACATTAAAATTTTTAAACAAATTATGACATTTCTTCAAAAAATTAAATTAAAAGTGTGAATGTAAAACTAATCGTTTGAATGAATAGGTATTTCCTTTGTATTATGTAATGTATGAATGAGATATTTCCTGTAATTAATTATATTATTTTGTAACCTATGTATGTTCAAAAAAAATTATATATAAAAAAAAATTTAAAAAAAATAATAATAAAAAAATATATTATAAAAAAGAAATAAAAAAAATAAATAAATAAAAAAATAAAAAAAAATAAAAAAAAATAAATAAATAAATCACTAAGAGGTTCTAAATCTCCGCGAGGATGAATCGGATTTAGTTCTTACCGTAGTGAAAAAAAAAACAAAAAAAAAACAAAAATTAATATAGTTGTATTTATTAACATAGTAAGTAGGCATTGTTATTTGTAAGCTTTATTTTTTATTATTATTCTTTATTTTTAAGTGTATCTTGGGCAATTTTATACTTATGAACGAATAATAATTTTATATGTAGTTACGTGGCTAAAGGTTCTGAACCAAGGCCAGAATCAAAAAAAAAAAAAAGCAAGGAAATTTGTGGATCCCGTAAAAATGTTATGGGAGATTTTGTTCACTTAAACCCTCCAAACTTTTGTGTACGTTCCAATTAAATTATTATTGTGGTACCATTGGTTAAACACAATATTTTTAAAACTTTTGCCCCTTAATATTTTTTTCGATAAGCCAGGTTTTATCGAGATACGGTTTCTTTTTAAAGATGTTTCCATAAAAATTTTATGGGGGTTTTGTTCCCTTAAACCCCACATATTATTATGTTTGTGTATGTCCCAATTAAATTGTTACTGTGGTACCATTAGTTAAACACAATGTTCTTAAAACCTTTTGCTCCTAGTATTTTTTCGATAAGCCAGTTTTATCGAGATGTGGCTTTTTTTAATATATTTCAAAATATACTTAAGAACTTGACAAATTTTTTTCAAATTAAGTTCTTGGGAATTAAATAACCTATAATTTAATATTAATTTAAAATATTTTTCGTATCTCTGATGGTAATCTTTCTATTCTGAAGAAAATGGCATTTTTTACCAAACAACAAAAATTCGTTATTCGATTTTAACACCAGTTTTTTAAAAACTAATCATTCTAAGCCAGTCAAACTTCTAGGATCTATAAATAATACAGCAATAAAGAAGAATGAATAAGGCCAACGACTAAAATTACCGCTAACTTACATTATTATGCTTCCAGTTGGATTTCTCCTTTTTTGTTTAAAAAAACATATTGATTTTTTAACCGTAACTTTTTATTTTTTATCTTAGAAAGTTTGGAAAAAAAATTTTTGTAGGTTTTTACAAGATCTATAAGGCTATTAATATTAAATCCTTTTAGTATCCTCAGTCGCAAAAAGAGGTTACTTTAAAAGGGTTGGTAAAGGTGGTTTTTGCAGGTTATTACAAGTTTTAATTATCAATAGGTCACTCAATTTTTGCCGTAAAAAAATTTTTGCAAACCAACTTCTTGGGAATTAAATGAGCTATAATTAAATATTGAAATATTTTCCCGTGTCTCTGATGCTAATATTTCTATTCGGAAGGAAAAGGCATTTTTACCAAACTACAAAAATTTGTTATTTGCTTCTAACTCCATTCTTTTTAAAACTAATCATTGTAAGTTGTAAGCCCGTTAAACTTCTAAAACCTATTAATAATACATAAATAAAGAAGACAAAATAAGGTCAATGACTAATTTTAATTATAGTGGTGATTATGGGGTTGACTCCGATCACTTTTTCGCTGAAAAAAATAGGGACTGACATTCTTTTCATTATAAGTCACTTAATTTTTGAGCCAGAGACATTTTTTTTATTTCTGTAGATAGATATGTTTAAATACTTTCAATTAGTTTCAACAAGTTATATTCAATAAATGCATAGTTTTCCCGTCTTTTGACTTTGAAACTACAATATTTAGCATTTGACGAAGAAGTCATATTAAGTGACATATAACATGACATATAATAAAGTATAGCTCGATTACTATTGGTCTTAAAGAAAATAAAAAAACGGTTTTGTTTATTTTTTCAAAAGGTACATTTTTCTTAAGCAAAGTTGTTTTGATAAAACGAAAACTTTTTGAGTTATTAACAGAAAACTGACTAAAAACATTAATTTTTTCGATATAAAACTAACAATTTCGATAGAGAATAAATCGAAAACTATTAATTTTATCAAAAAAATTAATAGAAAGTTTTTTGCTTAGAATGAATGTTTTTACCAACTTTGCGGTCAAAATATAATAAAAAATTGTCACCCCCGTGTTGGGGTGGTAACCACCCCCATGGTCAAAGCCCCTTTCCGCATCATATACAGGGTGATTGATTATTAGGGTAAAGCTCAATAGCTCCGCTATAGTAATAGATAGCAATAAAAGTTAATAACAAAAATTTTAGCCACCTTTGAGCTTCATATTACAAAATTAGTTAGAATGTTACAGGGTGTTCGATAACACAGTGGCAGACCAAACTTTTGTTTTTTTAAATGGAACACCCTATATTTTATTTTAAATTCAAAATTCTGTTAACTTCTCCATCACAAAAATATAAAGGTTTGTTATGTTATACAGGGTATTTACAAAGTTATAACCAATTTTAAATGAAAATCGTAACAAGTTCAACTCCCTGTATAAATAAAAATAAGCAAAACAACAATGGTTTATTAATGCCACATTTTTTAACGTATTGTCAAAATTTTGGTCGATATTGCTAATTTTATTTATATCAAATACAGAGTGAGTCAAAACGCAATTACTTTATTTATTTTCTCAGTAATTTTAAATGGAATACCGTGTATTTTATATCACTATTCAAAGTACTATTACCGTACTTTAATTTTTGTATAACATTCCCTATGTCTAAATTTATTAGTTTTCGAGATATTTTCATTTTTCAATGGATCAGTAGCGTGGCCACCCAAATCACCAGAATTTAATAAACTGGACTGATTTTTTTGGGGTTACGTTAATAATGAAGTTTATAAAATACCTCCAACAACAAGAGATGAGATGAAAAATAGAATACAAAGTGTATTTCGATGTGTTAATTTACAAATGCTCCGTAGAGTAAGTAGCTCATTCAATGATCGTTTTTAGGCGTACATAAATGTGTTAGGAGATAATTTTGAACACCTTATGTAATTAAATATTAAAAATATTTTATTAAAAGTAGCTTCTAATTTTTTCAAACATGTTTTTTTGCAAAATGTATTACTGATAAATTATGTTTCGTTCATTATTTGTTTCATTGTTACATTTACATACAAAAGTAGTGTTTGTCTTCACAAAATATTTTATTTTTTGTTTGTGTGTTTTTTTGTAAAATTTATTACTAATTTTCTTTGTTTATTTGTTGCATTTACATAAAAAGATAGTTTTTAATTGTTTCAAAAATGTTGCATGCAGTGGTTATGTTTTTGTTTGTAAAATGTATTACTAATAAATTATTTTGAATTTTTATTTGCTACAGTGTTACATTGATTACCGGATTGATAATCGGTAATCTTAAATTGTCAAATCAGTCATGGCTTACTTAAAATTTAGATAAATTTGAACACCTAAAATAATTTGCTCTGAAAAATGTAAATATCTCGAAAACTAATAAAGTTGGGCATAGGGATTGTTACATAAAAATTAAAGTACGTTAATGTTACTTTTCAATAATGATATAAAATATAGGGTGTTGCATTTAACATTACTGAGAAAATAATGTACTTGCGTTTTGACTCACCCTGTATTTGATATTAAGAAAATTAGCAATATCAATAATTCTTAAAAAATTTGACAATAAATAAAAAAAATATGGCGTTAATAAACCGTTGCTATTGTGCTTATTTTTATTTATACAGGGAGTTAAACTTGTTACCATTTTCATACAAAATTGGTTATAACTTTGTAAATACCCTGTATAACATTACAAACCTTTATATTTTTGTGATGAAGAAGTTAACAGGATTTCGAATATAAAATTAAATATAGGGTGTTCCATTTAAAAAAACATAAGTTAGGTCTGCCACTGTGTTATCATCTGCCACTGTAACATTCTAACTAATTTTTTAATGTGAAGCTCAAAGGTGGCTAACATTTTTGTTATTAACTTTTATTGTTATCTATTACTATAGCGGAGCTATTGAGCTTTACCCTACTAATCAATCACCCTGTAGATTTTGATCCTTATGATATCCACTACTTATTGTAAAATTTTCAAGCAAATCGATCCATTCTGTAAAAATTGCGAGGTTTTGTCCTATTTTAAGCTTCATTACTTGGACTAATATGCTAGTATCTGGTCGGCCTGTGGGGGAGCAGTACGGCAAGAAAGAAGAGCGGTTCAGTGATACTCCTCCATAGATCCCTACCGGAAGGGAGTTGACGCCTAATGCACCGGTGTGTAAATACATACATCAGATATCCTAGAAAGTTTCTTGCCCTTTTCTACCCACCAAACTGCTAACCGTTGATTGATAAATACGGATAGTATATTTATCAGTCAACGCTGCTAACCTCATGTATATTCCTGATGAGTAGATCTACTACCACATATAGTTAAACAGCTTACTTAAAATTTTGTAGATGGACAGTGAAGGATTGTTTCTGTGTAGTTTTCCTACCACATCGTATAATTAAAGCCTAACAGCCACAATTTCCCTTCATAAAAACCAAAAAAATCTTAAAAAAGCCGTTTTTTATGCGCATTTATTCTTCTTTGCAAACTTGTTATAAAAATGTACGAGAAAATGTCTAAACGGGACATACATACGATGACAATGAGTACCATCTTTACCTTTTCTGAGTCCTTAAAGTGACTTAAATACGAAACCCAATATTTTATGTATATAAAAGAGATAGACTTACGTTCTGCTGGGGTTCTTAACAATATTGCTCATAAACTTGACATAGTCATCAGATCGTAGATTGTCTACATGGTACGTGAAAATAATATCCACGAAATATTCCAAGTTTACATCTTCGGTTATACAGTGTGTTGGAATATATAAAGGACACCACCCAGTGGCATTATCTATTGAATTAACAAACATGTGCTCTGGTATATTCTTGCTGTTATGTGTAATATTTGCTAATAGATGGTCATCAAAATCTGAGTGAGCTATCTAGAATTAAGGAGTAGATACATTTACAAAGGGTGATATATAGACTTAGGCAAATATGCAAATTGCATATTTTGCATATTATGCATAAAAAATGCAAAAATGTCAAATTTTGCATATTTATATAAAAGTGTGCATAAAGTGCATATTTGGAAAGCTTGGAAATCCCAATTCTGTTTTAGAATCCCTTTGTATTCAAATTTGTGGTATCGGAAGGTAGCACTAAACTAACAAAAGATAGCGGTCTCTAGTTGTGTCAGGATTTTTACTTGAATATGAGAGTTTCAAAATCTGCAGTTTATACAGAAGGTAAAAGTTTTTATTTTGAGGGTCAGTTTTGCTATTGTAAAATGACACGGCCTGACCATGAACGTGTCTTTGTAATTTGTGAATAATTATTGTGCTTTGAGAATGGCGAAAATAAACTGTGTTTTTACTTGGACAAAACCTTCTTTCAAAGAGCTATCTGTGGATATGGAATGGATATAGTCGAGGAAATGAAGCTGAAAAAATGGCAAAACCTCGCAATTTTTGCGTCCAGCATTGATTTGTACAAAAATTTGGGATTAGGCTCATTACACCCTCTAGTTTATTTTCTATATTGAGCCGTTGTACGCTTTTGGTTTTGTAGGGGTGAAAACTACCCCTAGTTGTAAAAAATTATAAAATATAATTTTAAACTTTAATATTGTCAACATTTGGTTCTTATTAGTTACATAATGAATGTTTTATGCTTTAAGATATACTATCATAATATTTCAACCGTTAAAACCACCCTTGTTGGAGCTATATATAAAAAATTTACTTATCCTAAAAGAATAATTTCGGCTTGCATCGATTTACATAAACATTTGGGGTTAGGATCATCTCATCCTATAGTTCATATTTTGTATCATGCTTAAGGGCGTTGATTATTTTTAGGGGTTTAAAGAACCCCTTATGTTCAAAAATTATATAAAAACATTGTATAGGTACTTTAATATGGGTAAAATTTAGTTTTGATTGGTTAAATAATGAGTATTTTATACTTTAGGATATACAGAATAAGCCAAATAAAAACGGAACATACGCAGTTAATACAGTGTATCGGAACTATGTTTGAAATAGTCGACCAATATATGACAAACATAAACCATAGCAACTCAACTACCTGTCTCCTTTTAGGCTAAGGCTATGGCCAGAAAAGCGACAATTTACGGCGCCATAATAACAGTAAAATGAAGCGCGAAAATGGGTCCTGGGAAGAAGGATCTGGGTCCAAATTTGTAGCTCATCTAACCACAACAACGACCGAAACACTGTATTTACATCTCGCAACACGCCGTAATTTACATCCCCATCTGGTCATGCTTTTTACTGCCGCTTCATTTTACTGCTCTAACTGCGCTGTAACAGCAGTAAAATGAAGCGGCAGTAACTGCAGTAAAAAGCATGGCCAGACGGGGATGTAAATTACGGCGTGTCGCAAGATGTAAATACAGTGTTTTGGTCGTGGTTGTGGCTAGATTAGATACAAATTTGGACCCAGGTCCATTTGTTTGCAACACGACGCCGAAGATGTACCCGTTCGATATTGCTTCGCGATATTTTACAGCTCAGTCTGGCCATCCACTACACTCACCGCGGGACCCATTTTCGCGCTTCATTTTACTGCTCTTATGGCGCCGTAAATTGTCGCTTGTCTGGCCGTAGCC
This sequence comes from Diabrotica virgifera virgifera, assembly GCF_917563875.1. Taxonomy (NCBI): domain Eukaryota; kingdom Metazoa; phylum Arthropoda; class Insecta; order Coleoptera; family Chrysomelidae; genus Diabrotica; species Diabrotica virgifera. The sequence continues at coordinate 39,678,257 of NC_065443.1, read as the reverse complement.
TTAACCTAAAACGAGACAGATAGTTGAGTTGCTATGACTTATGTGTGTCAAACTTTTATATTGGTCTACTATTTCAAACGTAGTTCCGATACACTGTATTAACGGCATATGTTCCGTTTTTATTTGGCTTATTCTGTAATATCATAATACTTCAACCTTTAAAAACCACCCTTAATAACATTACAGTTTTTATAAGTAGATATTTTAATAGGTCTATACAGAAAAAAAGTAGAATTTAAAATTTACAAAAACATTTATTTACACAAAAATACGAATTTACAAATATGTACAAATACAAATACAAATAGTTTTTTAGTCATCTTCCAGTATACCAACCGGTTCTGTGGTATTAAACATACATTGAAAATTATCCATAAGCGGACTATCCGAATTTTTCGAAAAAAAAAATCGTTTTATAAACATAGCTCCTTCATTTTTGGCGGTGAAAAGATTTTTCAAAAATGACTTTGTAGGATTTTTGAAGAGTTATAAGACTGTGTAAACTATATTCCGTAAGATCCCTCATTTTTTAATTAGGGTGGGTTCAAAGGGCTCGAATAAGGGGGTGTTTGCTCGTAAATAGAGGTTTTAAACAGCTATATCTCGCTAACTGTTCACTTTAATGAAAATCTCTGCACAAGTGAATTTTATTTATTAAAGAAGCTACAATTTGATAATCTATCATTTTTTACGTATCTCCAGTATTTTCGGAGATATTTTGAAGTAAATGGTGAAAAATGGGAAATTCCAAAAAATTAATTTTTTTTAAAACTCCAATTTTTTTAAGATTAGGTCTTTAAAATAGGTCAAACTTCTTGAGTGTATTGATAATACAAATATAAAAGGAATTTCAGAAAGGTGAAGACCAACGTTTAATCACGAGTGTAGTTAGGGGGTCGTTTTTACTGATTTTTTCATAGAGAAAAGCAGGTTCCGAACTTTTTTGATCATAAGTCGCTTACTTTTTAGACTAGAAACTTTTTAGTTTTTTTTTAATACCTAACTGTATACTTGAAAAAATGTTATTTAAGTTTTCCTCGAAAAATGCAAAGTTTTTCCGTTATTTTACTTTGAATATTTCAAATTATGCATTTGACGAAAAAAGCTAACTTTTAACATGCTGGATCTCGGTTTGTATTGATCTTAGCGATATTACAGAAAAATTATTTGGTTTGTGTTACTAAAAGATACAATTTTGATATCTACAGTTTTTTTTATTAAATGCATATTTTTCGAGGTATTCTCAAAAAACCCTCTAAAAAAGTCGATTTTTTCATCGAAAAGCTGTTACTTTCAAGCGCGAATAACTCGAAAAATATGAGTTTACAAAGAAAATGTAAAAAACATTTTTTTCTTATAATCACTTTTTACATCGATTTACATAGTTAAAATGTAATAAAAAAATTCCCGTCCCCGAGATGGGGTGGCAAACACCCCCAAGGTTTTAGCGTACAGCGGCATGATATAGAAAATGATCCTTGGACTATTTCCTACCTTCTGTGAAAATTTCAAGTAAATCCATGCTGGACGAAAAAATTGCGACCCAAAATGCTTCATTTCCTCGACTAATAAAGTTTGTTGCTCATTTTGTGGAAATATGTACTCAGATAGAAGCCATAAGATTTGTCAGAAAATTTTGAACAGCATTTGATGATTTATTGTTACCACAATTCGAAATAATATTATTTATTTGTTAAAATACTTAAATATTTAAATACATAAACTTAGTTTGTAAAATACATACATCCATGTTAATTAATATAACATGTGAAGATATTTCATAATATATAAATATTTTTGTAAATAAAAAAATATTGTGAATTTTTTTTAATTATATGCATATTTTCTAGATAAACATGCATATTTTTACGTAAAATACTGCATATTTATGCGCATATTTTATACCTTTTTATTTGCATATTTGCCTAAGTCTAGTGATATACTTTCTTCTTTAATAATAGTAAAATGAAGGCAGATATTGCATATTTGTTGAATTTCAAAAGCTCCCAAAAGTAAGCTGCCTACATGCCTGAAGAGAAAGATATTTTATCAGTGCATCCTTCCAATCGTGATATATGGATCAGAAACACTTACCTTAAAAAAACCGCGGCTATTAAACTGAGAGTCAAATAGAGAAAAATGGAGCGATCCATGTTAGGAGTAACTGTGCTAGACAAAATAAAAAAGCAGAAATCAGGAGAAGAGCCAAGGTGACTGACGTCATCGAAAGGATATTCAGATTGAAGAGAAGATGGGCAGAACACAGAGCCAGAATAACAGATGGGCGATGGACACAGAGATTATTGGAATGGAGAACAAGGGAAGATAAGAGAAGCGTCGGTCGACCATCTACAAGATGAACTGACGATTTAAGAAGGCTAGATAAAAACTGGATGAGAGAGGCACAAGATGGACAGGGTTGGAACACGAGGATGAGGCCCATGTTCAGCAGTGGACTTTGAGTCTGGACGATTATTACACTTTTATCCGATATTTTGTATTTAGATAAATAAAGCAGTCCGAGAAAACAAAAAATTATTTCACTAAAAAAGCTGCTAATTTCAAATTTTTTAGCGCGTTGATTCCAGAAATAGCATTAGCCTTATTTTGTAGACTGTTGTTGACATATGCTGCTCCCCCTGATCCAAACAAAACAAACTCCGACGTGCAGTCCCGGATGGCAACAAACGAAATGGCATAGATGCCCTAACGGCAACTGCTAGCAAAAGACTAAGTTTTCACTCTAATGGCATATAAAACAACATAATGTTACTCTACATCCCACCAGACTGAAAACAATGGGAACCTTCTCTGGTTACACCTCCGAGGCTTCTACAATTTGCAAGCCATACAAATGCTGAGACTAAGGAAGATGAGGGAATTTTACAATTTATAATTCACGTCCTATCTGCTCAGTGCGGTAAAGGTCCAACGAGAATGGTTCCCTTCGTACTCCAATCAGAGTAAACATGTAAATCAAAAATGAATAACCATTTTCAATTTCGTTGCAAAACGAAAATGCAGCCGCACCATATTCTAGTCCAATCAGAGAGTGCAGCAAGCACCTCCACCGGTTTCGAAACTTATTAGTCTCTCATCAGGAGGCACATATGCTGCTCTCCCTGATCCAACTAAAACGACTGCACGCCGGGGTTTGTTTTGGTTGGATCAGAGAGAGCAGCATATGTGCTTCCTGATGAGAGACTAATAAGTTTCGAAACCGCTAGAGGTGCTTGCTGTGCTCTCTGATTAGGCTATTTTTCGTTTTGCAACGAAATTGAAAATGGTTATTCATTTTTGAATTACATGTTTACTCTGATTGGAGTACGAAGGGAACCATTCTCGTTGGAACTTTACCGCGCTGAGCAGATGGGACGTGAATTATAAATTGTAAAATTCCCTCATCTTCCTTAGTCTCAGCATCCGTATGGCTTGCAAATTGTAGAAGCCTCGGAGGTGTAACCAGAGAAGGTTCCCATTGTTTTCAGTCTGGTGGGATGTAGAGTAACATTATGTTGTTTTATATGACATTAGAGTGAAAACTTAGTATTTTGATATATATTCCTATAGAGAAGATATCTGCCATAGAAGCAAGGTTGCAGAATTGTTAGAACTTATTTCAAAAATTACTGGCAATGCGTAAAACATGTAGCTCGGCAAGAACAACTCAGCTGGCACACTGGCGACTAAAATAGACAAAACGTAGCTTCGGAAGGAAAACTCTACTAACACACTGGCGACCAAGATAGAGAAAACGTAGCTTCGGAAGGAAAACTCTACTGGCACATTGGCGACCAAGATAGACAAAACGTAGCTTCTGATGACCCCAGCTGAGATGGCTTCATAATATTAAAAAGTACAGAACGCAGTGGTTTTAAATAACATAGTACAGCGAAGATAAATAAATATGAAAGAGTCCTATGTTCAGGTGTAGAAAGAGTGATTAAAGACGAAGATGTGCGTTGCATAAATAACTTTTAGGAATTGAGTTTACATTTGATCAAAAAAGAATATATAGATATTATTATATACTAATATTAAATCTAAAAAACAAACCTCGGAATTAACTAATTGTAGAATGCCTTGATAAGAACACTTATTTTCAATAAACTGTCCATAATCCGTGTCCACATTCTTCTCGCACAACTCACTTAATGATATTTGGTGTTTTTTATGCACTCCCTTATTAAATTCAAATAGTGGATTACTCTCCAGAACCAGTCCATTACCGCACACCATCAAACCAGGACCGTGCTTGAAATTTTTGCGCCAAGTACCTGCATAAGTTGCGCCGCAATCTGTTCCAAAGTTCATTATTCCTAGAGAAATTAAAGCAAATAATAGTATATTATTCAACGAGCATGTAATAATGGCCATTAGTCTCGATGATGAAGTTGCGAGGCGAGCCGAAGGCGAGTGTTGTAATTCATTATAGTGAGCAATAGCAATTACAAGAGAATAGAATACTATACTTTTTCTACGATCTATTTATTTTTAATAGTATAAAAATATAATTATCAACTACTGTCGGCTAAAATTAAAATTTATAAAAAGGTTGTTCATAAATAATTGTAACCGGCTGGATAATTGGTTATCTACTATTAGGAGGCGTATTCTCTGTGTGCAAATATTTGAAAGGGATACGAGAAACGATCGTGAGCGTGTAGTGGCGAAACTTTGCATTATTTTTAGCACATTTCCTAAGGACTATCATTGAGGAACATGGAACTTCGCAAATGATTATAAGCACAAATTAATGCAAAGGGGAAATTGGACTTCTATCATAATAAAGCAAAAGTAAGTCACATAACCTAAATTTTGCGTTCTAAGTATTGCTCCATTATGTATTGCTCCAAAATATAGTGTTATGCTCTACATTTTCTGTTTATTTAGATTAATTAGCAAATTATTAATTTGATTAATTATCCAATTATTTTATTTATTGCCTATGTAAAGACATAACTAAATTCCAATTAAATTTTCCAATCAATTTTATTATCAGGGCTAATTTTGTATTTGATCCAATACCAGTAATCTGTGAATTCTAGTATTTCTGGTTGCTTACTTCTTCCAGGGTAGAAACAGGGAAATTGACAACAGTCAAATTCATATAAATGTAGTCTATTGTTTTTATTAAATGCCGTGTACATATGATTCAAAATTATTAAAATTTAACTTTGTTGCAACAATCTCTAACTTAATAAATTAAAACTCTAACTCTGATATCTCCTTGTTTTGACAAAATTATTTATTTAATTAATTTCTTATTTACTCATACTGAATTGAATGAATTTTACTTTTCTTCTTTTGAATTGATTTCTCAAATTTGAAATGACCAACTGTGTTACAAAAATATTGTTCAATAAACAAGTAAAAAATGGTCTTGATATAAATAACTTTTCTCCATTCAGACAAATAATTTGACTAACCTTTTATTCTTCACTCCCTCGTTTTCTGGATTGCGATGTCCTTGATTATCTCAACACGTACTCTCTGGTTGTTGCGAAAAAAATCCCCCTCGTCAAAACTGCTTCTAAGAAAAACAAACAGGACTTGCTCGAATATCTAGTGCACAAACGGATAATAATCAGCGACTCGTTCTAGACAAAACAAAGGAATCTCCCTCGGACCAGGAAAATCAACTCTTCAACCGGTCGACGATTTGGTTTCAACTTGACTCTGCTTGCAAGGGCTAATCACACCACTCTACACTGAGTATACACTTTTAAATCTCGACTGCCTTCTTCTGATGTCAATTACACAGTGACTTTCTTTTTCTCTCCAATCCATACTCTCACATCCATTATCCCTTCTCCCGATATTTTTCGTCCACTCAACAACAACCTCTCTCCAACCATTTATTTCTTAAAAAACCCAATATTCTTCCACATAACTTTTCCAATTTGTCAAATTTCAAGGAAAATCATAATTAGTTATTTTCTACTTTCTACTTTTTACAACTAAAATAATACAGTTTGTATACCACATTAAAATACCTTCCCGGAAGGATCTTAAAAACGTTATTGTCCCGTCAACGCTCTCTCCACTTTCTAATCACCGAAATGTTTTGTTAATGCCCCGTCCATTTCGTCAAATAATTATCACTATCACTAATCGTTTTAATTTTTCTGAAACACTTGTTTAAAAGCAAACTTAAATTCTAAACAAATTTGGCCATATACAGGGTGATGAAAAACTATCATTTCATGGTCGTTGATATAAATTTAATTTTTTTTTAATTTCCTTAAAAAAGCAATTCCACAACAATAGGTATTATTAAAGTGAATTTAAATATTTAATTGTATTTTACTGTGGATATGAATGCAAAATTGGAATTCTAAATATTTTTGTTATTTACGTTGTTTACGTATTCAGATAAAATGAAATTATTAGAAGAATTTTTACTGAGTAACAAAAACAAAATTTGTTAATTTGTTAATGTATTTTGATAACTATATGCAAAGTGGAAATCTAAAAGTAAAATAAAATTATTTTGAAGTAAAATTGTGACTTACTCCCACTTAAAAATAGTAAAATACCTCTTTATTTGTATAACTCAGTTTGTATAGCTTTTAATATACATTTTAATTATTGTATAAGAAAGAGATACAATAAATTTAATTAAACTTTATTGTATTACATATATTATCTAGATGCACAAAAAATCAAACTTCCCTACTCATCATTTCTGAAAATATATTACAGAATCAAATAATTAATACAGTTAATATACAGTAGGAAAAATGAAAGAATACCCATGAACGAACATATAAAACACGCTGTATTTTCCTGTCGCCGTGTCACACAAAAAATTGTCCAGCGCAAGTACATGTAAGAATTATTATTACATGTACTTGCGTTGGACAATTTTCTTTGTGACAAGGTGACAGGAAAATACAGCGTGTTTTATATGTTCGTTCATGGGTATTCTTTCATTTTTCCGACTGTAAATACTAAAAAAGTTATTGAAAAAAAAATTAATATAAAATACCTATTCCATCTCGTTCTCCAGTTTTCCAGGATCCCTTGTACCAATTGTATAAAGGAAAACAAAACGTTTCATTAAAAACAAGGTCCCAAATATATTCACCATAGCCATGAGGTTTATTGTCATACCATTCGCCAAAATAGTACTAAAAAATTCATTTAAACTATTGACAATAGTACTATCCTGGGGTAATCGATCAACAGTATTACATAAATAAATTGTTAAATGTCTTAAAATGTTAAATTATAAACCTGTATATGAATGAGCCCCTAGTCGAGAAGTAAGCGACTCGGTTGTTTCGTCACCGTACTTTCTGCTATTAATTGAGAGGGATAGTAAAGGATAAAATAGCATAGGCTATGTGAAAGTGGGAATAATGTCTTGCTGAGGCGCACCGAATAATAATATATCGCTTGTACTATTTCGGGGACTTTAAAATAGTACTTCTGCTTGACAAATTCCTAACCAACAAAATCAATAAACTAACAACTTAATCAAATGAACAGCTGGGATTCAGATCCGGAAGATCCTGCGTAAACGCCGTATTTGTACACTTCGCGTCAAAAAAAACTGGTACACTTTTTTTCCCAATGTAAACCTGTGTTCAGACTGGACACAATGGCTCGTGAATCACGGCGTTGTTGCCAGCACAGATAATGGAATTGCACTAAATCTAAATACAAAAAATAACGTTAAAAAATCATGGTGGTGAATCGTAAAACGGGCCATAGGTAACTCAATGTAAAATTTTAAACTGTTAAATTCCTGCTTCAATAATCATTTTACAACAAAAGTCATGAGAAGCTATTTGTAGGGGATTAAAATCTGGATTAAAAACAAAAGCTAAAATTGTTCTAGGATTTAAACACAGTAGGCATGTGTGTAGAAGTTAGGCCCACGTTATTATTTACCTGATTGTTCGCACACTATTGACTGAATAAAAAATCGTTATTATTATTACTTTCTCCTCAACTGAGACTATTTTATCAATTTTATTATTTTTTAAACAAGAAATGATAAAATAAAAATTTTGACAGTTCAAATTGTCAATATTTATAATAACTTCACTGTGACCGAACGCAACCGATACACATTATGGTAATGTGTATGGCCTAACTTTGGCGTAGTTCTGTGAAAAATTCTTATTATATTTCTCATGATTCCAAAAAAATTAATACATTTAATAAAACACATTGAACATTTTGACAGGCGACATTTTCCACCTATGTGCTTAATATTTCAGCAGCTTCGAATTTTATTGTAATACATAATATTTAAGTTCCACACTTGTTCACTGTAAAAGTTAGATATTCATTTTGTATTAATTTCAAATTTTAATTTTTCCAGTGTGTTTTATTTATTAGTATCCCACAACTTTACGAGAAACCCTTCACATTTCTCGATTTTAAATTAAACATAATAATTTAATGTCATGTCTAGAGTTATTATCTGTCATTCATGTCATATCTGTCATAAATTATAATAGAACACGAATTAATTTATGGGTACTTAATTGAGATGATGGAACATTACAAAATTAATAAGAGAATTTTTTAGGGTGCATGTTTAAATAAATGTGACTGACTAATCGAGAATGCTCGATGTTGTTTTAATTTTTAGTAAACCTAATTAAAAACTTGCGGTCTGCCGCACAGCCCTGCTTTTACCTGGTTTGATATAATATTTTAGTTGAACTGGCAACGTTGCCTAGAAATAAGAATGACATGTGACAAGACTAATTTACACAACTAAAAAAACACGATTTTCGGTTATAAGACTTGTACCAATTTTTTTTTTTGAAGCGAAGTGTAGTAAGAAAACTCACAGAAAAGACCATCGAGTACAATAAACCAGCATATGTACGTTTTATAGACCTGACCATGGCTTTCGATCGCATCCAAGTCGAAGACGTCTTACACTTACAATATAGCAGAAACATAACAATAAATATTATACAAACCATGGAAAAAATTTATTGTTTTGATTCTGGGCTTGGTTTAGAACCTTTAGCCACGTAATTACATATAAAATTATTATTCGTTCATAAGTACAAAATTGTCCAGTATACACTTAAAAATAAAGATTAATAAAAAATAAAGCTTACAAATAACAATGTCTACTTACTATGTTAATAAATACAACTATGCTAATTTTTCTTTTTTTTTTTCTTCACTACGGTAGGAACTAAATCCGATTCATCCTCTCGGAGATTTAGAACCTCTTAGTGATTTTTTTTAATACTTTTTTTATTTATTTTTATTTTTTTTTATTTTATATATATTTTTTTTTATTATTTTTTTTTATTTTTTTTTATTTTTTTTATTTTTTTTTTAATCTTTTTTTTTTATTATTTTTTTAACCTTTTTTTATATAATCGTTTTTCGTACATACATAGGTTAAAAAATAATACCATGGAAAATATCTACTTCCATAATCCAATACAGGCAACGATAAATGGAAAACCAACACACTGTAAGTATACCAGTACAAAGCGGAGTCAGACAAGGTGACTCGTTAAGCCCACTGCTCTTTAATATAATAATGGACGAAATAATAGAAGCATTACATACAGGTCATGGTTACAGAATGGGAAACAAAGAAATCAAAAGATTATATTATGTAGACGAAGCAGAAGAAATAAAAGATGATAATATCAGCAGATAAAACCAAATGTATGACAACATCTAAATACAGTAAAATAATAAATCAGGAAGCAAGGTTTAGATATCTGGGAATAGATATAACCAGTTACGGAGATATCGAAGACAAGATAAAAAAGCAAGAATCCGTGTATATTGACATACACAGCGAATACAAGACCTGACACATCTACAACGAAACGACTTCTAGAAACAACAGAGATGAAAATACTTCGACAAATATCAGGGAAAAGTATGTTGGATAGGGAGAAAAGTGAAAGCATAAGAAGATTATGCAATGTTTAAAACATAAATGGATGGGTGATAAAACGGAAACAGGAGTAGAACGAACACATTAGTGAATGACAGAGGATAGGATAGTAAGAATAGCACGAGATAAGTCACTAAATGGACGAAGAAGTATTGACAGACCAAGAAAAATATGGTGCGATAACTTAAACAATTTAGGAGGCTAACATTGAAAAAGAAATGGGATTTAAAGCCTACGTAAAGAACAAGTAGAATACTTCTGATTGCAATTCTGAAGCTGAGAGTCTGGATTTAAAATTCTCACCTTTCGGCTAGAAGCTCTCATTCTACACCTCATTTGTCATTCTATCTGTTCTACTAACGGAGGAATTGTAGTGATGGACAGACAGAAAATATATCAAACAAGGTTTCCAAATCTTAATGTAAAATGGACCACATAAAAATGGGCTAAGCAGTATAGATCATCATTTCTTCTAGTGGTAGCAAGATAAAATGGCCATAAATTTTGTGTTTTATAATACTTTTTAATTCATAGGTTTTTTATAAACAGTTTACCATCTCTACAAGAGTTTTTATATCCTCAAAGTTAACTGTTATGCAAACTATGTTATCTCCATATCATAATATATACTGTTAAAAACTTCTCCATTAGATTCAAGAGAAAAAAGATTCACTGCATAAATGAAACAGAAGAGGAACAGAAATACAGTCCCACCAATAATAAATATTTATAAAATAAGATACTCACATCATCATTACAAAACAAAATCTTTCCTTTTCCTTGCTTTTTGTTACCGACCCATTCACCACTGTATTTGCTACCGTTTTTGTATTTTCTCAAGCCTTTGCTATGTCGTAAATCATTGCTCCATTCACCCTCATACCAGTTACCAGGCTCATACATCATCCAGCCATAACCTAAAAAAGAGATTTTCAGGTTTTTCAAGGAAATATATTTATTTTACTTAAAAATGGAGTATTCGCCAAATAAAGAGTCGTCATCATAATAATTCAGATTTTGTGTTGTAATAGTTGTTGTCCTTTATAGTTACAGTATTTTTAAATGCTTGGGCTCCATTCTAACAGATGGTTTGTGCCAATGTCAATTTCATCATCGCTATGTATGTTATTTTAACCGATTTAGGAAGTTAAACGATGAGAGTAAGACTTAAAGCTTATTAACATCGATGGGCAGAAATTACATTTGACCATGACATTGTCCTCATAACAGATGATTTAGACGAAGCCAGAGTTATGCTTCAACTACGCCAAAAGTAACGCAGAGAGACGGTTTGAGGATAAACTATAGAAAATCAAACATAATAAATCTCGTCTCCAATGAGCTAATGGAAATTGAGAAATAGCCCATATAATTTGTAGAAACATTTGTGTATTTTAGCCAAGAAGTAAGATTAGCGCAAGAAAACCAGACCCTTAAGCTACTCAGAAGAGTAAGTTTAGGTTGAGCGGCATTCTCAAAAATGAGAGACGTGTTGAAAGAGAACGTCCCAGCTCATTTAAAAACGAAAGCTTTCAAGTAGTGTGTTCTACCAGTCATTACATGTCATAAGGAACAGAAGCCTTAACTCTCACAGAAACATCAGCGGAAAATTGAGGACACAAAGTAGAATATAGAGGTGAATGCATGGAATAAACTTGAGAAATAGGCTAAGAAAGAGGAAGTTTATGGACTAAATGAAGTGTAAGACATTATCGAGCGCATTATGAGGGGAAAATGGAGATGGATGGGACATGTTGCAAGAATCAAATAGGCTAGGTGGACCAAAAGTTCCTTAAGTGTAGACCATGGGCAGCCAAGCAAAGTCGGAGAAGACTTTTAACACGACGGACCGACGACACCAAAAGAATTGCGACCAATTGGATTGCAGAGACGCAGATCAGAAATAGATGAAAATATCTACATAGAGTTTAACAGTGGACAAATCAGGGCTGATTCAAGATGCATGTTATGGCATCAGTGACTTCAGGATATTCACGTAATACCTAGTTTAATAATATAATTTTACTATTAATTGAATGTCAAAAAATGCGCAATAACTACCTCTTCCATCCATCCAATGGCACTACAGCCCAAATCGAGCCTTGGCCTCCTTCAACAAGCTTCTCCAATAATTTCGATTTACCGCTGTTCTTTTCCACGAACGCGTTCCCAGGAAGTTCCTCGCATCCTCATCGACTTTGTCTTCCCATCTCTTTTTAGGTCTTCCAACAGGTCTTTTTCCCTGCATTCTTGCATTTCGCAATTTTCTGGGGATTCTATTCTCATGCATGCGAACCACGTGCCCTGCTCACCGTAATCTCTGCAGTTTAGTGTCATGTGCTAGAGTTGGTTCGCTATATTGCTCGTATATTTTATCGTATATTTCTCGTATATTTCTCTATTATACCTAATTCGCCAGTTGTTATTTTCACTTATTGGGTCCAGTATCCTACGTAATATTTTTCTTTCAAACACATCTAATGCATTGGCAGATTTCTGTGTCACCACCTATGTTTCACAGCCATAACTTACTGTGGGCCTGATTATTGTTTTATAGACCCGGAGTTTTGTTTTCCGGTGTACGTCTCGCGATTTGAATATGTGGCCCATCGCGAAATAGGCTTTATTTGCCAGCACAAGCCTTCTATTTATTTCCGGTTCTTCTTCATTGCTTGCGACTAGATCCATTCCTAGGTACGTGAATCTATTCACATGTTCTATATCGTCAATAAAGTGTTGTTGCGCCGGTCTAGTTGATCTGGTTTGTATGAGTAGTTTTGTTTTATTTGTATTTATTGCTAGCCCTACTGCTTCTGCACTCTGTTTCAACTCAACGTAGGTTTCTTCCGCTGCATTCATTGTTCTGCTCATTATGTTTATATCATCTGCGTATGCTGCTAATTGGGTAGATTTGTTTGTAAGTATGTTATTTCCGCTCACCGTCAACCTTATAATTACATATTCAAGAACAAGATTAAAAAGCGTTGGAGCCAGTACGTCGCCTTGTTTCAGTCCTTGCGTTATCGTAAACGCATCAGTGATCTGTCCTTGAATACATACTTGTGCTTCTGTTTCTGACCAAATGTTATTTGCATATCTTAACCGATTTCAATCAATATCAGTACAGAACAAACTGTCATTGTTTTTTCATGCAGAATTACCACTTAAAAACGCCCTGTATTGATGAAAAACAAGGCTAGTTCTTAAAGTACTAACTTTTTTATTATCCAACATACGCTAATGAATCATATGTTAAGAAGACAGGATGTTGTATGAAACAGAATTAAGCAATCAGAATGTTAAGAAAACGTGAGGCTGAAGTTGGGTGTTAATTTCAGTATTTTATAAATGCTAGAATATTCCACAGGGTGACGCGAACTTTGAAACAAAATCACAGTTTGATTGGTACACCCGGTATACAATGACAATTTACCTATCTAACAATAATATTCTTTTTTTTAAGTTCCGTCTCCTATCGGAGGTTGGATATCATAATGGCTATGGTCACTTTGTTGGCTGCTGCTCTGAACAGTTATAATGAACTGCAGTTAAACCATTCTCTAAAGTTCCTCAGCCAGGAGATGCGTATTTTTCCTATGCTTCTTCTTCTTTGGATCCATTCTTGCATAGTAATTCTCAGCAACTCATATTTTCCGCCTGTGGTAATGTGACCCAAATATTCCAGTTTTCTTGTTTTTATACTTTTCATATTTTTAACTCCTTATTTAAAGGCCGTAGCTCTTTAACATTGGTAATCCTTTGAACCCACTGAATTTTCAATATCCTTCTGTAACACTACATTTCGAACGCTTCTATTTTTCTTATGTGTTGTCTCTTCAATAACCAAGCTTCCATTCCGTATAGTAATATAGAAAATATGTAGCATCTGAGAGGCAACTGAAGGTATTTTTTTGTAAGCAGTGCCTTCATTTTTATAAATGCCTGTCTTGCAGTTTCAATTCGGACTTTAATTTCTTTGCTTTGGTCATTTTTGTCATCAACCCAGGTTTCCAGATATTTGTGTGTCTTTACTTTTTCTATTTGGGTTTGCTCTAGCATTAACCTTTCATTTCCATATTGTGTTTTTGAAACAATCATAAATTTAATTTTTTTCTTGTTTATTTTGAGTCCATGTCGAATGCAAAAATGGTTAATTCTATTTAACAATTCTTGTAGCGATTCCAGGGTGTCTGCCATTATAACGGTGTCATCAGCGAATCTTATGTTATTTACTATTCTTCTGTTTATAGAAATTCCATCACTTAGTTCCACTATCGCTTTCTGAAATATGGCTTAACTGTACACGTTAAACAGAAGCGGCGACAGAACACAACCCTGTCTTACTCCTCTCTTTATATTAATATTCTCGGACTCTTGTTCTTCTATCTTTATATTGGCATTTGATTCCAATACAGATTGATGATAATTCGTAAATCTCGTCTGTCTATATCTCTGTTTTTCAATGATTCTATTAGTTTTTCATGTCGGACCCTCTCGATCGCTTTTTCGAAGTCGATGAAACAGGAATAAATATTAAGGTTCATATCTAAGCATATTTGAGAGAGGACATTAAACGCAAACAATGCCTCTCTTGTTCCAAGTCCTTTGCGGAACCCAAATTGGGTATCATCCATATCAGCTTCTAGCTTTCTGTATAATCTTCCAGGAATCACCTTTAGAAATATTTTGAGGGTATGGCTTATTAATGATATTGTTCTATAGTCCGAACAATCTTTGGCATATATTGTTTTTGGTCTTGTTACAAAGGTGGACAACAACCATTCCTGAGGGACTTTTCCGGTTTTATATACTTCATTAAACAGATCCAGTAGTACAGGTAGAGGTCTAGACATTTTAGTAATTCCGCAGGTATTTCGTCTGGACTTACAGTTTTTCCGTTTTTTGCGTTTTGTATTGCTTGTTCGATTTCCTCCATTATGATCTCTGGTCCCGTTTCGCTGTCGATTTCTTCCGGTTCTTGTCTATTATCCTCAAACATATTATATTCCACTTTTTTAATTTCTCTTTGACTTCTAACAATAATATTACAATAATATTATTACAGCGATATGGCTAAAAAATAAGGCCATAACATGTTAAAAAAATTACTTAAATCGGACAACAGGTTTAGGAAATTCGAGACATTCAAAATTACCATTTTTTAAGGTGGAGCGTTAATTTCTTTAAGAAGTGTAGTTAATGTTTTACATATTTTAATATAATTGATAAACTTAAAAAATAAAATATAACAAACCATCTTTCTTTCCATTTTTCCATTCTCCGTAATAGCATCTGGGGCTATTTAGAATATTCAGGAAACCGTTACCATGGAAAAAGCCATTACAAAATTCGCCTTCATATTTAGTCATATCTGAAAGGACTGTTTCTCCTTTTCCAGTGATATAACCATCTTTAAAATCACCCTAAAAACAGTCTACAATTTTTGCATACCTATCAAATATTTAACAATTTATTAGACTTAATCAAGGGTTTCTATCGAAGTTGATTATTGAGAATGAGTTAATTGGAGATTAATAGATAAATATACACTAACGACTGAATTACAATTTTAAATCCTCTATTCATATTTAGTCATGGCGAATTAACTGGTTTCGCCATGGCGAATTAACTGGTATACAAAAAATTTAAATATCTAAGCGTCACACTCTCTGGCTACGAAAAGCTCGAAGAAAACAGAAATGGAAGATCAAGTGAATAGATCAAACAGAGCTGCAGGTTTCTGAATGAAAAAATGTGGAGAAATAACGATATTTGAAAAGAAATGAAAGGAAGAATTTACAAAACAGTTATCAGACCACTGATGACATATGCGGCAGAAACACGATCCGACAAATTGTCACCAACAACCCTAATAATACCAAACATTCCATGTATGTTCCTAGAATGTACACACAGGATATTAAAAACATTCCTGGAATATCCTCAAAAGTACAAGAATGTCCCCTAAATGTCCCAGAAAAGTCCTCTGTCAGCATTTTAAACACTCCTTGAATGTCTTGTTGGAACATTCCATGAATTTCTACGAATGTTCTTTGGACATTCACAGTATATTTTTTATACATTCCTTGGATATAGTCGCTGATGTGACATAATACCTCAGATTTGTTTTTTCGTGTGTTTTGTAAGAGAGACTAAGAACTTTTTTCCAGTCACCTCCTATTTTCATATGATATTTTTTGACATGTTTTGTAGTAATTTCAACTATCTATTTACTACAAAACATGTCAAAATTTACATGTGAAAACAGGAGATGATTCTAAATGATTAAAAAGCAGATAGGAGGTATTGTCACATCACCGACGATATACCAGAAGTATATGTGGCCATACCAAATAATACATCCTTGATAAATATAAACATTTTTATTGCACAAAATCTTGTCATATATTTTTTTCCATAATCACTAGGCTCTGCTTTTAATTATCATCTATCACTCAAACTAGTTTAAAAGGCTTCGTCCTCTTCAATCTTCTAGTTTGCCCAGTAGTATCGAGGAGCTGGATTTCCTCAATATTCTTGTAAGTACTTATGAAGTTGCTCGTTATTTCCAACTTTACTCCCTTTACTCCAACTTTAAAAACAAATCCAGCTGTAAAATATTTATGTGCCTGAAGGCTTTTGTATGCTTTCATCTGCTGCTTAGAGTAGTAATTTGGTGGAATGCACTTTACTGTTCAATCCAATTCTCACTGAATTTTATATAAATCTAAATCCCAATTATTTTCAGCTTCAATAAATATCTAAAACAATAAATTAAATAATGTTATTCCTTGCAAAATTCATCAATATTGATGAATATCAGGGAAAAATGAACAGTAAATAAAAATGGTTTCCCCTACCTTTCTCCAACATCTGGAGTTTCCAATAATAATTTCCTTAAATAATCACTTTGCATTGTGGTAAAGTTTATAAAGTTCCCAAAATACAGCAAACGAAATCCAAATGAATACAAAATAGACAAAATACGACGATAAACGATGAAAAATAGATATTACAAACATAACCTCTGTAACTTTTTGTATGTCAACCAGAAGTCACGTGGTTTGTTTTACCTAATACATAGATACACGAGCGGCAAATTTGAAAATGAACGCAAATTGAATAGTAAATGGCCTCTCTTAAAATCTAAGACATTGGTAGTATGTTCATAGAATGTCTTGTGGTAACATTCCACCAATAATTTAATCAGATGTTCACCGAATGCTCCTTGAATGTCCAGGATATTTAAACATTCATAGAACTTTAATAGTACATTATATTTCTTACTTTATTACTTATATTTTGAGAACGACTCCCGATGTTGAAATCGAAACGTCAAAATAAATTTATTTTAAAGTAAAATCGTTGCCAATTCCCAATAAAAACATTGCTTTATTACATATAATGAAAAAATTATAAGTTAATAAAGATTATTTCATTCATAGGAGATTCTGACCAATAGAAAGCTACAGAAATCTGAATTAAATCGATACTTTTTGATAATCTCCCATCGTTAAGTACATTACGTTAGATGCCCTTCGTTTCTACGAAAAAATACATTCAGTGACATTAATGACAATTAATGTTTTAAAAATTATAAAAGTGATGACTTTCAATCGTCAAATATTTATAAAAACTGTGTGTTTAATGGTACTTACATAAATAAATTACAATAAAATTTTGGTTTTGAACAGTTTTATTCATGAAATAATCGCAACAAATTGCACTCGACCTCTAAAATTAATATAGAATTTTTGCTCTCGTGATACTTTGACATAATTTAAAACTGTCAAAGTGTCACTCAGGAAAAATTCAATAATTTCAGAGCTCTTGTGCAATTACTACTGAAAATTTTTCTTTAAGTTAATTAAATATTCTAAATGGGAGATAACCCAAACTAAATGTATCAGCTATATTATCAGCTGACATTATGTATTAATAATACCTATTTTCCACTAAATAATGAATTCTATAAACAAAATTTTGGCCTAGCAATGGGCTCTTCTTTATCTTCATTATTGTCTAATATATTTATGGCAAATTTCGAAAATAATATCATTTCTAAACAAAATTTAAAACCCACAGTATGGTGGAGATATGTAGATGATGCGTTTTCAATATGGCCTCATAGATCAGAATTGTTGGATACATTCCTAAATATTATAAACGATCAAGAAGAAACAATAAAATTTACAATGGAAAAGGAATATACTAACACCCTGCCTTTCCTCGATGTTTTTGTCTCAAAGAAGGATACTGGATATGAGACTCAAGTGTATAGAAAACCAACACTTACCAACAGATATCTCAATTACAAAACAGATCACAAAATCAACGTTAAAAAGGGAATCATTAAATCCTTATGATAGAGCCAAAATTATTTGTTCTAACAAAAATTCATTTTTAGAATAAAAAGTATTGTTAACATATGTTTTATTAAAAAATGGTTATCCTTTATCGTTTATAAATAAGGAATTGTCAAGATTGGATCAAATGGAACAGAACAACTTAGAACGAGATCGTATAACATTCACAAGAAATAATACGAGGAAAATATCAATACCATATTAAAAGGACTATCCGAGAAACTTAAAACAATAGGAAATAAATTCAATATTTCAACAACATTCAAAACAACAAACACATTGAGATCTATTCTATCTGAAACTAAGCCTAACAATGAACACGAAAGAACAAAGAATTGTATTTATAAAATACCTTGTGAATGCGAACAATTTTATTTAGGTGAAACATCAGGACCATTAAACGTTATAATAAGTGAACATCAGTCTTATATTAAAAATAGAGAATTTAATAGATCTGAAATATGCCAACACGCATGGGATAATGAACATAGAGTTCAGTGGAGAGATTCAAGTATAGTCCTGAAAGAATCAGATAGTAAAAAGAGAAAAATCAAAGAAGCGGCTTTAATTATGCTAAATGAATCCAATTGTGTTGCAAATTCCTCGGTAGAATGCAGTAGGATATGGTTACCCATACTTAAAGAGGAAGTCAATGGAAAGAAAATACCATGATTAGTAAGTCAATAACATATCGAGTTAGTACATATTTTATATTTTAGTATTATTTATATATCTAATAGGTATTATTAATATTATTTATAATTTAAAATAGCATAAGTATATATATTAAAGTCAGAATTTGGTAATAGTTTTGAGAGTAAACTAAATGTAAGACCAAATACTTACGATGTCGGGATAGTATTACGAGGTTTTTTGCTGGTTTTCTCTCGTGATCTACTATGGAATCTCTAACACGAAAATTTTACTGTCACGGTTGCATTTGGTTGTCTTTATAAAGACAGATCACATGCTATGATTTTTTGTGACGGTTTTCTTGGGTTGGGGTTGATTTCATGTAATCGAATGAACTATTTTTCAGTAAAGTCGTCCCAGGAACGCACCTCATAAATATTGGCAATATCATTTTAAAGCCCTCTACTTTAAAATGTAAAATATATATCTGAATTGCCGATATAAATGAGTCAGATTAAATAAATTATTAGAAGAATTTTTTATTAAGCAACAACATTTTTGTTTACCTAATTTAGTAATATTTTGTATTTTGACAACGACATCCGATTTGCGCGTCGAAACGTTAATAAAATCATTTTTTTTTTTAGTTAAATTGTGGCTTATCTCCCATTTACAATAGTTGATTACAAAAAATGCCACGAGGAAATAGCTTCAGAACAACATTAAGTTAATTAAACTTTAAGAATATCAATCTGCTTTAATTTTAATATTGTTTGAAATCTTAGCTGTGTGAATCAATTTGTTAACACCAAATTTTGATGTTAGTGACCTCTGTTGTACAGGAATTTAAAGATGTATTAATAAACAATACTTACTTTGTAACTAGTGTTATCGGCCCAAATAAATTTCCCATTACCATGTATTAAGTACTCATTGGTTGGTCCTTCATAAATGTTTCCATTAGGAAAATATATTTTTTCAATTCGAATGAAAACTGGATCTTCTAACGCTACATGTGCTTCGGATATCTACAATAAGCCATAGAAAATAATATCAAAGAAAAAGGAACAATATTAAATGTTCGCTCCGTCTCACTGTGGTTCCAAATGCCGAAAAGGTGGTCTTGAACCTTTAAAGGCGTATATATAGAAAGAAATTGAAAATATCAATCAAAACGCAATTTTTTTTGTCAAATTTGGTAGTTTAAAGTCGTTGATTACAAATCTAACATTATTTTTTCAAAACAATATGGCGGATCCAATATGGTCGAAAGAATTTCAAAAATTTTATTTTAAACGCACACTTTTTTGAAATTTTGTATTATAAGGACCTTTTGAAATTGCTGATTATCAATACATTTTCTGTTTGAAGTACAATATTTAGAAAATATTACTTAGGTACAACCTCCCATATGTACGCAACAATCACCAGAATCACGTAATATGCATCATTTCACGCTTTTGATCTTCTGACTGTTTTGAGATTAATAAACATTAGTCGCAGAATTATGCAGAATTGTGTACTTTGTATTTTTACAAAATTTTAATTATTTCAAGTATATTGTTACGGTTTATTCATTAACAAATTTTTTGCATTTATTGTTAATACATCTTTAGTCAACTTTAATCTTACATTAACACATACTTGAAAAAGACGAATTTGCTTTACAATAAAAAAATTAATAAACTACAAATCGTTTTACAGCGTTTTCAATAAGTTCTATGCGTTGTGTTTTACTTTCACTGCCGGCCAAATTAAGGTCGTACATGGCTCACTTATCCCGGAGTTATGAATAAGAAGAGATCCGATCTGATCCTTATACCTGCGTATTACGACTCTACGATAGTATGAGAAAACATGAAAACATGAAATGTATCTTCTTCTTCAAGTGCCGTCTCCTAATCGGAGGTTGGATATCATCATCACTATCTTTACTCTATCCACCGCTGCTCTAAAGAGTTCTATAGAACTGCATCTAAACCAGTCCCTTAAATTCTTTAACCATGACACTCTCCTTCTTCCTATACTCCTTCCGCCTCTTATCTTTCCCTGTATTATCAGTCTTAGCATTTCATATCGCGGTCCCCTCATTACGTGTCCCAGATATTGTAACTTTCTTATTTTTATTGTGTTTATTATTTCGCATTCTTTACCCATTTCTCGCAGTACTTCCGTTGTTCGTTTTCCTCTGTGTCCATGCTATTCTAAGCATTCTTCTGTAACACCACATTTCAAATGACTGTAGCTTATTTATGTGTTCTTGCTTTAATGTCCAGCTTTCAAGTCCATATTGTAGTATCGAAAACACGTAGCATCTCAAAGCTCTTGCTCTCAGTTCTAAACTAAGGTCTTTGTTGCAGAGAACTGTTTTCATCTTTACAAACGCATTTCTTGCTATATCTATCCTGGTCCTTATTTCTGTTGTTTGATCATTTTTCTCTGAAATCCAGGT
This sequence comes from Diabrotica virgifera virgifera, assembly GCF_917563875.1. Lineage (NCBI taxonomy): Eukaryota > Metazoa > Arthropoda > Insecta > Coleoptera > Chrysomelidae > Diabrotica > Diabrotica virgifera. The sequence goes on along the minus strand of NC_065443.1, from coordinate 39,656,908 downwards.
TCCTAGGTATTTGTATTTATCAACCCTTTCTATCGGCACATTTCCCAAATGTATGCTTGTTTGTATGTTTGTTTTCTTAGTTATTATCATGTATTTGGTCTTTTTTATATTCATTTTTAGTCCATATTCTTTACAGAAATTGTTTGTTTTGTTCAGTAGTAGTTGGAGTTGTTCAGCAGAGCTTACTATAATCACGGTGTCATCTGCATATCTTATGTTGTTAATAGATCTTCCGTTAATTATTATTCCTTCACTTTGAGATAGCAATGCTTCTTCAAAAATGGCTTCACTATATGCATTAAAGAGTAATGGAGACATAATACATCCCTGCCGAACTCCTCTCCTGATTTCAATTTCTGGACTGGGTTCGTTATCTATTACAATTTGTGCTCTTTGATTCCAGTAAAGGTTTGTTATTATTCGTAAGTCCCTTTTGTCTATGTTTTATGTCTTTAGAATTTGGACTAATTTTTCATGTCTTACTTTGTCAAAAGCCTTCTCAAAATCAACGTAACAAACATGCACATCCACATTCATGTCCATGCATCTTTGAGCTAACACATTAAAAGCAAATAACGCCTCTCTGGTTCCTAGTCCGTTTCTGAACCCAAACTGACTATCATCTATTTCTTCTTCTAGTTTTTTGTTTATACGAGCACGTATTATTTTCAAGAATAATTTGAGAATGTGACTTATTAATGATATTGTTCTGTATTCACTGCAATCTTTAGCGTTTGTATTTTTAGGGATAGCACAAAAGGTTGAGAGTAACCATTGTTTTGGTATGTTTCCTGTTTTGTACACTGTGTTAAACAAGTCTACGATAATGTCTAAGGTTTCATCATTTATACATTTTAAGCTTTCTACTGGGATTTGGTCTGGACCTACTGCTTTACCATTTTTGCTGTTTTTTAATGCCGATTTAATTTCTTCTTTTAATATCTTCAAAACCGTATCATCTTCTGCTTCGACTTCCATCTGCTCTGTTCTATTGTCTTTGAACAATGTATGTAAACATGAAATGTATGAAATGTATGTAAACATAAAAATCCCTAAATAGGGACTTTTTATTTTACCTCATGAAACGTTTTCAGCATTTGGAACTACTGTGCGTCCGCTTCCGTGCGTGACTGTGATGGTATCTGAAAAGGGCCGTTAACACGTTGATGGATAGAACGTCTATAGACGTGTAATTTCCACTGATGTAATGTGGCACAACCTGTTGTGCCACATATAAATGTGGATATAAATGTGACATGACGTCCATGGTCGTTGTTCACATGTTTAAAAAAAATGTGAAAAAACTCATTGTTTCCATAAACTATAAGTGCTAAAAGAAATTCAGCAATGTCCCTATTCCACTTTGCAAAATACATACAGAGTGGGCCAAACAAAAGTACCCACCTCGATATTTGGCAGTATTTATCAGATTTTAAGGAAATTACGAAACAGGTCAATCTTTGATCTAAGGGGGACACATTTTTACGGTACAAGCATCTGCCATTTGTCAACTCCCTCCCTTCCACTTCCCCCACCACTTATTTTTAAATATGGAATAGAGGTCGTGTGATAGCTCATTTTAAAGGTTATTGTATTCTCTATTCATTAATATCAACATTGACATAAACATTTATACAGGGTGTCCAAGAAAAATTATTTTGAATTTAATTAATTGACACAAAAAAAAATGTATGTAATTTATTTAATTCAAAATACATTCTACTGCTGTCACAAAACAGAAAAAAGTGTTTTTTGATAAATAGACACTGTTTTTCGCTCAATTTCAATGTTCAAGCTTCCACCCATTTGCCTTTTGGTAGGTTGAATATTGAATTTAAGCAACAAACAATGTTTATTTATCACATAAATCTTTTTTATGTTTTCTGTCAGCAGTAGAATGTTTTTTGAGTTAAATAAATTACATACATTCATTTTTTTGTGTCAATTAATTAAATTTAAAATAATATTTCTTGGACACCCTGTATAAATGTTTATGTCAATGTTGATATTACTGAATAGAGAATTGAATAACCTTTCAAATGAGCTGTCACACGACCCCTATTCCCTATTTAGAAATACGGGGTGGGGGAAGTGGAAGGGAGGGAGTTGACAAATGACAGATGTTTGTACCGTAAAAATGTGTCCCCCTTGGATCAAAAATTGACCTGTTTTTTTATTTTCTTAAAATCTAATAAATATTGCCAAACATCGAGGTGGGTACTTTTGTTTGGCCCACTCTGTATAGTGTCATAACACTTGTTGTACATTTGACGCACTGTCCATCAACGTGTTAAGATAGACAAAATACTCTCACGCCCAGAATTCAATTTTTTTCATTTTCTTGCGTCCTATGTTTAAAAAATACATAGACTTAGAGCAATTTTAACTTTTCACATAAAATCTTATGACTAGACTTAGGCAAATATGCAAATTGTATATTTTGCATATAATGCATAAAAAATGCAAAAATTTACAATCTTGCATATTTTTATATTAGTGTGCATAAAGTGCATATTATTTTAAATTTTGGTTGTAACTATACATATATTTTTATATTACTGTTACAGGTAGCTTGGATATCTCAATATTTAATTTTGTTTTATAATCTCTTGGTACATATTCAAATTTTGGGTACCTGAATGTAGTAACTTATAAAAGAGCGGCTTATTATATGTACACAGTTTTGTCACGTTTTGGTTACAAAGGTTCCAAAATCAGCCAGTTTATATCTCTAGGTAAAAAATTTTATTTTGACGGCCCATTTCGCTTTTGTTGTAAAATAAGCCGTGAACACGTGTCTTCGTAATTGTGAATAATTATTGTGCTTTGAAAATGCCGCAAATAGACATTTCAGTGTCGTGGTGTCATTCATAAAATCAAACTATAGCTTTGTTCAGAAAACTATTACTCAATTAAAATCCTCCAAATAATTATCACTGTTAGACAGTCTTTTTAAATAAAAGAATTTGAATCATTGTTTCAAAACGTTAAAAGTACTACATATTTAATAGAAAATTTTTCAAAAATTTAAAGGAACCATGGAAAAACCAGTTGTTATTACCAGATTCTTTCTCAAGTGGTTCAAGTAGGTACTAGCTGGGACATTTTTCGAAGCACTTAATTTAGAACCAACTATTATCGTAAATTTGAACAATGCCCCAATTACATCAGTTAATATCGAAAGAAGTTTTTCCATGTAATCAGATAGAAGCCATAAGTATTTGTTAGAAAATTTTGAACAGCATTTGATAATTATTTATTGTTGCCACAATTCGAAATAATATCAATTATTTATTTGTTAAAATACTTAAATATTTAATTAATTAGCTTAGTTAGTAAAATATATACATGTTAATTAATACACCATGTGGAGATATTGTAAATATGTTTGTAAATAAAAAAACACTGTAAATATTTTTTTTTTAATTAAATGCATATTTTCTAGATAAACGTGCATATTTTGGGTAAAATACAGCATATTTATGCGCATATTTCATACCTTTTTATTTGCATATTTGCCTAAGTCTACTTATGACCTTATACCCTTACGATAAAAGTGAATATACTCATCCTCAAGACTACAAACTGTTGTCCAGTACATTATAATGGAAATTACTTTTTCGCTGAAAAAAAATAGATACTGACACTCTTTTCATTATAAGTCACTTAATTTTTGAGCTAGAATCTTTTTTTTATTTCTCTATTTTTAAAAACTTTAAATTAGTTTGAACAAGTTGTCCTCGAAAAATGCATAGTTTTCCCGTCTTTTGACTTTGAAACTAAATATTTAGGATTTGACGAAAAAAAGCTAACATATAATAAAATATAGCTCGATTACTATTGATCTTAAAGAAAATTAAAAGAAACGGTTTTGTTTATTTTTTAAAAGGTACATTTGTGTTAAATAAATAAAGTTGTTTTGATAAAACGAAAACTTTTGGAGTTATTAGCAGAAAACTTATTGAAAACATTGATTTTTTCGATATAAAACTAACACTTTCAATAGCGAATAAATCGAAAATTATTAATTGTATCAAAAAAATGTATAGATGTTTTTTGCTTAGAATGAATGTTTTTACCAACGTTTGTGGTCAAAATATAATAAAAAATTCCCACTTCCGAGATGGAGTGGCAACCACCCCTATAATAAAAGCGCCTTTCGGCATCATATAGATTTTGATCCTTAAACCATTCACTACTTTTTCTCAAATTTTCAAGCAAATCGATCCATTCCGTAAAAATTGTGCGAGGTTTTGTTCTATTTTAAGCTTGATTACTTGGACTATAGATGTGAACGTGAATATTAGTTACATGCCGCAATGTAAATCTATGTATTTTAAATATTTTCAAAGAAAGGTCTAATAATACGCTGTCTACGTGTGACATGCTGTATACAATTTTTAATGTTGTGATGTTATAACCATACTTAAGGGCAGCGGCGCAATGTCGCCTGTCAACATTTTCAATGTGTTTTAAATGTAATCATTTGTTTCGAATCCTGAGAAAACTAATGTATTTTTGAAAAATCTAAACGCAGAATAAAATATTGTATCACTATCGAGGACCGAAAGTCCTTTCGAATAACCAAAAAGTTTGTTTGGAATGAGATATTTGAATTACGTATCTTTTATGGGAAATAAGCCACAATTTTACTAAAAAATGAATTTATTAACGTTTCGAAGCCCAAATCTATCTTTTAGTAAAGTCGTCCCAGGAACGCAACTCATAAATATTGGCGATATCATTTTAAAGTCTTCTACTTTAAAATGTATAATATACGTCTGAATTGACAATATAAATGAGTCAGATTAAATAAATTATTAGAAGAATTTTTTTAATTAGTAACAACATGTTTGTTTATTTTAATAGTATTTTGTATTTTGACAACGAAACCCGATTTGGGCTTCGAAACGTTAATAAATTCATTTTTTAGTAAAATTTTGGCTTATTTCCCATAAAAAATACGTAATTATAAAAATGCCACAAGGAAATAGCTTCAGAACGAGATATTTGAAATTAAAAGTCACACTAAATTTTCTCGTTTTTTTCACCCCAGTAACTTATTAAAATAAACATTATAGAAGTTTTTAAGGACATTTATCGGTAATAATGTAGTATTTAAATACTTATGAGTTTTCTCAAGATTCGAAACAAATAAATACATTTAAAACACATTGAACATTTTGACAGGCGACATTTTGTACCTACGCCCTTAAGTGAAATTAGTACTTACCCCTTTTATTACTTCCAAGCTAGTAAAAGTTCGCCGACCAAAAGATTCATTTAATTTCGGAAGTCTGTTAGCTATAAAATAGAAGATTAGAAAGTTTGAGAAAATACTTTAAAAGTAATCTTGAGGCACGTATCCACTATGTTCGCGAACCTCTTCAGTCAGTTATTATTGTTCTCAGTTATTACTATTGTATAGTATGCATAACCCGTCAAAATAGCCCTATCAAAACCGCCCCGTCAAAAAAGCCCCGTCAAAATAGCCCGAACACAAAATAGCCTCGACAAAATAGCCCGCAAACAAAATAGTCCCGACAAAATAGATCGCACACAAAATAGCACCGGTCAAAACAGCCCCGGCTAAAACAGCCTATTATAAACAATTATATAATTATTTATACAAGGTGTCCAAAAACTTTTTTTTAATTTAAATTATTTGACAAAATGGAAGAATGTATTTAATTTATTTAATTTAGAATGCCCTTTACTGTTTCCCGAAAACAGAAAAAAATGTTTATATCATAAATAAACATTGATTTTCGCTTAACTTAAATGTTCAAACTTCTAAGAGGCAGGTAAGACAGGACTCGAGTTCTCTGAAAAGACCGTTCTTATTTAATGTGGTTAAGATAAACATCTGAATAGAGGATAATTACCATTTCCGAAAAAATGTATTTTTATGAATTATTTCATGATGAAATCTGAAGGGAGCATTTTTGTCGGGGCTATTTTGTCGGGGCTATTTTGTCGGCGGGTTATTATTCCGCGGCTATTTTGTCTGCAGGCTATTTTGTCGGAGCTATTTTGTGTGCGGGATATTATGTCGGGGCTATTTTGTCGGAGCTTTTTTGACGGGGCTATTTTGACGGGGTACCGTATATTATGTATTATCTACAAACCGTAAATTATTTAAAAAAATTCTTCGTTGCTTTAAATACCTCTTCACCAGAGACGTTGATGTATTATACTACTGTCTATATTTTATTGCAATATGTCTTCCGTGTGTCAACTCTTACTTCTCAAGAGTCAATGCCAAGGTCAAGTCAAGTCAAATAAATATCAAAAAATGTATGTAAATGGTCTTCTTCTTCTTGCAGTACCGTCTCCGATCGGAGGTTGGCTACCATCACAGCAATCTTAACTTTGATGGCTGCAGCTCTGAACAATTGTATTGAACTACACCCGTACCACTCCCTTAAATTTCGCAACCAGGAAATCCTCCTACGTCTCACATTTCTCTTTCCGGAGATTTTATTCTGGATTATGTATTTTTCTTTTCTACTCCTCCTCTTCTGGATCCTATGTTCTCAGCAGGGAATTCTTTTCCTCTCTCATTATGTGGCCTAGACTATGGTATTTATGAGTTCCCGATCTTCAGCAAAACATCTTTATTTTTTACTCTCTCTCTCTCTCTCTCTCTCTCTCTCTCTCTCTCTCTCTCTCTCTCTCTCTCTCTCTCTCTCTCTCTCTCTCTCTCTCTCTCTCTCTCTCTCTGCCCATGGTATTTTAGACATTTATCTGTAACACCACATCTCGAATAATGTAATATATTGTTTATTAATAAAAAATTATACTAACCTGACGGTATACCAGATGGCTGTCGTTTTATACTTGGCACAAAATTTGTAGTCTTGAAGAGTTCAGATTTGCTCAATGGGTCATGTGGTTCCAAACTTACAGTCTTATCCAAAACTATTTTTGAGCCATTCGCCGTAATCACTGTTGCCTGCTTTAAATCCTTATCTTCTATATCTTTAAAATCTTTTTCAGTGTGTGTGGTGGTTACAATGTTCACGGATTTCTCATCGTGTAATTTTCTAAGCAACGTTTCACGTTTCTAGAATAAATTATTACAGGTTATTATAATTTTATATAAAATATAAAGTTTTCGCTCCGTGCGTGACCATGGTGGAGATACACGAAACTATGCCAGCGTCCGTAGGGGCGAAGTATGACAATTTTGGCGAATTTTTGTAATGTCCCCGATAACGCATGCGCACTTTAATTCCATATTACCTATATTTATTTAATATATTATCGTTTATTCATATATATACCAGTATACTAATAATTAATTAATAATAATTAATAGTAAATGTACCTTGTATATTTATCCATCAACGGTATATTTTGTTTGTTTAACAAGTTTTATCAAAAATGGTCAAATATGCCATATAGTCCAGGCTGTGGGTGAAAAAACGTGATGTAATTCAGGAATTTTTGAAACCTATCAGGTGTTGTAAAGGACGATGCCAGGAATAAGTTCTACTAAAATGTAACTAAAAACAAAGGCTATAACTTTTTGAAAAAAAAAATCGTAGAGAATTAATCCAATGTCCACTCTCCTTATAAAGACTTATATATTCATACTGTGATGTAAATAAATTCGTAAAACATTTTTCAACCTCTTATTTCGGGTATGAAAATAAGGGGGCAAATTTAGTGATAAACATTTAGAACTGAAGCCGCCCTGTACATCCAATGAGTTTCTATTTTGCAGATTATTGTTGCTGAAGACAAAATAAAGATTTAAAACAAAATAAAAATTGTTTACGGCCAACTGAAGTTGAGATAACTGTTTTTGTTTTCTTAAATCGTAGTGACTTTATTTATAACAATTAAGAAATTATTTCACAGTCATTGACTAAAGAAAGACATATTACTTTAAAATAAAAATTATTTTAAACGAAAATTACATTTTAATATTAAAAGTGATTTTTAAAGTGTAGTTGAGATTTATTTTTCTTTACGAATGTGATTTATTGTGTCGGTTGCCTTTAGCAACGGTTAGCAACTTATAGTCCATTGAATCACGGTTTTTGCTCAAAATTTTAAAGCACCGCTTGGATTGACATGAAATTTGGCAAACGCATAGACAACATGTCAAAGAATAAAAATTATATTGGGTCTCTGTGTGTTTTTGCCCTGGGGGTTAGTTTCACACCTAATAAGGGGTGAAAAATTGTACGTTCAAAATAAGTTCGGAAATGGATAAAACGTCTAATTCTAAGCACCTTTGGTCTATAGCATTTTTTCATTAAGTTAAAACTTTTCGAGTTATTTGAGATTAAATACCTTTATTTTTCAACAAAAAAATACACGTTTTTTAGGCGGTTTTTGGCAAATAACTCAAAAAGTAAGTATTTTATTTTATTTACTTTAAAACCAATTTTTATTTTAAATAAGCCATTTGAACCGATGATCCTTACAGATCATATAAATAATGCATGAGCAAAGTAACTTGTGAAGCGGTAACGATTAACTTGATTTATGATGGTAATTAGGGGGTGACTTTCCCGAGTTTTTGCCAAAAAAAAAGAGATCAACTTTATTTTAAGCGTAACGTGCTAACTTTTGATACTAGAAACTTTTTTAAAAAACAAGAAATAATATTTTGTTAAACAATTTAAAATAGTTCTACTGAGATTTCTCCAAAAATTGCATCATTTTTTTGTTATTTCACGTTGAAATATTCACTTCGAAATTTGACGGATATGAACATATTTTTCCTTAGCTAAAACTTTGCTTCTGCTGGGTCTAGTAAGTTCATGCACACACCATTTTTTTTAATTTTTAATGGGCTATATTTTTGCTGAGAATGTTTTTTCAATAAAATATTTACTTTTTGATTTATTTGCCAAAAACCGTCTAAAAACGTGTTCTTTTTTTGTTGAAAAATGAAGGTATGTATGATAATTTATTCATGAAATGCTATAGAGCATAAGTTGTTTAGATTTAGTCGTTTTATCCATTTCCGGACTTATTTTGAATGTTTATGTTTTCACAACTTATAAGGGGTGAAACTCACCCCCAGGGCAAAAGCACACAGAGGCCCAATATCATTTTTATTCTTTGACATCTTATCTATGTGTTTGCCAAATTTGATGTCAATCCAAGCGGTGCTTTAAAATTTGGAGCAAAAACCGTGATTCAATGTACTATAAGTTGCTAACCGTTGCTAAGGATAACCGACACTATAAATCAGATTCGTAAAGAAAAGTAAATCTCCCCTACACTTTAAAAATTTTTAATAATAAAATGTAATTTTCGTTTAAAATAATTTTTATTTTAAAATAATATAAGCATTTCTTTAGTCAATGACTGTGAAATAATTTCTTAATTGTTATACCCTAATAAAGTCAATACGATTTAAGAAAACAAAAACAGTTATCTCGGCTTCACTAGGTCGTAGAAATTTTTGATTTTGTTTTGAATCTTTAGTTTGTCTTCAGCAACAATAATCTGCAAAATAGAAACTCATTGGATGTACAGGGACGGCTTCAGTTCTAAATGTTTATAACAAAATTTTCTGCCTTATTTTCAAACCCGAAATAAGAGGTTGAAAAATGTTTTACGAATTTATTTACATCACAATATGAAAATATAAGTCTTTATAAGGAGAGTGGACATTGGATTAATTCTCTACGATTTTTTTTTTCAAAAAGTTATAGCATTCGACATTTGACCCCTTGGGATAAACAAGTAATAATATCTAAGCAACAAGTTCACCAATCGGGCTCTACAATTTTTTTATATTTCTTATTGAATGATCTTTATTTTAAAGCCTTAAAAAATAAATAAAAGTTATTTTTACAATAAATAATGCAATTCCAAAAAACGGTAATTTTGGACGTTTCGCAGGCTGTTTTGCAATAACTTATTAACGAAATTAAACTTGCTATAGCTCAAATTGTAGGTTTTTTAATTTATTACAATTTTTAATTTAAAAGTTTTTCTCTAAAATAAATATCCTAAGCTGCAAAATTAAAAATCTTTATAAATTTCAAATTTAGCAAATGAAAAACGTCATATAAAAAAAGCGCACAAAATTTTTGGTTACACTTTAGTAGAAGTTATTCCTGGCATCGTCCTTTACAACACCTGATAGGTTTCAAAAATTCCTAAATTATATCCTGAAATCGACCTATTTTTCACCCAGAGTATGGACTAATATGTGTATCATATGCTTACGTCAAATTGTGGTCGTAAAAAATGTCAGGTGATTACGTTAGGTGTCGCATCAGTCAGACACGTACATAGGCGTAACCAGGGGGGTTTTGGGGGTTGTAACCCCCCCCCCATTGGGATGTACTTTGAGCTCTATACGCTTAACACCATAGCCCTCAAAGACCTTCCAGTAGTTGTAACCCCCCCCTTTCAGGTAGTTGTAACCCCCCCTTAGGATCATCCTGGTTACGCCTATGGACACGTAGCGAATAAGCTATATTCATAAAATAGAAGACGAAAAGAAATAAAAAAATACAGATGTATAAGCGTAACTAGCTCATGGGGGAGGTTGAATTGATAAAATAACGAATCGAAAACCAATATAAGTAAATAGATGACAGTGGATTCCGTGATGACAGATCTTGTGTCGATAATTATTATGGGTGATTCCATTTCAAATCACTCAATTTTGGAGCAAAAAAAAAATTTGGATCTCCGATTTGTCTGAAAATTGGTATATAGCTTCTGCGGGATGTAAAAATAAGATATTTAAGGTCAAAAAATCTTATTCTTCTTTTTTCTCAAAATGTAATTTTATGCGATTTTACAGTGATTTGATGTTTATTTAAACAAATTTGCATTGTCTATCGTAAATTATCAATGGAAAACATAATATTTTAATAGAAGGGACTCAAAAATGTCATTATATGGCATTATAACAAGTTATTTTGATTCAAAACAAGTTTTTGATCAAATTTTATAGTGTAGATAACGTTAAAATACCGTTTTTTTTTACAATTTCCTCCATTCCCAAAAGACATCATCATCGATTTGGCTGAAAATTTGCCCACAGCTAGCCAAAATATAAGACTTTAAGTGGTGAGAAGGATTTAAATTAGATTTCGATACCAAAAAAGTTACATGCAATACAGTCAACAATATAGGCGTCTACTCTAAGTACATTTAACTCGAAAATATCGACCTCATGACAAAAATTGTTAAAAAGATATTGTAATAATTATAAATACGATTTATTTGGAATAATTTCAGTTCCTACCATTTTTGTCGAAAAGTTAAAAATGGCTGAGATATTGAGCAAAACAGGTTATCTTTTATCAAGATGAAGGCTAACGTTACGGAGGAATTCATTCGTGATTTTAAAGGCTACTAGTGACTCCCCTAAAGATTAGAAAAATAAAATTTTGGGCAGCTCGGCATGCAAGGTCAAATGATATCCCGACTGGACTAATATACTTTTGAGTCTGATATTACTGCATGTAACTTTTTTGGTATTGTAATATAATTCAAATCCTTCTAACTACTTAAACAAGTCCTATGTTTTGGCTATCGGTGGGCAAATTTTCAGCCAAATGGATGATGATGTATTTTGGGAATTGAAGAAAATGTAAAAAACGGTATTTTAACGTTATCTACACTATAAAATTTTACCAAAAACTTGTTTTGAATCAAAATAACTTGTTAGAATGCCATATAATGACATTTTTGAGTCCCTTCTATTAAAATATTATGTTTATCATTGATACTTTAAGATAGAAAATGCAAATTTGTTTAAATAAACACCAAATTATTGTAAAATCGCATAAAATAACATTTTGAGAAAAAAGAAGAAGATTTTTTGACCTTAAATATCTTATTTTTACGTTCCGCAGAAGCTATATACCAATTTTCAGACAAATCGAAGATCCAAAATTTTTTGCCTGAGTGATTTGACATGGAATGTACCTTATACATATTTGTACTTCAACAAATCGTACGGAAAATAACAGCCAGAAATATACCGACTTACTTAGTGTTTGTTGACTTAGGGCCTATGAGACAGTACCCTTAAATAGATTGTTTAAACTATTGACGAAAGCAGGACTAAGTAATGCATAGATTAATGCGATGGCGAACATGAACATAAGTACAAAAAAGTCGTTAAAATGGAGAATAAAATTTGAGAAGCATTTCCTGTCACAAACAGCTTGATTCAAGGATGTGTTTTATCCTAAACTCTATCCAAAATCTGTATTCAAGAAGCATTAAACAACTACCCAAACTATGTAGGTACGTATGTACTAAGAAACAAGAACTAACTGCAACATTTATCTTAATACAATAGGTAGTTCCCTGATAAATATATATGTTAATATTTATCTTCTTTTCTTCTTTAGGTGCCATCTCCGCGACGAAGGCTGGTAATCATCATTGCTATGCTAACTTTTGACCCTACAGCCCGAATTTCATATTTTGATGGAATTTAGTATCTCCCTGCTGTTGTCTATTCTTCTTACGACTTCTTTATTGGTTATTCTGTCTGTCCAGGAGATTCTCAGCATTATTCGATGTGTCCACATTTCTAATGTTTCCAATCTATTGAGACATTGTTTATTGAGTCCATGTCTCCACACCATACAAAAGAACAGAAAATACATTTTCAAAAACACTTTATTAATCGTTTTCTTAGATTTAGGCTGAGGTCTCTAATAATATTTGTTTCATATTATTGAACGCACTTCTAGCCTCTCTTATTCTAAGTCTGATTTCTTTGGTATAATCGTTTGTTTCATTAACGTTTGTCCCTAAATAATTATAATTCTGGGTTCGTTCTATCGTCTTATTATTTTTATGTATTATTTATCGTGTAGGCTGAGGTTTCTAATATTTTTCTTTGATATTGGTTTCCTTTATGTTCAGTGACAGACCAAATTCTTCACTCGTTGCAATAACCTTATAATATATTATATAAAAATTAGGCTATTGATTATTTATGTAGAAAGGAACTACAACGTTAACAAAGTTTTATTGCTTTATATAGTCAATGGACCTCTAAATATGAAAAACCCTCGGAGTGCTACCATTTAAAGGGGTGCGTTTTTGAGAAAGATGGGAATTAGTCTATTCACTTTTAGTACAAACACGTCTACAGAGAAATTGTTCCAGGTTAAATTTGCTATCAAAGCATCACATTTTAAAGTCAAAAATATTTTTTTTTACAAAAATATATTCAAAAGAAAACAAGAAAAAAACACGAAAGATAGCAATTTTGTTTTTTGCCCCATAACATTTTTCCACGGGAATATAGGTATAGACATTGCTACACAGGAAAATACTTCTATCATTCTTCTTTAAAATGACGTTTGGTGGAAGTCTCTATGATTTACTGTTTCCAAAATATGATTTTTCAAATTTCGCCACTCACAGCGATTTTGGTCCATTTTCCTTGGTAATTCTCAAACATTGTTCTGTAACTTTTTTCTATGTAGCTTTAGATATATGCAATGTTACATTTAGCAGGAAGTAAAGTCAATTACCTTTAAAACGTAGAAGGCTGTATGACTATTTTTAAGCAAGATATTAATGTTCAAAATTTTATACTTTTAATGATTTTTGATATATTTTACGATTTTTTTTTGATTTCTCATTATAACTTTCTTTATTGTATATTTAGGTATATACTTTTTACAATAAGAAAGAAAGCTTATTTTCTTTACTTTAAAATGGTTTATTGTAAAAGATTCTAGGACTATTTTCAAACAAGATATGCTTTTTCAAAACACATGCAATAGGTCCCACTAAGTTGGAACCGTATGGAAACCTTTTTTATTATTAACTTTATGAAAAAAAATTATTCCATATAAAATGCTCTGCATAGTCTAAAACCGAAGATGCAATCATCAGGTATAAATTTTTATCAATAATGCACGAGGTATGTTAAAAAATATGAATTTCGCTCAAGAGTAAAGTACCTTTATATTTCACAATATCGAAAAGTGTTATTAAGAAAAATTATTTGGAATGAAAAATTATGTTATAATATGCAATTATATTCTTCTAATTGAAAAAATAATAAACAAGAATGTGTGTGTACTTTGTACGCACGTAAGAAGTTATACTTCTATTATATGATTTAAACGAAATTAATATACTTTTTATTTATATTTTGTTTAAATATTAAACTAATTTATAATTACTACTTCTCAAACATTTTTATTAGAACAGTGCCAAAAATTAAAATAATAAAAGAATAAAACACACACAAACACATTAAACAAGCCACAAATGATGTCTGAACATTAATTGTCGAAAATTCTTTGACTAAATACGTATTTTCTGAAAATACAATTATATAATAAATATACTTACAATCATAAAATGTATTAAAAAAAAACAAAAAAGAAAGTTTCTATTGGGACTCGAACCAGCGCTGATAAAAGCGGTTGGTATTGGAATTCATTCGCCTTCTCCGCTTAGCCATGGACACTATGTGTCATTATTTACGAAGATCGACTAACTAAAGGATTAAACTCGTGATATTTTGATATTTTGAAAATTGATCAAATTATTTTAATTTTGAATTGAAATGATTTAGAATTGAAAAAATACAACAAAACATACAGTAAAAAAACAATATATTAGGTGAATATTGATAGAAATTTTGATGATAATCAAATTATATAAATAAAAGTATTACATACTATGTATTTTGGCAGATCAAATAGGTAGGTTTATACCCGTGATACATTAACAATTATTACGTACCTGTTGCTTTTAAAAACTATTTAAAAGTCACTACAATATTATAAACTTTTTTGTTTCTGTCCTCACAACAATAAAACTAATATATTATACATTTGTTTACCTTTACCTCCAAACCACAGCTGCCATATCGGATAATTTTTGACATGTCATTTGAACATCCAATCAGAACAAAGTTATAATGCGCATGCGCCGGGCTGATAGGTTTTAACATATAAAAAAAATCACCCTCTATCGCCGGTAAAGAAGTATAACTTCAAAAAAAAATTTCTCAAATTACGGACACTCTTGGATATCTTACGGATATCTTGTTTAAAAATGGTCCTATAATTTTTTGCAATACACCATTGTAAAGTAAAGAAAATAAGTTTTTTTTATTTCAAAATGTATATACCTAAATGTACAAGAAAAAAGTCATAATGAGAAATTTAAAAAATAATCATTAAAAATATCAAAAATTATTAAAAGTATAAAATCACGAAAAAGCATAACTTGCTTAAAAAGAGCATATATTGCATATATCTTATACAAATGACCATTTTAAAGGTAATTGACATCTTTTTCTACTAAATGTACCATTGCATATACCTAGAAATGCGTAGAATAAAGTTACTGTGTTTGCGAAATAATGGCGAAAATGGTCCAAAAATGTTGTGAGCGGCGAACTTTGAAAAATCCTTTTTCAGAAACGATAAATCCTAAATAATTTTACCGGGCTTCATTTTAAAGAAAAAGGATGGAAATTATTTTTCGCTGAAGCAACGCCTATGCCTATAATATCCCTGTGGAAAAAAGTTATGGGGCAAAAAACAAAATTGCTTTCTTTCGCGTTTTTTCTTGCTTTTCTTCTGAATATATTTTTGTAAATAAAAATATGTTTTACTTTAAAATTTGATATTTCGATAGTAAATTTAACCTGGAACCATTTTGCTGTAGACGTGTTTATACCAAAAGTGAATAGAACTCACCCTTTGCGTAAGGACGAATTCACCCCTTTCTCAAAAACGCACCCATTTAAATGGTAGCACTACGCGGTTTTTTTAAATTTAGAGGTTCATTGACCATACGAGACAATAAAACCCCGTTAACGTTGTAGTTCCTTTTAGCTCTCTTATTTTGAACACAATCAATGGCCTAAATATATAAATATTATAAATTTTCTTCAAGTGATTGGTGGTTGTTATAGGAATATAACATCAATACAGGGTGATTGATTAGTAGGGTAAAGCTCAATATCTCCGCTATAGTAATATATAGCAATAAAAGTTAATAAAAAAAATTTTAGCCACGTTTGAGCTTCACAGTATAAAATTAGTTAGAATGTTACAGGGTGTTCGATAACAGAGTGGCAGACCAAACTTATGTTTTTTTAAATGGAACACCCTATATTTTATTTTAAATTCGAAATCCTGTTAACTTCTCCATCACAAAAATATAAAGGTTTGTTATGTTATACAGGGTATTTACAAAGTTATAACCAATTTTATATGAAAATCGTAACAAGTTCAACTCCCTGTATAAATAAAAATAAGCAAAACAACTATGGTTTATTAATGCCATATTTTTTAACGTATAGTCAAAATTTTTAAGAATGGTCGATATTGCTAATTTTCTTTATATCAAATACAGGGTGAGTCAAAACGCAATGTATTTTCTCAGTAATTTTAAATGGAACACCCTGTATTTTATATTACTATTAAAAAGTATTATTACCGTACTTTAATTTTTGGATAACATTCCCTATGTCTAAATTTATTAGTTTTCGAGATATTTTCATTTTTCAATGAAACAACAAGTAGCGTGGCCACCCAAATCACCAGAATTTAATAAACTGGACTGATTTTTTGGGGTTACGTTAATAATGAAGTTTATAAAATACCTCTAACAACAAGGGATGAGATGAAAAATAGAACACAAAGTGTATTTCGATGTGTTAATAATTTACAAATGCTCCGTAGAGTAAGTAGCTCATTCAATGATCGTTTTTAGGCGTACATAAATGTGTTAGGAGATAATTTTGAACACCTTATGTAATTAAATATTAAAAATATTTTATTAAAAGTAGCTTCTAATTTTTTCAAACATGTTTTTTCGCAAAATGTATTACTGATAAATTATATTTCGTTCTTTATTTGTTACACTGTTTAATTGTCTTCACAAAATATTGTATTTTGTGTTTGTGTGTTTTTTTGTAAAATTTATTACTAATTTTCTTTGTTTATTTGTTGCATTTACATAAAAAGATAGTTTTTAATTGTTTCAAAAATGTTGCATGTAGTGGTTGTGTTTTTGTTTGTAAAATGTATTACTAATAAATTATTTTTCTTTCTTTATTTGCTACAGTGTTACATTGATTACCGGATTGATAATCGGTAATCTTCAATTGTCAATTCAGTCATGGCTTACTTAAAATTTAGATAAATTTAAACACCTAAAATAATTTGCTCTGAAAAATAAAAATATCTCGAAAACTAATAAATTTGGGCATAGGGAATGTTATATAAAAATTAAAGTACGTTAATGTTACTTTTCAATAATGATATAAAATACAGGGTGTTCCATTTAACATTACTGAGAAAATAATGTACTTGCGTTTTGACACACCCTCTATTTAATATAAAGAAAATTAGCAATATCAATAATTCTTAAAAATTTTTACAACAAATAAAAAATATGGCATTAATAAACCATTGCTATTGTGCTTATTTTTATTTATACAGGGAGTTGAACTTGTTACGATTTTCAAACAAAATTGGTTATAACTTTGTAAATACCCTATATAACATTACAAACCTTTATATTTTTGTGATGGAGAAGTAAACAGGTTTTCGAATATAAAATAAAATATAGGGTGTTCCATTTAAAAAAACATAAGCCACTGTGTGCCACTGTGTTATCGAACACCCTGTAACATTCTAACTAATTTTTTAATGTGAAGCTCAAAGGTGGCTAAAATTTTTGTTATTAACTTTTATTGCTATCTATTACTATAGCGGAGCTATTGAGCTTTACCCTACTAATCAATCACCCTGTATAATAATTTTTTACAAATTTTTATAACAAACATTATAAATAGTACATACTACTCCTTGGATGTCCAACAAAAAATCGAGAAATTTCTCAATTATGCCTCTTCTGGTAGAAGGTTCTTCTGGTACATAATACAACTGTGATTTGTGAAGTCGTATACTCTCCGGATTTGTTCTTCTTCCCCTCTTTGGTTTCCTAGGTAAAAAATTACTGGTTGTGAGTCCACGGCCAACAGAAGGATTTCTTGACGGTCTCTCGTTTTTTGACATTTGGTTATATTTGTCGTTTTAAAAATCAATAAAGACAGATTACAGTTGTCAATAAATATAAATAAGTCAGAACAAAAAATGTAAGCAGGCCAGCAATAGCGATTAACCCAATGCAGATTAAAACAGTCAATTTATAAAAATAACATATATTTTATTTATTGGCTCAGTGGTAAGAGCACCTACCTTTGAATCAAAAGGTCCGAATGGTGGTTAGTTCGAATCTCACCTGGGTAGGGAATTTTTCGTTTATTATAAATTAGTAAATGAAAACAGTTTCTGTCCTTGTGCGATCGGTACTCACAATTAGCGTCTTGAGACAATGACCTTGACTTTGTAAAGTAACAAGACACTTACTCAACACGTACACTACACATTACACTAGATACCTAACTGGAAAAATCTACTGTACCATCACCATGCCAATGGCCATTAGTTGTCGAGGCATTAGCTAAATAAAAAAAAATTAAAAAAAATATATATTTTGACATCTGGTACCTATAGGGCTTTTCATTCACAGTCATTTGTTTTGAGCTTCTGTCATGTGTCACATAATATTAATATATCTACGTCATACGTTATTGGTATTTTACAATGATACAAACCAAAGACGTATGACGTAGATATATTAATATAATGTGACACATGACAGAAGCTCGAAACAAATGACAATCGATGTAAAGCCCTATTTGTCAATCACACCTTCACAACCTCTTGATTTTACCCATGAACAATCACATCAATCACTTATTTTGTATTTGCTGTCTTTTTCTATAACAAACGTTTGTTATTTATAGAAAAAGACAGCAAATAGGGCTTTTCATCGATTGTCATTTGTTTCGAGCCTCTGTCATATGTTGTATAATCTGTATAATATTAATATACATGGATTATATGACATACGACAGAAACTCGAAACAAATGGCTGTGAATGAACTGATCGTTCATGGGTAATCTTCCATAGGGCTTTTCATTCACAGTCATTTGTTTAGAGCTTCTGTCGTATGTCGTATAATCCGTGGATATTAATATTATTAAATGCATTAGACTTATTAGAGTCTAATGTATTTGATACTATACACAGATTATACAACATATGACAGAAGCTCGAAACAAATGACAATCGATGAAAAGCCCTATTTCTCCGACTATATGTAGTAGATCCCAAACCCTTTTTTTGTGCGTCATTAATTTTGACGTCATAGAGGATTTTAAGAATATCGCAACAAATCATTACATGGCATTTTAGTTAAATCTGACAGTGACTGTGGTCATAATATTTAATGTTATATAAACATCAATATTTATAAAAAATATTTGACAGAATATTAATATTTAAAATAGTTTAATGTAAAATTAAATAAAAAAATATCAAATTTCACTATACAATGCCCGAGTATACCAATACGACACTGCAATTGCTGCAAAACACATGAACCTAGATATAGCTGTAAGAAATCTACAGACGGCATTGGATACAATAGAAGAATGGAGTATCCAATGGAAAATAGCAATAAATCCAGATAAGACCCAAGCGGTTATCTTCAAAAAGAGAAGAGATAACCCAGAAGAACAGCTAACATTGCAAGACAGACCCATCGAATGGCAAAACGAAGTTAAATACAGTAGAACGTCGATAATCCGGACGTCAAAAATCCGGACCGTCAATATTCCGGATTTGTATCTAGCAAAAATATCTGATTCTTTTAAAATAAATTAAGAACTTGCTGCGAAAAACGAACCTCTACCGAAGTTCAAAAATATTTTACACATTTTTTTAAAAGCCCAATTTTTTTACTGTGCACATGCTGCTATTATAAATTAATAATTACAATACAGTGTTTGAACATAAAAAAATATTTTTTCTTCAAACGTCAAATAATGATGACATTACTTATCTAACTTGATCCTGTCAAAGTTTGATGTCTCCGCCGGCAGCAGTTTTTTTTTTTCCCATTTCTTTACGGCGGAGGGAAAAATGTTGTCATGGCAACAATATGAAACATGTCACAAAGCAACAATACAAATGTCATTAACAACAATTAAACATCATTTTTATTTATAGTAATATTAAAAGTACAATTAGTTAGTGAGGCATTTTCAAAATTGAAACCGTGCAAAAATGTTCCCGACTCTTGGTACGCATTGGTAATTGTTGATGATACTGATGGTCGAGCACAACTTTCAGCAATCATTCCCGATGTTGGCGAATCATGAGGGTTTAAAATTTTTTGAGCATTATCGTTCTTATTTCTTATTGAATCCTCTAAATATCCTTCGGCAACCGTGCTTGATTTCCAGCCCCCATGTCGTTTGAGGCAGTCTAGATTTCCGCCTCCATCAATTAAAAGTGTTGCTGAAGTTCGTCGTAAAGAGTGGCCCGTGTACTATTTATGGTTGAAAATTGCTACGTTTGAAGAAAAAATAGTATACTTTTCTCGGCAAAGAAGCGACTTTTCTTGACTTGCCCTCTATTACGCGCCTCACTTCGTTCGGCGCGTAATATCGGGCGCGTCAAGAAAAGTCATGCTTCTCCGCCTCATAAAGTAATATACTATTGATTAATTTCACCTCTAGACACTTTACTGTACAAGAGAAAACATAAAATTTTAAAATGTTTGTTGTACTTTAATGTGTATACTGGCCTTTTTTGAGGTAATTTCGATAATCCGGATAATTTGATAATCCGGATGGGGTCCGGTCCCAATTAATCCGGATTATTGACGTTCTACTGTATTTAGGAGTCACAATGGACCAAGGTCTTACATTCACATCACATGTCAACGCAACAGTCCAGAAAACAGCAGCGGCCAGATCGGCAATAAGAGGACTCACAGGAAGAAGAAGCAAATTAGCTATGAAAACAAAATTAAGACTGATAAATAGCATTATACTGCCAATAATTACATACGCATCTCTTGCATGGGGTCACATAAGTCAAAGTAACAAAAAGAAGATACAAGCGGCACACAACAACTGCCTCAGAGAAGCTGCAAACGTGCCCAGATACGTCGCCGAACGGTTCTTATTTAGAGACCTAAAACAAATAAGAGTACTGGATATTATGGAAGAAAAAGCCAGAATAAAATTTGCTGAGCTAGAAGACCACCCAAACCGAATCTTGCAAGAGATATTAAGGTATGATGTGTACCATAGATGGAAACATAGGAGACCCAAACAACAAATATTAGTAAATATATAATAAAGGCTAGATAATCGTAGCTCTATCAAAAGAAGACAACTTGCTCACCTTTGGCATCTCATTATATTTATTAATGCTGATTTTTATAATTTTCAGACATCCCTCAAAAAAAATATACAAAAAACTTCAAAACGGCTTCAGCCACTAAACAAATCAATAAAATATTAACAATAGGCGAAAGCCACAAAAAAATATTAGTAACAAAACCCAAAAACGGGCATGAGGGGCCCACATCCTCGAGCGCCGAGTCGCCGAACTGGACATAGCCCAGAGCGGGGACTCGGCGCCCGAGCAAGCAAAACAGATCGAAGATAAGTCACTAGAGATAGCGGGAATAGAGCGCCTCACGCTGGCCTGCATTGATCGGGGTAGGATTTCATATGGGAGTCCGTGTACCCAAGACTCCCATATGATAAGCACTTTGCTGATTGAGAGCCCCTATAGCGCATCAGAGTGCTATCGGGGGGTAAGTGGATGGTCTGGAGCATTGAAGCGGGGTGGAGTGATTCCTGCTTACGGGAGTTAATCCTCCTCGCCCCAATGAATTGTATCACCCGAATGTCATTCTCTAGGGGTGAGCAAGTCTCTCAGGCTGGGTTAAATCACTATGCTTGCTTGCTTGAGTATACCAATGACAAAAATATTTATATTTAAGTAGTTGACAAATTCCTAACCTAGAAATTACAATTGTCATTTTACCATATTATGATCGATTATTTTTATGTCAAAGTAACTTACTCGCATCATTGATTGGTTATCATTTAAAGTATTGTAATCACCAACCAATTATACATCTATAAGTATAAATCCGTTTTAATATGCAAATACCCGTCAAGGAAGTGGTCAAGGAATACACATAGTTTTCTAAGTTTAATGTACCTAATCAGCGAGGTACGTTTTGTCTGTCGCTTCCAACTGTAATGCGACTTAAAGGTTTAAACTCACTAAGGTACTTTTTAAAAAGACCCTTTATTAACTTTTACAAATATACTTCACTTTTAATTGATCGAAAATAACTGAAATTAATTACAATGATATTACTTTTATATAAAATTAAAATGCTGAATATAAAAGGTAAAACTGCTGATTGCGATCGCTGACCTCTGGGGTTATTGCACCATAATTTCTCCATCCCCTTGAGAAAGAAGTTTTGTGAGGGATGAACAAAATTGAAGGCGTTGGTTCCGGATCGGCTGCATCCTCTTCTTCTTCGTCTTCTTCCATTTTCTTCTTCTTCCATAACTCTCGTAATTTGTAAACCAGGAGAATGATATGGGCAATTACCAAGAAATATATTGGTGGTGTCCACAGATGAGAATGGTCCATTGTTGTTATGGACACGGGTTGGAGTCTTTCTTCTTCGGTTGAGAGTTTATGCAGTTCATCTAATTGGATTCTGTCTAACTTTAGAGGCTTCACTGATGGATCTTCTCCTTGGAATTTAATTTTGATCTTTGGCAGGGTTAAAGGTTCTTCTTTTACTGCTGCTTTGGAGTTGATGTAAACTTCGTTGTTGGTTCTGAACTCGCATCCTGGGGGTAGTTCTATCAGGAATGTTCCTTCTAGTACTTCAATTTTGGAAGTAGAACAGTGGGTGGAAATTTTAGTAGCTTTTGGAAAAACAGCAATATAGTGGGCTTCAGATAATTTTTGGATAATTGTTGTGCTAATTGTGATCGGCACGTTTTGACATTGAGCGGCGTCGTTGGATAATTTTAGGATTTGATTTATGCAGTCATCGGTTTCTATATTTTCTTGTGGGAACTTCTCTGGACAGATGAATTTCTTCGGTTCGCTTTTTCTGCATGGTAGGTCCATGTATTGGAAAAGTTCCGAATTAGAAACTAAATATAACCCAGGTGGGATAATTATTGTATTGTTGATAGTGGGAAGTGAATATAAATGAAAATATGTAAATACTTTGGAATGAAGAATGGGGAAATGTAAGATAAAGACTAGAGAATGGTTGGAATAGTAACCATCTACTTCTACTATCTCGTAGTATTTCATCAGATTTTCTTCTTGGAGGTATGGTAGCTGAGAATCTGGGTGATGTTCTAGCATCTTCTGGATGATCCATCTGATTTCGTCTGGTTTTATAAGTCCATTGTGAAGAGTTTTGATTTTTGCAAACGTAATTGCTGTCTGTAAGTTATCTAATATTTGTATGATAGTTTGTAAGGCTAAATTCATCTGGTCTAGAACGTTTCGAACTTGCATGTAGTGGTTGAAATCAAAGACGAATTGGTTTAAATCCGTTCTGATCCTGTTGGTTTCTGCTGTTATTATCTCTTAATTGTGGGTTAGCAACGTTACTGTCTCATTATAGTTGTTCATTATTTTCTCATTAAGGCTTAATTGGTTGTTGATGTTGTTAATAATATTCTGTTGATTAAGTTCAAGTGTCTGAATTGCAGCATCATATCTTACTGCATCTTCTTGATCTAAGTTTCCTGATATGGATTTTATAATACTTCCTAAGCCATTGATAAGACCTCTTTTATTTCTGGTTGCTGGATAGATTGAGTCGAGTTTCTCTTGGGCTGTTTTGAGGAGATATCGCAATGTTTGGTCGAAGTTCTGTAGACTGTCGAAGTACGGTTGGCTGAGTCCATTTTCTATAGCTATGGTTGTAGTTTGATATTGAGATTCTAATGTTTCGATTTCTTGTGCTATTGGTTCTAATTGGAAATAGTGGATGAAATCGTGAGTGCTAGTTTGGATTCTGGCTTCTCCGATCTTAACAGGAAGGATCCCTGGATTGTCTCGAAGGTCCTGGATCTTTACTTCTTGGGCTGTTACTGAGATACATCTGTAAAGTATTTTTGGGGTTAGTTTTCATTGGTGGTTGATGTTTAATGTTCTTCTTGTGCACCGTAGTATCTTGGGTATCAATAGTAACAGGATTGTTATTTTTGACTATTTTAGATGAAAATCTGGGGAGCAATTTGTTTCGTTTTACTGTTTTTCGAGTGTAGATGTTCGTGCTTGGTTTATATGTTACAGGTGAGTGTCGTTTTTCGTTCAATTTTTCAATATTTTTCTGTTTGCTCTCTTGCAATTTCTTATTTATTTCTTTATACATCTCTTTTGTTTTCAATCTGTGCTCCTGTGTGTAATTATTTATAAGTGTTCTGTTAATGTCAATGTCGAATGTGACCATTGAGAACGTTGATGGGCTTCTGTTTGGTAGCTGAGTGGATAGAGTTGTTGTATGCCATAATGGCGTAAAGCATCTGGTCTTTTATGTTAAGTCTTTTCTTTTTTTTTCTTTTAATATTCGAAGTGCTCTATGATGTGGAGTGAAAGCGCTCGACCATTCCATTGGATTGCGGATTATCAGGTGTTGTGTAGTGGATTAGAATCTTGTGAATGTTCACGAATTCTTGGACGAGTCCATTTTTAAATTCGGTTCCACTGTCCGAAATAATCATATGTGGTAGTCCATGATGTGTGATGAATAACAGGAATGCGTTTAAAATGTTGATAGCGTTTGATCCTTCTATTGGGTATGCTTGTCCGTATTTTGGAAATACGTCGATGATGGTAAGGAATTTTTGTCCTGCTGTTTGGAATGTGTCTACGTGAACAATTTTCAGTGGTTTCGTTGGTGTTGGGGTTAACATAAACTTCGGTTTTTCGGGATTTTTGTCGTATTTGTTTGTTTGACAAGTATCGCAGAGATTAATATATTCTTCTATGTCCTTTTTCAACGTTGGCCAATAATAGTGTTTTCTGATTTGAATTTCTGTTTCGTTAATTCCTCGATGGTTTGTTTTTCCTTGATGATAGTCTTGTACGATGGTTTTCTGTCTCTCTGTACTGTTTATATCTTCTAAGGGGTTGTTGCATTTGACAAGATCAAATGCAGAATTCTTGAATGTTTCACGAAGTATGTTGCAGACAGTCTGGTAGAGTTCATCAGATGGCGTATTTCTTTTTTGTGTCAACGTAATTTTTGAAGGAGTTGAAAATATCATTTTTCAGGTCGCTTTTGTCGAGTTGGACGTGCATTCTTTTCTTTGTTACGAAGCACTGTTCTGTAATGGGTTTTGCAGGATTGTAGTCATTGTACTCATGGAAATCCTAAAAAATAAAAACCTAGATGAAAGAGATTTAAGACTAATAACACACCTCTATTAAAATCAGCGAGCAATAGTAAGAATTGAAAAAGAAACATCTGAAGAAATGGAAATAAAGAGAGGAGTCAGGCAAGGCTGCATACTATCACCTCTATTATTTAACGCTTATTCTGAAGAGGTAATGCGAGAAACTCTGGAAGATGAAACAGTCGGCATAAGAGTAAATGGAGTCTTAGTTAACAACATCAGATATGCAGATGATACAGTAATAATAGCCGATAGTTTACAAGACCTGCAAAGACTCATGAGTAAAATAGTAAGGTGTAGTAGGGAGTACGGACTCTCTCTCAATATCAAAAAGACGAAGTTTATGAAAATTAGTAAAAACAACCATAATACTAACGAAATCTTGATAGTAGAGGGCCAGCAGATCGAAAGAGTAAAAAAGTACACTTACCTAGGAACACTTATAACAGAAAATAATGACTACACTGCAGAAATAAAAGTCAGAATCGAAAAAGCACGTTCTAATTTTATAAAAATGAAAAAGGTCCTATGTAGCAAAGATTTAACATTAGCTCTTAAAGTACGCCTAACAAAATGTTACGTCTACAGTGTTCTATACTATGGAGTGGAATCATGGATGTTAAATGTAGAGACAATGAGACGACTTAACGCCTTTGAAATGTGGACCTATAGAAAAATTATGAGGGTTTCCTGGGTAGATAGAGTTACAAACAATGAAGTACTGAGAAGAATAGGTAAAGAAAAGGAAGTTGAACTTACAATTAAAGAAAAGAAGCTACAGTATCTCGGACATGTGATGCGGGGCGAGAAGTATGGTATCCTACGACTCATGGTGCAGGGAAAGATAGATGGCAGAAGAAGCATCGGATGAAGACGAATTTCATGGTTGAAGAACCTGAGAGAGTGGTTTGGATGCAGCTCGAAACAACTATTTAGAGCTACTGCCTCAAAAATTAAAATAGCTATGATGATTGCCAACCTCCGTAGCGGAGATGGCATCTGAAGAAGAAGAAGAAGGATTGTAGTTTACCAATTTGAATATGATTTGATTGTTGTAACAGTTCAATGGTCTTTCGCTGATTAGAATTCCGATTATTGGGCTTTCTTCTGTAGAATGCTGGGTACTATCTGTGTTGTTGACTTGTTGATATAGAGAACTTATTGGCTGACTTTCAATTTTTTGATTTTGTTCCTGAAGAATTTAATCTATTACTTTCATTTCTTTCGCAGTTAGGCCGGATGTTTGTTTTTCTTTAATAATTTCTTCTAAGTCATCCATAGGAATTACTTCGTCTGGATCGCATACTGAACTTGGGTGGTTAACCATGGATATGTCGTCATCTTCTTTTCTGGATAATAGGCTGATTATTTCTTCCATGTGCTCATCAACGGTGTTCATTTCTTTAGTGTGGATATCAATACGGGATAATGCATCAGCGTTGGTGTTGAATTTTTCTTTTTTGTATATGACTTCGTAGTCGAATTCTTCGAGTTTTAACCTCCATCTAACAAGTTTTGAGTTCGGATCTTTTAGAGAAAATGGCCATTGAAGTGGTCGATGATCGGAGAGGATTTTGAACTTTCTTCCAAATAAATACGGTCGAAAATGTTTAGTAGCCCATACGATTGCAAGCATTTCCTTTTCAATAGTGGAATATTTGATCTCTGTTTCGTTCAGTGTTCGTGATGCATATGCGATGGGTTTATCTTGTCCTACAGGACCCTGTGACAGGATAGCACCTATAGCAAAGTTGCTTGTATTTGTGGTAAGGTTGAAAGGCTGCGTAAAATCCGGGTATTTTAAAAGTGGTTCGTTGGTTAGCAGGTTCTTGCAGATTTTGATACAGTTGAGGAACTGCTCAGTGTGTTCTATCTTGGCATCTTTCTTCAAACATGAGGTGAGAGGCTTTGTTATTTTTGCGAAATCCTTTATGAACTTCCTGTAATAGCCAAGTAGTCCGAGAAATACTCTAATCTCTTTTGCTGTCCTTGGTATGGGATAGTCTATGATGGCTTTAATTTTGCTTGTATTTGGCTTTATTCCTTCAGGAGTTACGACATGACCCAAAAATTCGACTTCCTTTTTCAGAAATTCGCATTTATCTATCTGTATCTTGAACTTTGTTTCTCGTAGTCTTTTGAAGATTTCCTTAAGGTTGACCATGTGTTCCTGGAGTGAGGTTGAGTATACGATAATGTCATCCATGTATACTAAGCAGATGTCTCCTACAAATCCTTTAAGCAAGTTGTCCATTATCCTCTGGAATGTAGCTGGTGCATTCTTCAATCCAAAAGGTATTCTGAGATATTCGTAGTGGCCATTTTCAACGTTAAATGCTGTTTTCTGTATATCTTCCTCTGCCATTTCCATCTGGTGAAATCCACTGGCTAGATCAAGGGTGGAAAAATATTGACAGCGTCCCAGTTTATCGAGGATATCCGTGATATTTGGGATTGGGTATCTATCATCTATAGTCTTCTCATTCAACTTCCTATAATCGACTACGATTCTCCATTTGATTTTTCCTGAGGCGTCTGGTTTTTTTGCCACGACCCAGATTGGCGACGACCAGGGCGACTGACTTGGTCTGATGATGCCTTGGTCCAGCATTGATGTTATCTGTTTGTTAACTTCTCGATGAACATGTGGATATCGATATGATTTTGTGAAAACTGGGACTTCATCTGTTGTTCTTATATGGTGTTTTATTTGATTTGTAAATGTTAAAGTCTTATCAGGATTATGGAATATATCTGCAAATTTTCTGCATAAACGTCTGATATGCATCTCCTCTTCTGGATTTAGATGATCTGTTCTGATGAGGGGATCAATGTCTATTAGTGTCTCTGTTTCCATAGGAATGATGTCCGAAGTGTACAGATGATATTCATGAAGATCTATTGCATTGCTCTTAACAGGATCGGTGAGTGCTACTTGAATAGGTTCATCGGTGTTGTTGATAATTTCGGTCCAGGCTAGTTGATTGCAGGCTTCTCTGAGAGTTTCTCTTAAAATCGCCCCCTGTATTTCTTGTGTCGGTATAAGTATGGTGCCTTTTGTTTGTTTCACTGGAAGTCGCACTTGTGTGATTGTTCTGGGTTCTAATTGAATTGTATAAAACTGTGTCTTATTGGTTTCATAATAAAATATAGGGAGAACTGAATGTGCCGTAGTTAGTGTGGATGCTGGGAAATTAAGATGTGCTTGTAGAAGTTTTAAGTTATCAAGGCCTATAAGACCATCAAATGTTTTATGAAATTTAAAAAGGTAAAATTTTAGGTTAATATTAGAATTAAATTCAGGGAAGATGGGAATTTCGGCACAATAATCTTGTGAATGGTTTTGAAATATTGAACTGACTACAAACGGTTCGTGCTTGATGAAATTTTTATAAAATTTGGAAGCAATTTCGGGGTTAAGAAATGATTTGGTTGCCCCTGTATCAAGAAGAAGTTTGGGTGGGGGATTTTTGATTTTGATATACGGAAGTTCTTTTTTGTCTGAATAAGAATTGAGTTCGACTACGTTTCTTCGTTATCCTCTTGAGGTTTTGGAAAATTTACATCTTCTTCCTCCTCGTATTGGGTATTCTGGTAGTCTTCTACGTGGTAGTCATCCGAATATGTGTCCTGATTTGGGTAGTAATATGCCTGTTCTCCATAGTAGGCATTGGTGTCGTTTTCGTCTTGCTGTTCAATATTAAACAGCTCTTCTACGATGATATTTGGAGCGTATTGTTGCTGTGGCTGTGGTCTAAAATTTCTGAAGCTTTGTCCTCTGTTAAATCCTGTTTGGCGTGTGCTTACAGACATCGGTGTTGGCTTGTATTGTTGCGGTGGTTTGCTTGCCCATGGGTTAGGTCTTGGAGGTTGTGTATTTGTTATGGTTTGTTGTTTCTGTGGTTGGAATCGAGCGGGTTGTATTGGCCATCTTGGATTAAATGTGGACTGTTGTGGTCGTGACGGTCCTGGATTATTTCCAAAAAATGGTTGATGTAACTGGGGCCTGGGCATGGGTTGTTGCCATTGTGGTGCTGTTACGAACTGCGGCTGTCTCTGGGGTTGTATGTGAGTAGTTTTATTTGGCAATGAGAAATTGGTTCTTTGTAAGTATCTGGTATTGTTCTCTTCTTGGATAAATCGGAGAGCGACAGCGAGGCTTGTAGGCCTCATTGATCGTATGGTTGATCCTATTGGTTCCCTTAATCCTGCTAGGAACGTAGTTAGGGCTTGTTGTTGGAAGAATGTCTTTTTGCTTGCTTTTACAGCTTCATTATCGTTATGGCGTTCGATATGATTTGAAATTGTGTTTAAAAGTGTCATTACTTTTTCATGAAATTGTTGGGGAGACTCATTGGGCCCTTGCTTTAAGTTTACCATATCTCGTGTGAGCGAATTTTCATTGCGTTGGTCGGCAAAATTTTGTGTTAGAGTGGTCTTTATTGTGTTCCAGTCTTTACACCCATATACAGAAATGACTTCTCGAGCACGTCCTTTAATTTTATTCATTACGCCTCGAGTCAACATGTGATTTTGAATGCTTTCAAGATTAGCACGATCCCAGAAATGATCAAGAACCATTGTAGTGACTTCAATGAAGTTATGCAGTTCGTTAGGGTTTCTATCGTAATCAGGTACGACAGATAGCTGTTTATTGACATCAAAAACAAGAGCGGGAGCGGGTGCCACGGCCATAATATCTAATTGACTAGCGGGAGCAGCAGTAATAATTATAGACGGTATATCTAAGCTTATTGGAGTACTATTTGAAGAATTATCGTTAGCTTTTAAACTAAATTGAGCAACTGAGTTATTTTGCGAAATAGAAGCAGCACCAGGTTCGACAATCGATTCACTGATAGTTGCAAGAGAATTACTAATTTTAAGCGATGAAATTTGTGAAGCAATTTAATTAGGATTAGAAAAAATATTAAATTTGCTTACAGATAGAAGATTATGCTTTGGTGCATTTCTTCTCGAAGGAACTGGCTTCTTTTCTGCTTTCTTCTTATCGTCTTTCGGCATATAAATTAATTTTTACACTTTGACACTGGTCTTCCGTAGACTTCTGGGGTTGAGCGGCTGTGGTTTTTCCTGGAAGTTGGTTCGTAGCGGGTAAACGTTTAAAAACGCCGAGGATCACTAAAGGACTCTCCCACTTATCCTACTGACTGCGCCACTTAAAGGTTTAAACTCACTAAGGTACTTTTTAAAAAGGCCCTTTATTAACTTTTACAAATATACTTCACTTTTAATTGATCGAAAATAACTGAAATTAATTACAATGATATTACTTTTATATAAAATCAAAATGCTGAATATAAAAGGTAAAACTGCTGATTGCGATCGCTGACCTCTGGGGTTATTGCACCATAATTTGCGTTAGAGACAATTCGATAATTTGTGACGCACTGAAAAAAGGGTTTGGGACGGGCTATATTACAGCTGGCAATGGGATAAGACAGGGGGATTCCTTGAGTCCTCTGTTGTTGAACCTGATCATGGATGAAGTATGTAATAAAAAAGTAAGTAACTAAAAAATAATACCAGATGGAAAAAAATAATTTGAAATAATTATTTCATTGGTATTTCAATGAAATAATTATTAAATTGGTGCATTCTGCACCAACTTAATATAACCGCCAGAAAATTTAACATGTTAATTTTCCCAAAAAAGACAAAATGCATTGGAGCTGGAGGGTAAGATAGTGGAATCAGTGATGGAGTTTAAATGTCTAAACAGCACACTATCTAGCTACGGAAAACTCGAAACCGAAGTTGAAGATCGAGTGAATAGAGCCAACAGAGCTGCAAGTTGCCTAAATGGCACAATATGGAGAAATAAAAAAAAATTACCATGGGAAGACCACGAAATCAATGGAACAACAACTTACGGGAAGCACATTGAAAAACAGTCAGAGTCATGTCTATGCGAAATGAAGAAAAAGAAGAAAGTGATATAGGAGACCTCTACCATATATTGGCTCTTAACACAGGGGCGTTCGTTAAGGGGGCCCGAAAAAAAATCCATCCTTAAAAATATTCGAAATTGTTAGATTAAGATAATGTAAGTTAAGCACATGCAAAAGAATCTGTATTTTAAAAATATGACGATTTGATCAGAACGAAAAACTGCAAAATAAACTTTCAAAATCTTTTCGAAAAATCTATCGAATGGTACTAAACACGACCCCCACGGAGTTGGGGTGGGTGATTACTATAAAATCTTAAATGGGACCCCCAAATTTTTATTACAGATTTAGATTCTTTACGTAAAAATAGGCATGTTTTATTTTTATTTTTTTATTGGAAATAACCCGCATCAACCGTAAAAGATTATTAGCGGTGGTACAATGCTACATATTAATTTGATACAAAATATAAACTATTTTACAAAGTTTTTTTTTTACAGAGTTTTTACAAAGTTGATTTTAATTTATGATTGTTCTGAAACGTAGCACTCATAATATTTGGTTATATAATTTAGTTTCCTTTAAAAACCTAATGATTTTGTCACAATCCGCACTGTTTAACGCACACTTTATATCACATGGTAGTCCAGTAGCTTGTCTTTGCAGATTATAATATAATGGACAGTCTATAACAATGTGACCTACAGTTATATTGGTGTCACAGGCGTAGCACATTTATTGATTTTTTTAATTGAGGTTTCCTTGGGAAACGTCTGTATCTTCGGAGTTATCATTTTCAGTTTGATCTAGATTTAGTTGACGACGTATTTTTTTCCTTATTCGTGTAATTCTAGATTTAATGCGTCTGTCTTCGAGTTTGGGGTAGATTTCTGTTAGCATTGTCAATAGTCCTGTGTTGTTTTTCGTGTATTCTTGTGCGATACTTAATGGATTGGGGGAACCGTGTGTGCATCATCCAGAAAGCTGATTACCTCTGTATAGTTTAATTCGAACAGGGTTGAAGCTTCATCAATAAATTCCTTTGCAGGTTGTATAAGTGATTCAGTAGAAACTGTTTCTCCAGTTTTTGTATCAGATTTAGTGACTGTTGGCTTTTTTGTTGATCTTGCTTTAGGTTTTGTAAAATCTATTTCTGTGTTTTCTACCGCTGGTGTATTAACTGGAGACGATATTTCAGACTGAGAACGTTTCGGTATAATAATTTCTGTAGGGAGTTCTTGGGAATCCATTACTTCACAAGTGTTTTCTGTTTGATTCTGGACAGAGTGATTTTTGTCTTCAGCTGTTGCATTACAGGAAGAAATATAGCCTTGGTCAGTTTGGGATGTAGGTATGGACGTGTTTGACTGGGTGGCCGTATAGGTACAGGTTGAGACGATATGACCAGATTGATGACAAAGATAGCAAGTAAGTCCATCAGAAAGAAAGATTCGGTAAGATGTATTATCGAAGTTAATGAGAATTGATTCAGGAATAACAAGATTGTCGACAGGTGTATAGTACACCTGCCTACGAAATCTTAATAAGTGACTATATTGAGGATCTTGAATTCCCGCTCTTAAGAAAGACATCGGTGAAAGAAAATGAAAGCCCTTCTCGGCAAGATATTTTTCGAGGATGTGATGAGGAATAGACGGACAGATACTAGACAGCAGTAACCTATTAGCAGGAGTGACTAGTCTTCTTCCTCTGATAACATTATCTTCTATTTTTATACCTCCGTGGTCTGTTAAAAAAGTGTCAACAACTTCTTTGCTGGAAAGGTAGATGCAGATTCTGCCGTTAGAAATTCGTGATGAAAAAAGTACATTTTTGGGTTGTACTAGTGATCCTATTGCTGTAACGTAGTCTTCTAATTTTAGTGTGTCTACTGCTGGGATAATAATGGCTTGTAGTTTAGAAGGGAATGTAGCTGCTTTCTGTTGGATAATTATAGAGTAAGATGGTGTTTGTTGATCGGATAACATTCGAGGACCCCTGTAGTCAGAAGTACCAGCCATCGGATAAAATTGTTAAAGACTTTTTATTTTAATTTTCTTATTTCGTTTCATTATATTGTAATTGGGTCAGTACGACTCTGTCAATTACAAAGTATTTAACTTATCGAAGATAAGCCAAAAAAACAAGTTTTTGTTATACACCTTTGAATTTACAAAACTGTATGACTGGATTTAAATTCTATAAGATTTTGATGAAACCGTAAATATATTAATAAAAGTACTTACGGCAATCAAATCACAACTAATAACTAAACTACTGGTTATGTTTCTTATAACTAATTTAAAGATTTACTATGGTAAAGCGATGAAAAACTTCGAGACTCAGCATCTTTTATTCGAGACATTTTTCGAATTACGGATAGATGGCGCTATAATAAAAAAAAGATTGTTGAAAATGGAAAATTAAATTAAAAAATGGAAAGTCCCCACTAAAATGGAAAATGTTATTAACTTTTTTTGGTTTTAGGACCTAATAATCACAACCCAATAGGTTCCCATAACGCTCGAGTGACTGCAAATTTAGCATACTTTGCTCCCCTACCATAATCGGGTTTAACTGTATACGGTTTTTCTTTCCATGCTGACTTTATTTTTGGAAAAAACTATTATGTAGTCTTTATAGTTTAATAAAATTATTACACTTCTTAACAATTCAACGTAATAGCTCATCATCGTCGTCATTATCATTATAACTGGCGTTACAGCTCTTTATGAGCCAAAGCCTTCTTCAGAACAATCCTCCATTCGCCCCTATCTCTAGCAATTCTTCTCCATGCTCTAATTCCAATATATCATTCACTAAGTGGTCTTGGTACCTACGTCTCGGTCTTCCTCTTGCTCGTTGTCCTATCGGCCCTCTTTGGTCAAAAACTTTTCTGACTATGGCATTTTTTTCCCATCTGATTACATGCCCTGTCCATCCAAGACGTACTACCTTAATGAATTTTAAAACGTCAGGTTCTCCAAAACATCTATGCAGCTCAAAGTTGTAACGCCTGCGCCACAAACCTTGTTCTTTTATCCCTCCATATATTCTTCTTAGGATTTTTCGCTCAAAATCTTTGAGCAGTTCTTGGTCATTCTGTGTATGTGACTAAGTTTATAACCCATATGTTAGCACTGGCCTTATTAGTGTTTTGTAGACAGTTACTTTAATTTTTCTAGGTGTTAGCACTTATTGGCGAGCATTAATTTCTTCATTGACATTGTTATCTTTAGTTAGCAGCAAGAATAATTATATGAAGGTGTCGACACCTTCCAGTTCTAGGTCGTAAGTTATTATTTTTTTAAAAATGAATAACCATTTTGAATTTCGTTGCAACACAAAACTACAGCCGCATCATTATTCCAGTTCAATCAGAGAGTGCAGCAAGCACCTCTACCGGTTTCGACACTTATTAGTCTCTCATCAGGAGGCACATATGCCATGTGATAAGAGACTAATAAGTTTCGAAACCGGTAGATGTGCTTGCTGCACTCTCTGATTGAACTGGATAATGATGCGGCTGTAGTTTTTTGTTGCAACGAAATTGAAAATGGTTATTCATTTTTGATTTACGAGTACATGTTTACTCCAGTTGGAGTACGAAGGGAACCATTCTCGTTGGAGCTTTACCGCGCTGAGCAGATGGGACGTGAATTATAAATTGTAAAATTCCCGCATCTTCCTTAGTCTCAGCATCCGTTATGGCTTGCAAATTGTAGAAGCCTCGGAGATGTTACCAGAGAAGGTTCCCATTGTTTTCAGTCTGGTAGGATGTAGAATAACATTTTTGGATGTTGTTTTATGTGCTATTTGATTGAAAACTTAGTTTTTTTTATTTTTGTATGTATCGGGTTGCTTGACCTAGTGCAACACCTATACTTGGTCTTTTGAACATTTATATTTAGTCCAATTCTCTGTACAGATGTTCTAACGACCGCAATGCTTCAGTCATAGATTCTGTAGACCTACCTATGATGTCTATGTCCGGTGCCGCCCAAAATCCCGACAGCCAAAATCCCGACAGCCAAAATCCCGACGGCCAAAACACCGACACGCCAGAATACCGACAGGTCAGAATCCCGACATGCAACAATCCTCGCATAAGTAAAAATTACGACCACTACATTTGGTTTAGTAACAAAAATTAAAAAACAGATGGCCATAAACAAAAAACAAGAACTAAATGTAATTATGTTAAAAATAAACTTATCAAACCTGTCGGGATTCTGGCCTGTCGGGATTTTGGCCTGTCGGTATTCTGGCGTGTCGGGATTTTGGCCGTCGGGATTGTGGCTGTCGGGATTTTGGCTGTCGGGATTTTGGGATAGACCCGTCTGTGTCATATGCTTATCCGACAATTTGTACTGATCAACGCAATAGCTACGTTTCGCAAAAATATTAAAAATATTTTCATCAGATTGAAAGCTACAAATTATTAAGTACAATATTGCAAAATGTTTGTAAGTAGTTATTTTAGTTCTTTGTTGCAGAACAGATTATCTCCATAATTTTTAAAAATGTATAGTGTGCAAGGAGACTGGGTTCATTTATTCAGCTTTTAATATAAAGGGAAAAAATAGAAAGGAAAACTGAAGAAGATTACTGAAACGAAGTTTATCAACATTTGAAAAGAGTACGTGGTTTTCAGGAGCTATTGTAATTAAATGTCTTTTCTGCGATCAAAGACAACAAGGTTGTAATTCTCTACTTCTGTGATGGTAACTTAAACAATTAGAAATTGCGATTATAAATCTTTTTTTATGTTACAATAACTACTATTTTAGGTGAAACGTTTATCAGCTTATTAAAAGAATTAAACACCGATTATTTAAATCGATTACTGTGCGATCCTGATTAGATGGAAGGATCTCAACATAGGACTGCTTCTTTGGTTTTATAAAGGTTGTTTGACACTGGGTCTTTAGACAATTTAAATTTGAGAAAAGAACAAAATAATGGAGATAATCGATTCGCAAAGAGGTCCACTTACCTTTTAGTAGTGGTACTTCCACCCAGACTTCTGAGAGCCCTCTACTGCATTTATCAAGCAACTGACTTCTTGCCTTGTTCAAAAAACACAAGTCTTCACTCTTTGCTCTAATTTGAAAATGAACCTGAATGCAATGGATTTTTTCAACTTTTTAACGAATGTGTGAGATTTTTGAATATTTAATTTGTCTAACAGTTTTTTCGAATATCCTTCGAGTTTGATTTTTTTTATTTTTTGCTTTTAGTTGTTATTGTTATAACATTTTTAATTCTAGTCATTCATAAGTAAAGAAAAGCGTTTCTTAAATTTTTTTTTATATTTTTCTTATTTTTTACTTTTTAGTCTTACACTTTTCAAACAATAAATTATATCGTTATGTTTAAATAAAAAAAAGGATGTATTTAAAAAACACATTTTTGGCATTTATTTTCAACATTTGATATTTACATTTTACATTTTCTGAAATTATTTCCTTCATAAATTTCTTAAATCAAAATCATTACTTACACCTATTACAGTTTTCGCAGTCTTTCCATCTCTTCTAACGCTTTACTATTGCACGGTATAGACCCTGTTAATTTCTCGAGAATTACGAATTCTAATGTTAATTGTAGCACGAAACGTCTCTACCGGTGGTTTTTCTAAGACTACGTTAAAAACACGAATTTTTGAATTCGAGTTTGGGTTGAAGTTTTGTTTCGTATCGTATTAAAATTTGACACGAATAAGCGCCGATGTTTATATAAACAAATATATGAACGTTCAAAATCGTCGTCGCTTAGGATGTTTATAAACAGCATGTACAAACATGAAAAGTAGTCGGAATCAGCAAAAAATTTGAAACTTAATTGTTTATTTATGAAGAATAACGTAAACCATTAACGTAAAAAGTGGAATTATGTATAGTTCATACAATTAATACATTCATACAGTCGTACATTCATACAATCTGTAAAAGTTTCAAGTTTGTACATTGTAAGAAACAATGGAATTTAAGCATTTTCCATTAAAATCGTTTTTTTTTATTTAAAGAATTAATAAACATAAAAAAATTTATTGACTATTCGTGTATTGTTCCCGCGAATGCAGATGTCTTCAAATTTTCATTCATTTTCATTAAAGAAGAAGCAGTCACAATAACGTCTAAAGATTTGACCCAAACGATTAGTGGAGTTACTGAAGGTTTTCACCTCCGATTTCGTTGAACCTTCATCGATTTTCATGAAAATTGGTGAGTTGTTAGAAGATACTTCAACAAACAAAGGTGACATAATGATAACTTGCGCTTTTACCCTTGGGGTGGATGCCGCCCCTTCTCGGGGGTGAAATTTTTTTATTAAAAATAAAACCAGAAATGGATAGAGGGGCAACTTCTAAGCAAAATTTCTTATATAAAGTATATAAAGTTATTAACATAAATCAATACTTTTTGCGTTATTAAATATAAAAGATTTAAGTTTTCTTAAAAAAAATGCATGTTTTAAAGCTGTTTTTCACGTGTTACTCAAAAACTTAAGCTTTTGTAAAAAAGCTATTATTGCCAGTATTAAAGACAATAAAAAATATAATACACTCCCTACTTAAAGAACTCAACTAATGTTATTTCAAAGTGAGTTATGGGTAATTGAATGTATATTTTTTTCGACGAGTACTCAAATCTAAGTATTTAAGCTTACATAACGGGAAAACGATGCATTCTATAGAATATACTTGTTAAGCACTTGTCAAAGTGCTTTAGAATACCTATCAAATGAGCTCCAGTAGAAGTTAATAGCATCAAAATTAAGCAAGTTATGATGAAAATAAGAGAACCCTTTCGATTTTTTTAGAAAAAAGTGAAAAATTAAACATACGCCATTTCCACAAAAATTTAAATTTGCAGAAATCCTTACAGTAATCTCTTTAGGTTAACATAGTTAATGATTTCAACAATTTTGACCGGTTTAGAATGCATATTTTCAAAAAAAAGATATAATTTAAAAAAATCAGAATTTTTAATATTATCGTACTTTTCATTTTCTTTTGATAATAACTCCCAAAATACTCAATATGCGTAAAAAATGATATAAAACTAAATTTTAGATTTTTCTGTTCCAAATACTCCACCTAGTTTATTATTTCCTTAGAGTAAAAAATAACCGAGATAGAAACGTTCAAAATTTCAATTTTTCTGCAAGAACCATGTAACCGGGGTCATTTAACCTTTTATTGTTAAAAAAATAAGAGGTTTAATAGACTAATTTTGATGTTTGTTAATAGCTCTTGGAATCAGCTTTTAAATAGTTTTTAGGTGAACCTGATATATTAAAAATTAACGGAGTTATTTACAAAAAAACAATAACATTTTTTGGAAAATTTTCTAAAAGATACATTTTGAAACATTTTTGGTGCATGAATTTTAATGCTATGAACTTGTTCGAGCGCTTACATGATAGATATTTCTATGATCTTTGACAAATATTTAATGAGTTTATGTTATAAAATGCATCATTTTCCCGGTATTTATGCTTGAATACTTAGATTTGGGTACTCGACGAAAGAAATATAGATTCAATTACCTATAACTCACTTTTACTTAACACTGAAAGGTTTTTCTAGTAAGGAGTTTATTTGATTTTTTATTAGCCTTAATTTTGACAATAATAACATTTTTATAAAAACTTATAGTTTTTGAGTTATTTGTGGAAAATCGGTTAAAAAGATGCATTTTTATCATGAAACATTAAAATCTTTGATCTTTAATAACTCAAAAAGTTTTGATTTATTTTAATAACTTTATATAACACATTTTGCTTATAATTTTTCCCTCTATCGAATTGTGGGGTTATTTTTAATAAAATAATTTTCACCCCCGAGGAGGGGTGGCATCCACCCCCAGGGTAAAAGCGCAAGTTGACATCATGTCACCTTTGTGCCTTGAGATATCCTCTAATCACTCACCAATTTTCATGCAAATCGATGGAGGTTCAACGAAATCGGAGGTAATAGCTCATATCCACCTTCAGTGACTGCACTAGATTGAACTAAAGAAAAGCGTTTAATAAAGATAAAGCGTACTTTTGTTGTTTGGAACTGATACAAAAACTGACTTGGTTCTGTTTTTTTTTCTTATGACGGCACCAAACTTCGCTATGTCTTATCTGTTATGCGCCTTATTCGGTCGCATAGGACGAAGTGTGGAGGGTTCATTCGTCTATTCACACGCATAACGCATAAACACGAATATCAAATACATCCAGTCGATTTTGACGCACTTCAATGGACAAATATTTGGGCATATACAGCGTATCCGTATAACAAACAACAAATAGCGAATTGTGATGTCGGCATTAACAGAAAACGGAAAAAAACACCTAACCTGCAATGGTTCCCTTGTTGAACTTTACTTTACTTCCATCCATAGCTGCAAATTCATGTTATTTTTTGAAATTTTCTCTAGCGATGTAAGCTAATTGATTTACTTTCAGATGAACTGATAATGTGGATGGATTCATACACGAATCGTTTTCGATAAAAAATGAATTAGCAAGATCATTTTGTTTGCTTCTCCAATTTTTACCGATAATCCTCTCACAAGTATCCTTGTGAACTTCATTATGCATTTTAACCGACGCGACGGTTTAAAATTTTTGAAAATATCCTTATCCTCAACAAACAAATTTTTATAATTTATTATACTTACGGCTTATTCATAACCCTGTCTATATAGACATTTGAAATAACAAAAATTGCCGGAGAGCCAAATTTTGGTAGAGAGCTAGGGTATATCATAACAAATAAAGTATTAAAAGTCCCCATCGATCCCATGTGTTCAACAAAAGTTATTCGGTTTCAAAGGTCACAATTTGAAATTTTTTGGATTTTTTTCGAAAACGGTAAGTTTTATCAAAAAAGAAACTTAAACCAAAGTTGTAGATCTTAAAATTCTCTACAAAAATAGTCCTTACTATTTTTTTCCTAAGAGTTGCCGTTCCTGAGATATCGCGATTCTAATAGTCACATTATACATGATATGCACACTGCACACGTTTCCACACCACCTGTGAGGTAGTGTACTCGGCGCGTTTTTTTACCTTGGTTTTCCCTGTAGGCCTACTCCACTAACTGTTTTGACAATTTTAGGATAATTTAAGGAAACAATAACGCTCAAGTTCTAGATATTACCTTATATTATTGATATTAATTATTGATAATGCTAGTGATTATTAGGTTAACTATTGTTTTGATTTCTTTAGATATTTTAATCATATTCATATTCTTGAAAGTCTACTTCAACAGTCAAGTCTTCTTCGATTTCATCTTCTTCCTTTTCTTCTTGCTGGATGTTCAAAAATTGTTCAAATATGACTGAGTCATTGGTCTCTTCATTAAAATCACAGGAGTCTTCCTCTGTTGTACTAAACTGGGCATTTGAGCAAGACTGATCTTGGCAGTTGGTACACGCTAGAGAACACAGCAACCCGACTTTTTTACATCCACATTTGGCACTACAACCTTTTTTGCAATTGCAAAAAATAGTGTTAAGGAGTTTTTCTGGAGCAGGTGGGAGTAAGGTTTTAATCGATTCCAGAGTATTATCTATTAATTTCCAACCCCAGTCTTCTGGATTCAGTTCATTGCCTAGCCATGTTTGAACTTGATAATATACTCGATACAAATGTTGAAAAGCAGATGCTGATGTTGAAGGAAGACATGATAGTTGTACTTGTTTCTTGTTTCGCGTATTTTTTACAAAAGTTAAGTATCGGTATTTATCAAGAAAACTAATTCTTTTTGGAGCTCCATAAACCGCAAGAAGAAAGCGAGTTCCTTCCGTAATTATTGTTTGCAGTGTGGAATCAAGTTCTGTACAGTACAGGACTTTACAGCAGTCAGTCAAATCTTTTTTTTTTCGAATAATTTAAGTACTGACGTTTTGCCCCTTCTGTACATTGCTGACGTATTGTCGCAGCCGGTTATAGCATGTAAAAATAAAATGTACTTTTGGCATTTGGTATAAGCCGATAAACTTTGCGAAGAATATATCTCTGTTCGCTGTTGAGCCCTTCCAGGTTTCAGAAAATAAATAACTTTATCTACTGGAGTCCTTGTAGTAAGCAGTACTAACAAATCAACATCTTCACCAACTACAATTTGTTGTGTTTGTTGCCTTAATTTTTTCAATTGCTGTCTCAATTATAAGGATATCTGCGTCATTTTTAGCTTGTTTCACTTCAATATTCGCAGCTGTTAATTTGTCGGATAACTTTAATCTCAGATAACGAGATTTATTATTAATGTTAGCGAAAAATTGTTGTTGATTCGCTGGAACTGTTATATTTTCATCAAAGATAATCTCGGAACCCGATGATGTTTTTGTAGTTCGACGACGTTGTTCTGCAGCTTTAATATTCTTTGTCGAGTCACTGTTAGCCGTCAAATACCACTGTCACTGTACGCCCGTAATGTCTGCTAAATGGTAGACGCTTGTAATAAGCACTTGAACTGAACCTTTAGCACTAAAAGAAACAGATAATATGAACAAGACCAACGGACAATACTGTAGCCATTGTTTACAATAGACAATCTGTTCTTTTTTAAACAATGGTATAGCCAAATGTTTTTCAAGGCCACGTGGATAGAGGAAATTCAGTTTGGGACTAATTATCTTTTGAAGAAATATTTTCAGAATAGTATAATATATTATACAAAAGAGACACAAATAGGCATTTATACCTGTCTTAAGTGCCATATTATGAATATACGTGGTTTATATGTGCATATAATGTATAAAGTAACTTTTAAAATCGCGATATCTCAGGAATGGTAACGCTTAGGAAAAAAATTGTAAGGACTATTTTTGTAAAGAATGTTAAGATCTACAAGTTTGGTCTGATGTTTTTTTTTTGATAAAAAAAAACATTGATGGTTTTCGAGAAAAATCCAAAAAATCTCAAATTTTGACCTTTGACCCCGAATAACTTCTGTTGCACATATAGGATCGATGGGGACTTTTAAAACTTTATTTGTTATGGTAAGCTCTAGTTCTCCACCAAAATTTGGCTCTCCGGCATTTTTTGTTATTTGACAACTATTTTGATGTCTAAGTTGACCGGATTATCATGTAAAAAGAAAGAACATTATTTTAAATAATTTATTCAAATAAAAAATATTGAAAAAATGATGTTTAATCAAATAAAATACAACATAATAAATAAATAAATAATACAAAATAAGTTTGACTTTATGACCAACCATAAATAATATAAAAAATTATAAACGAAAATAAATATACAGTAATAAGTGCGCTAATAACAGGAAAAATTACGGAAATGCCGGAAAACATAATACGTTGTGTCATAAAAAGAGAAAAACCTAGTAGAGGTGGGAAATTATCAATAGAAACCTGTAAATTTACATTATATTGATAATTTTCCACCTTAGAACGTATCGAAGTTAAGCTCTCACAGGAGAGTTTTATAAAATTCTTCTGTCACAGTGGTAGTTGCCAAACTCCTCCGATACGTCTAAAGGTAGGAAATTATCAATATAACGTAAATTTATAGTTTTCTATTAATAGTTTCCCACTTCTACTAGTTTCATCTCTTTTTATATTTCACAACGTATTATGTTTTTCGTCTTTTGCGTTATTTTACCGATTCTTAACGCACCCATCACAGTCATAACATACACCAAAGGGTATGTAAAATATTTCATATTGGGCTTTATCAGATAGTGGGGAATTAGAAATAAGACTCAGAAAGAGAAAGGCAGCATTCTTAACCAATTGTAAATATCTCACCCTCTAAAGCAAACACGTTACATATAGCGGTCTACTTTAGGTAACAGAAAATAGACACCATTTAGTATCTCTAATATACCTAAGTAGCAGCAACTGCTTAATTGATTAAAAATACCTCAACATGCTTAAACAAAATATTTCTGACTCGCTTTATAGAAGGCTCATGCCTGGTTGCACCAACAAATCTTGAGCTCCAGCTTAGCTAAGCTCTACTTATAGATAGGGCCTCCTTGAATGTCACTTACGTTGCACCATAATTTTAGATTCTTACCTTATTATCAATTATATCTATTATTATATTATATTATTATGGTATTTTTATTGTAATATATTATATTAATTCTTATGATATTCTCGACTTAATCTTAAGATATGTTGGTGCAACCGGTCATTATTTACCTATATAAAAAAGTATATTTCAAAATAACCCTCATAAAAAACTATTTGTTTTTGGAACATTCTTATAAGTAATAATATGTAATTTAACCAAACAGAAGGAACTAAAAAATACTTGTATTCATAAAAATATAAAATAATAAATAAATAATATAAACTAAGCTGAATTGACAGAGTTAGAAATGAGAAGGTTCTTAAGGCACATATCCACGACACTTGCGCTCCGCACTCCTGCAACTGTTCCACATAGTGGATACGTTGGCGCTCCCGGACCGTGCAATGGTGCGCGATTTGCTTCAGCGCTCCAATCGGTGGCGGTTTATAGGTAGAAGAGCGCATGCCGTATCTATTGGAGCAGCTGCAGGGAGCGCGGAGGGCAAGTGTAATGGATACGTGCCTTTAGACAGCTAAACCAAACACCACAACTAGTCAATAAAATAAAGAGACTGGAACTAAAGAAACCATCCGATGACCTCCATAATCGCATGTGCTGTCACCCTTAGATTCTTTTATGTGAGATTATTTAAAAGAAATCGTTCTAAAGATTTAAATTTTAAGAATAGTAACAAACTAAATTAGCGTATACTCAGAGTACGTCAAAGACGATACAAGCAGCATTTGACACTTTTGTTTTGAAGTAGAATGAAGTAATTTTAAAACACTTATTACAATACAATTATTATAATTATTTCACATTTTAACGTTATTGGTTATTGTTGAAAATAGACATAAATTTAAAACGCCAAAAAGTAAATTGCAACTTTAACGTCCTATTTTGTTTATCATAAGCAATTATAATATATTTAAAATATTTAAAAAATTTTAATCTTCTAGATAGGTTATCCAAAAAAAGTAAATTACAGACATAAAGACACATTATTGTGCCTAGTAATTACCAATTTTCCATGTAGTTAACAGTTAATAAATAAGGTTGGTACAGTATAAATACCGTTTTACATCATTATCTGCATCATGGATTTAAGTTGACATTGTTGCCAAATTAAAAAAATCTGAATTCATTTTAAACCAACTATATCACACAATTATTGCAGAAGTGGATTATACAACAAAACAAATTAATATTCAATGTAAAAAAATAAACAAAATTATAGAAAACAAGAACTGAGTAATAATTCTACGTTAAAATAAATAATAAAAACGATAAAATATAATAAAACTACCTACTTATAGTAAATAATAAAAACAAATCTGAAATGTCGACACCGCAACTGTAAAATAAGTGTTCCTAATTTCTGCTAAAATGTCATCTTCGTTCGATAGCCAGTATACTTGGCTAAACCATTCTAAGAAGGAACCGACCTATGACTTAAATATTTTGTATTGTTATCATGTGACGTCACTTGCTATCACGCGGATAACGTGCAACGTTATTTACACTGTACGAACCATAAATAGCTTATTGTACCAATAAGCTATTGTACAAAATAAAAATGTTTACAAAATATATATAATACTGATAAATATTATATCATAAAATTTACTATTTTCTGTTTTTTCATTGACTAGTCTGACACTCATTTTTAGGTCGT
Organism: Diabrotica virgifera virgifera; assembly: GCF_917563875.1. Taxonomy (NCBI): domain Eukaryota; kingdom Metazoa; phylum Arthropoda; class Insecta; order Coleoptera; family Chrysomelidae; genus Diabrotica; species Diabrotica virgifera. The sequence continues at coordinate 39,611,951 of NC_065443.1, read as the reverse complement.
TCATCAAAAAAAAATCTGACATCTATGTTTCACTACGGAAATACTTCTAAAAGATCAGGACTGATATTCAAAGTTTTGATATTTTGGCCTGCTGAATTCGGCTCAAAATAGTTCTGAGCTGGCACCAAAATATAATACCGCTGACTGGAACCCCCCGTCGCCGTTGGTCTGATAATTGTTCCGAGTATGGGAACCCGCTGAACCAAACCTTGTGCAAAGTTTTGAACCCCACTTCCGATGTTTTGGGTAAAGCCTTGAAAGGTAGTTCCAACACCCTGGGCAAAGTTTCCAACGTTAGTGGCCCAACCTCCAACTGTATTGCCTACTGAAGAAAATGTATCTGGTACGTTTATTTCTATTGGAATCAAGCCGGTGGATTGTATTAAGTTACCTATGAAATCCAACGGTCCTCGTGATTGCTGATTCTGTGGACCATAGCTAAAAAATAAACATAAAATATTAAAATAAAAACAAACAATTTGCAGAAATGTTAATTTTTAATTTGTAAATACAGTGTGACAAAGCCAAATAGAATAAATTCAATATCTCATTAACCGGTGACTTACCGGTAAAAATCCCGAAACAAGTCGATTTTCATTTTCAAATTATGATTTTTTCGCATATATATCATACTAGTGACGTCATCCATCTAGGCGTGATGACGTAATCGATCATTTTTTTAAATGAGATTAGGGGAGGTGTGCTAGCTCACTTGAAAGCTTGTTCAATTCTCTATTCAGTAATATAAACATTAACATAATTATTTTTACAAAGTGTCAAAAAAAATGTTTTTTAAATAAATTAATTTACACAGGAAGAAGAATGTATGTTATTTATTTAATTCAAAATACATTTTGCTGCTATCAAAAATCACAAAAAATGTTTATTTCACAAATAAACATTGCTTCTCGCATAAATTAAAGGTTTAAATTGCCAAGAGACAGGTGGGTGGCAGGTTGAACATTGAATGTAAGCGAAAAGCAATGTTTATTTCTCAAATAATTAATTTTGCTCTTTTGTGACAGCAGCAAAATGTATTTTGAATTAAATAAATTACATACAGTCTTCCGTTTGTGTAAATTAATTTAATTTAAAAAAAAAATATTGGGCACCCTGTATAAATAATTATGTTACTGTTTATATTACTCATAGAGAATTGAATAACCCTTCAAATAATCTAGCACACAACCCCTATTCTCTTTTAAAAAAATCATCAACTACGCCATCACGCCTAGATGGAGGACGTCACTAATATGATATATATGCCAAAAATCATGATTTAAAAATAAAAATCGACCTGTTTCGGGATTTTTTCAAGACTCCGGCTTACGAAATAACGAGTTTATTCCTTTTATTTGCACCATACGGTATATTTACGCATTTATTAATATAGATTGCGGTTTAGTGATTACTTCTTCATAATTTTAATTTATGTTGTATCTTACAGATTGAATGATGATCCGATATTCCGTATGACCCGATTTCGATTCGTGTCATTTGCTAGTTCATCGTTAGTAAAAGTGTTAATAATTCACATATCAATATGTAAATATAAATATCTGTAAAATGTCTAAAGTAAATAGGTTTTATTAGGTAAATAGGTAAATAGGTTTTATTTAACAGAAAATTATGCTTTTGACTTATTACAATCAGACGATTTTTTCATTATGATAAATTAAAAATTTAGTGTATCTAATAGCTGCATTTCGGGCATGTCTTGTTCTTTCACCCAAGCATTTTTGCATCTCTTATTTTGTTTTGTATTTCCTTATTTACTATTTTGTACTTTGTTATTCTATTTTTCCGAGGGGAGACAGTTCAGTTCTCCCCTCCATTATTCCGTGGCGGTTTTTTACGAGTACCACCACTTTTAGGGCAGTCAATGAGGGTATTTTGGCTCAGAATTCCATCCACTACATCGATTTACTTGATATTTTCACCGACAGTAGAAAATAGTTTAGGAATCAAAGTCTACCCTATGCCGACATGTGCTTTTATCTTGGAGGTGGTTCCCACCCACTCTCGGGAGTGAAAAATGTTTTGGTTAAAATAGCCACGGAACAGGCTAGATAACTTAATTTTAAGCAAAAATTGTTCTATAATTATTTTTTTATAACTCAATACTTTTTTAGTTATTCGTGGTTGAAAATTGGCCATTTTCATTGAAAAATGACACCTTTTCGGGCAGATTTTTGTGAATACCTTAAAAATTTATGCATCTAACAAAAAAACTATATAAAATATTTCTGTAGGTTATAAAAAAATAAAGAAGTTCGTTCCTTCATAAATCTTCTAGTTAAAATAAATAGAGGGATATGGTAGGTAAGAAAAGTTTGTTTTTTTTTGCTGCATGCTCAGATCGGTGTATTCAATTTGAAATAACAGAAACGGTCGATTTTCGGTGTATAATGATATTTACAACTTTTATAGTACTTTAAAAAACCTTTAAAATGAGCAATACTAAATGCCGATTACATTCAAACTAAGCGAGATATTCTGCAAAAACATTGATGACTAATGTATTTTAAGAAGAAATGTAAAATATATTATTTAACCCCTCATCCATCAGAATTTAAATACATCGTTTTCCTTCTACAATACTTTTTATCATAGTGTTATTTATATGTACAAAAAGTTGGACTGGTTTAAAATGAATGATTTTGTGAAAAATTTAAGATCAAATTATAAAGCGCATTTTTAAATTTTCTTAAAAATCTTCCTTTTCCTCCATGTAACTCGAAAATGATAAGAGATACGAAAAAAAGATACTACACTAAAATGGAGGGTATTTTTAGATAAAAATTTCCTTTTTATTTTTTATTACTGTATCTCATATCATTTTCAAGTTACATGGAGAAAAAGGAAGATTTTTAAAAAAATTTAAAAATGCTCTCAATAATTTGATTTTTTTTTATGTTCAAAAACCATTAATTTTAAACCCGTCCAACTTTCTGAACATAGAAATAACACTATAGTAAAAGGTATTGTAGAAGGAAAACGATGCATTTATATTTTGGTGGATGGGGGTTAAAATTACTTCTCATGTTTTTTTTAAACACATTCGTTATCAATTTTGTTTGCAGCATATCTCGCTTAGTTTTAATGTAATGTACCTTTAATATAGCTCATTTTAATGGTCTTCTTAACCACTACAAAAGGTATTGGTAGCATTATACACCTAAAAACGACCGTTTCTATGTTATTTCAAGTTGAATACACCAATTTGAGAATGTACCAAAAAACAAACCTATTTTCACCTACCATAATATCTCATTTTGTATTATAACTGGATGGGTTATGGAGGCAAGTGTCTCTTTGTCTTTTTATAACTTAAAAAAATGTTCAGTATAGTTTTTTTAGTTAGATACATAGTTTTTAAGGTGGTACATATAAGTTACTGATATACATATAAATTACTGACATCATCATCCACAGAAATACACATTATATAAATTTTCATCTACATACAACCCACCATCATATTTCTAAATATCACTATTCTCACCCTAGCTATTCAACCTGTCATTACCAACATATAACACTTATCTATAGTAAAAATAAATCAAAAGCCCAATTTTCTTTCTAGGTACCGTTCATGTTCTTTTCTCATTACCTTCCTCACAGACGTTTCATATCCCCAGCCCCTATTGTCATCATCTTACGACGGTTTTGGTTTTTGGACCCTTAGGGATCCGGGCAGCCTGCGAAGTCTTCAGGAATTAGTCGCCTTAGTTTGAGCTTGTGCTTTCCAATGATACATCCCCCTAGATTATTCAAAACATTTTTACACCTCAGCCACCCCCATTGTGATTCCTTTTAAATTTACACAAATCCCAACAGCTGTCAATAAGTTAAATATATTCGATAACTTTACATTAACACAAAATTGCTTTTTTAAATCTTAGGTTTTTGACAAAAATATTACTGATTTCTGTTATCGAATATGTACTAACATTTGTGTAATGTGGGCTGCCTATCCATCTCCACTAACAGCATACGCAAATACATTTTTAACAACATTTAGTTTACTGAATTTGAAATGATAATTTTCACAATGGAGTGTGTTGTTACATCATTTCTAATTTTAACAAATTGTAAACCATAGCCTTTAAATATGACAGGCTATTTTTTCAACTTCCTGTGGAACTGTCATTTCTGTCTTGTCATCGTTCTGAGGTCTCCACCTATATCATTGTTATTTGCTACCAGACTTTCACCATGTAATCTAGTCACACCACAGCTCAGATGTTACCTGGGGCATAATTTTAAAATAGTTTAAACAGCCATGCTTTAATTGGTATTTTTAACTGATGTTTCCTTAACGGACCACTTATACAGGGCTTTGACCCACATATTTTTGTTAAACTATATCTTGGTGGTTAGCATGAAAACTTCACGTGAGTATAACCGACAGCTTTTTTAACCATAGTCAAAATTTCAATCTTTGCATTATTTTATCAGGCTATATTCATTTTAGGTAAGCACTGATAATGACTGGTAAACCAGTCTAAAACTAGTGATGTGATTGTGATAGCCCTTTTTGGGGATTTTAAATATATACCTTTTATAAAGGATTTACTATTTTTTTAATATACTTTTGTACGACTGACCAAATTATACCTTATATTATATTATCTATATATTATTATATTATATTATACTTTATTATCTATAAGATATGAGTAAGCCTCTGCCTTAATACCTGAAGCAAGATTTATGAACTGGCGATTCACAAAATCAAATGTCTTTTTCTCTCTCTCTCTCTCTTTCTCTCTCTTTCTCTCTCTCTTTCTCTCTCTTTGACTCACACACATTCCCATTTATTGATTTTAGATTTATTTATATGAATTTACGCCATTATTAATCAAAATTCAGAGTTGACGTAATAATATGAAATGATTGTAAGTTTAAGGCGAATCTATTGTATGTAAATTTTATTTCATTTGAGTGGCATTATATTTTCTATAAGATGTGCGCGGTGTCCTTTGTGAAAAGAATATATTATTTTCTTACTTTTGTTACTTTGTAAAAAAGATATAAGTACATATGAATTACGGAATTAACTTTGTTAAATGTTCTAATCATAATATTCAAAATATTTAAAGCAATGTTAAAAAAACATTCAAAATAATAAAAAAATGTAAGTTATACCTTATAGGCACCAGAATCACTTTAGCTTCATTGTTCATTGGCATGGAAAATGTCTTCGTGAAACAATAAAACAAACATAACACATAAATTAAATGTAAGTTCTTCATTGCTCTTCTGAATGCACCGTTATTCGACTGATTTCACTGATCATTATACACTTATAACACTGTCAGCAGTGTGCATAAAAAATTCACAGTAGGAAATACTCTCTTTTTTGTCTAGGCCAGTCGTTGGCCTAATGCGACAGAGTCTTCGGGATGAGAAATTGATTTACATAAAACGACTTTTACTTATTTTACGAATCTGTTTTTTAATAATCAAGTATATTCAAATGGGAAATAAGCCACAATTTTACCTAAAAATGATTTTATTAACGTTTCGACGCCCAAGTCGGGTGTCGTTGTCAAAATACAAAATAATATTAAATAAACAAAAATGTTGTTGCTTAGTAAAAAATTCTTCTAATAATTTATTTAATCTGACTCATTTATATCGGCAATTCAGACACGTATTATACATTTTAAAGTAGACGACTTTAAAAATGATATTGCCAATATTGATGAGTTGCGTTCCTGGGACGACTTTACTAAAAGATAGTTCATTCGATTACATGAAATCAATCCCAACTCAAGAATAGCCGCCATAAAAAATCATAGCATGTGATCTGTCTTTAAAAAGACAACCAAATGCAACGGTTGTACTGAAATTCTCGCGTTAGAGATTCCATAGTAAATCACGAGGGAAGACCAGGAAAAACCTCGTGATACTATCCCGACATCGCAAGTATTTGGGTTTACATTTAGTTTACTCTCAAAACTAATACCAAATTCTGACTTGATATTTTAAATTTTAAATAATACTAAAATACTAAATATGTACTAACTCGATATGTTACTCATTTACTAATTGTGGTATTTTCTTTCTATTGACTTCCTCCTTTAGTATGGGTAACCACATCCTACTGCATTCTACCGAGGAATTTGCGACACAATTGGTTTCATTTAGCATAATTAGAGCCGCTTCTTTGATTCTTCTCTTTTTACTATCTGCTTCTTTTAAGACTATACTTGAATCTCTCCACTGAACTCTATGTTCATTATCCCATGCGTGTTGACATATTTGAGATCTATCAAATTCTCTATTTTTTATATAAGACTGATGTTCATTTACTCTAACGTCTAATGGTCTTGACGTTTCACCTATATAAATTTGTTCGCATTCACAAGGTATTTTATAAATACAATTCTTTGTTCTTTCTTGTTCACTGTTAGGTTTAGTTTTAGATAGAATAGATCTCAATGTGTTTGTTGTTTTGAATGTTGTTGATATGTTGAATTTATTTCCTATTGTTTTAAGTTTCTCGGATAGTCCTTTTATATATGGTATTGATATTTTCCTCGTATTATTTCTTGTGAATGTTGTAGGATCCCGTTCTAAGTTGTTCTGTTCCATTCGATCCAATCTTGACAATTCCTTATTTATAAACGATATGGGATAATCATTTTTTAATAAAACAGATGTTAACAATTGTTTTTCTTCTAAAGATGAATTTTCGTTAGAACAAGTAATTTTGGCTCTATCATATAAGGATTTAATGATTCCCTTTTTAACGTTGATGTTATGATTTGATTTGTAATTGAGATATCTGTTGGTGTGTGTTGGTTTTCTATACACTTGAGTCTCATATCCAGTATCCTTCTTTGAGACCAAAACATCGAGGAAAGGTAGGGTGTTATTGTATTCCTTTTCCATTGTAAACTTTATTGTCTCTTCTTGATCGTTTATAATATTCAGGAACGTATCCAACAATTCCGATCTATGAGGCCATATGGAAAACACATCATCTACATATCTCCACCATACTGTGGGTTTTAAATTTTGTTTAGAAATGATATTAGTTTCGAAATCCTCCATAAATATATTAGCCAATAATGGAGATAAAGAAGAGCCCATTGCGAGACCAAAATTTTGTTTATAGAATTCATTATTTAGTTGAAAATAGGTATTATTAGTACATAATGTCAATAACTCCATTATAGCTGATACATTTAGTCTTGTCCTAGTTGTTAATGTATTATCATTTTCTAATTTCGTTTTGATTATGTTTAAAGTTTTATCTAATGGTACATTTGTAAATAAACTGTTTATGTCAAAACTTACTAAAATATTATTTGGATTAAATTCTATATTTGATAATTTGTTTAAAAAATGTTGTGTATTTTTTATAAATGTGTCATTATTATTTGCCAATGGTTTTATAATATTTAATAAAAATTTTGATAGTTCACTACAAGGAGAATTGATGGTACTACAAATAGGTCTAAGTGGAATATTTGCTTTGTGAATTTTCGGTACTCCATAAAAATGTGGTGTCTTACTGTAATGAGGTGTCATTAATTTTCTTTGATAGTACGTTAGGTCATTTTTAAATTTGAATAAAGTTCTATAGATTTTGTTTTCCAGTGTCTTCGTTGGATCCTTCGTTAATTTGGTATAAGGTCCATTTGTAATTAGACCTCTAATTTTGTCCTCATATTGTACTTTATCCATTATTACAGTTGCATTTCCTTTATCCGCTGGTAGGATTGTTATGGAGTCATCATTTTTTAAAGTTTTTAAAGCTTTTTGCTGATGTTCTGTTCAATTTTATTAGATTTTTCCAATTCAAGTTTGCATAGTACCCTATATTGTTCTTTTTCATGGGTTGGTAAACACTGGGATATTTTTTCCACTGCGCTAATTATGTCTAATTTTGGAATAGATGGATGAGTGACAGCATAGTTTAAACCTTTTGACAATACCAAATTTTCCGTTCGATTTAATGTATTAATATCCTTGATGATATTCCAAAAACTGTATACAGGGTGTTTCTAAATAAGTATGACAAACTGTAAGGGGTAATTCTACATGAAAAAATAATGACAGTTTGCTCTATAAACATCTGTCCGCAAATGCTTCGTTTCTGAGTTACGGAATGTTGAAATGTTTCTTACAAGCTGACTATTTATCTATTGCTCTAAAACCAGTTGAGCTAGCAAATGAAATTTGGTGGTTCATAAGAGGAAATTATTGTGAATTTTTTGACATACAACTAAGAATTTTATATTCAGCATTGGCGCGCATGCGAGTAATGGTCTGAAATATTCTAAACAAAAAATGGTTGGCGTACCATTTCAGAGATGGCTTACCTGAGATATTTCAAATTTAAAATCATTTTTGAATTAACCGTTTAATTTGTGACAAAAAATATATTTTATACGACGTTATATATTTAAAAAAAATATATTTTCATACGACGCTCCGTTTTCATGGAAAAATATCTTAACGCTTACAAAGTATAAGTTTCTATACATTAATATAGAAACTTACGCCGAATACTTTGTAAGTGTTAAGATATTTTTCCATGAAAACGGCGCATCGTATGAAAAAAGGGAAGATAGGTTTTTTGTTACAAATTAAATGAGAAATTCAAAAATTATTTTTAATTTGAAATATCTGTGACGTACTATTTATATTTTTTCAAAAATTTCAGACCATTACCAGTATGCGCGCCAATGGTGAATACAAAATTCTTAATTGTATGTCAAAAAATGTACAATAAGTACCTCTTAAAACTCACCAAATTTTATTTGCATATCTCAATTGGTTCTAGAATAATAAAAAAATCATCAGTTTGTAAGAAATATCATTATTTTTTCATGTAGAATTACCCCTTAAAGTTTTTTATACTTATTTAGAAAAACCCTGTATATAAAAGTATTACATAACATGAAATTTTACAAATTATGAAATTTTAGTCATGAAATAATTTGCAGATAGGTATAAAAAGTAAAATAGATAAAAAATTATTATTTACTAATAGTCTAAGAGCTAGTGAACCCTCCGACTAACGGTCGTCCTGTAAGGCTAGAAATTTTTCTAGTGATAATTCATAGCACACCAAGGCTAAAAACCATGACCTGGTAGGCCTCAGCGGTGCACGTGTATCTACCATGTGAATCGAAAAGTGCAAATTTACGGGGTAAAATAAACTTTCTCCTGTAAGGTTTAAATTTAAGTATGTGTTTGAGTAAGTCATTTAGAAGAAATGTGTACAATGACAGGCGATTCTGAAGAGCATAAGACCTTGCCAGGCTAGGGGAAAGATTAGGGGTGTTTCCTAAAATTATTATTTTTGCATCGAACAAATTTTTTTTAGGTTTTTTGATACATTCCAAACAGAAAACGTCTTTAGTGATTTTTCTCTTAAGTTAATAGTTTTTGTTATATAAGCGATTGAATATTTTGAAAATTGCGAAATCGGCCATTTTTAACCCTAAATCGGACATTTATCTAAATATTTCAATGTTGCCAAACTACGTAGATATTCTTTAAACATTGATTGATAAAATCCCAAAAAGTTTTTTGAAATAAAATATCGAAAACCCCTTTGTTTTTTAATTGCTAATCAAGCGGGCGCGTCACTATAATATAAGTGAGGACGTTTGAGTTTGCATAAATTCATTATCTCGAGAATGGGCAAATTTCAAGAGAAATCCTCAGATAGGTCGATTTTTATTTTTGAATTAGGACTTTTTGGCATATATATATAATACTAATGACGTCATCTGTCTGGTCGTGATGACGTAATTGATGATTTTTTTAAATAAGAGTAGGGGTTGTGTGATAGCTCATTTGAAAGGTTATTTAATTTTCTATTCAGTAATATAAACATTAACATAATTATTTATACAGGGTGTACAAAAAAAAATTTTCTTTTATTTGTCAAATTTAATCAAAGTTAATTTAATGGAAACAATTTTTTTGTACACCCTGTATAAATAATTATGTTAATGTTTATATTACTGAATAGAGAATTAAATAACCTTTCAAATGAGCTATCACACAACCCCTACTCTCATTTAAAAAAATCATCGAATACGTCATCACGCTCAGATGGATGACGTCACTAGTATTACATATATGCCAAAAAGTCCTAATTTAAAAATAAAAATCGACCTGTCTGAGGATTTCTCTCGAAATTTGCCCATTCTCGAGATAATGAATTTATGCCAACTCAAACGTCCTCACTTATACCACAGTGTCGCGCCCGCTTGATTAGCAATTAAAATACAAAGGCGTTTCCGATATTGTATTAAAAAAAACTCTTTGTGATTTCATCAATCAATGTTTAGAGAATATCTACCTGCCTTGGCAAATTTGAAATTTTTAGATAAATGTCCGATTTAGGGTTAAAAATGGCCGATTTCGCAATTTTCAAAATTTTCAATCGCTTATATAACAAAAACTGTTAACTTAAGAGAAAAATCACTAAGGACCTTTTCTGTTTGGAATTATTCAAAAAACCTAAAAAAAATTTACTCGATGCAAAAAGAGTAATTTTAGGAAAAACCCCTAATCTTTCCCCTCGTCTGGCAAGGTCTTATGCTCTTCAGAATCGCCTGTCATTGTACACATTTCTTCTAAATGACTTACTCAAACACATACTTAAATTTAAACCTTACAGGATAAAGTTTATTTTACCCCCTAAATTTGCACTTTTCGATTCACCTGGTAGATACACGTGCACCGCTGAGGCCTGCAGGTCATGGTTTTTAGCCTTGATGTGCTATGAATTATCACTAGAAAAATTGCTAGCCTTACAGGACGACCGTTAGTCGGAGGGTTCACTAGCTCTTAGACCATAAGAAGACCTCATCACCAATATTGAAAAACAAATAATGTACGCCGACGATCTACATGTATAACTAAGTAACATATTATGTAATATTACTAAGTAACAAAATTGAGTAACAAAACGTGATTATTAAATCATTATCATTATCATCAATCAGTCCTGATTTGTCCATTGTTAAACATAGGCCTCCTCCAGATATTTCCATCTTCTTGTGTTCTGCGTCTCTGCTTCCAATTGCTCACAATTCTTTTGAAGTCGTCTGTCCATCGCATTGGGGGTCTTCCTTGGCTTTGCTTGTCTGTCCATGATCTCCACTCAACTCATGATTATTAAATGAATGTAGCTACATCACGGAAAAAATAATCTCAAAATAAATAAAGAAAAATCAGAAGTAAAGTTAATAAATCACCTTGGATCAATATGCAAGGTTTAGATATCTGGGAATAGATATAACCAGTTACGGAGATGTTGAAGAGGAAGTACGACAACAAAGCTTAAAAGCAAGTAAAGCGGTGGGATCTCTTAATGACACAATCTGGAAGAACAAACACCTAAGACAAGAAACAAAAGCAAGAATCTATAAAGCAGCAATTAGACCTATATTGACATAAACGACGGAGACAGACAACAGAGATGAAAATACAGTATTGCCCAAAATAAACAGTACTGAAACTGAAACACAGATGTATTTTTGTGCGCGCTGTCATATTCAAATTAACTAGTATAGACCTGTCGAGTAATCTTTAAATAATTACTTATTAACCCGCCAGTGATCGCTATATGAGATTTTCTCTCACGCTTTCAGAAAATTGCGCACAACTTTTTTTCTGGGAAATTATGCGCGCTGCAATTCCTTCTAGTCTCCTAACTATCCTCCCTCGACAATCTAATGGACTCGTCCGCTCAGATAGTGACTCAATTTATTTAGTATCACCGTATTGTTGAGTCAGTGCGCGTTATGTGAGAGATTCTCTCATCAAGCGACCACCGGCGTCACCAACTGTGTATAAAAATTAATTTTATTTTTCCACTTAAAACCTAAAATAATATCCTTATATGATGCAATAATAGGCGCCGTGGATGTGGTCGATGATATGAAAATCCTATATTGTGTTTCACGGGTTAGTTGTAGATGGTAACTTACCATATATTTTTCAATGTTAAATATTGGCGGCATCAATATTAACATTTTATATACAGATAATAATAACAAAACAGAAAAACGTCGTGTCCTTTTAAAACAAATGACTTTATCTTTGATGAAACCTCATCTTTTTGTAAAATTTTGTAAAGAAAGGCAAAAGTTGTACATGTGAGAGAAAAGCTCACGCGCGACCACTCGCGTAACAACCTACCTAGCGACCAATGCCGGGTTAAGGCCCAATTGTTAAAAATGGTGTTAAATACAGAGGAGAAAATGTTTCTTGTAGAGCATTATTTTCGCTAATACGGAATCGGCCGACGTAATAGTGCAAGTCTGCAATACGTGTGTGATCAATTCACACAACTCAACGGTTTAATAAACGCTCTAATGCTGTAATTTTCAACAACCTTCAAAATTACAGCATTACTTTTATGGACAACGTTTATTAAATTGTTGTGTGAATTGATCACACACGTATAGCAGACTTGCACTATTACGTCGGCCGATTCCGTATGAGCGAAAATAATGCTCCACGAGAAACACTTTCTCCTCTGTATTAAACACCATTTTTAACAATTAGGCCTTAATAAGTAATTATTTAAAGATTACTCGACATATCTATACTAGCTAATTTGAATATGACAGCACGCACAAAGATACGTCTGTGTTTCAGTTTCAGTACTGTTTATTTTGGGCAATACTGTACTTCGACGAATATCAGGGAAAAGTCTGTTAGATAGGGAGAGAAAGAAAACATAAGAAGGTCATGCAATGTAGAAGACATAAATGTATGGGTGACAAAACGGAAACAGGAGTGGAACGAACACATTAGTAGAATGGTAAGGGATAGGATAGTACGAATAGCACTACGGATAGTATGCTTAAGAATGACAATAATTACAAGCTACACTGAAATTGTATTAACCGTACTCACAAACTAACCAATGGAGAATAATAAACCAGATCTCATACTAGTTAATCAAATAATAAAACAAATAGCACTAATTCATGTGGCTATACCTAACTATCAAGCAATAATATTCTACATGTTAGATATAACGGAAAGATCGCCAAATACAGAGATCCGAAAATTCAAATACCAAGACAATGGTATTGCTACTGGAGTCTTTCCGAATAACGTTCTTTAAAACATACAAAAATGCTCGACGTTCTGATGTATACGAAAATTTTTGGGAGATACTTTAGCATTATTAAAGTCACCTAGGGCTCTACCACTCAACTTAACAGCGAAAGCGACCCATTAGAGCTCAATCCTTTTGATTGGGATATGTTAATTTTCCACTTGAGGGTGTGAGAGCCGTAAGAGTTAAATCTGGATTTATTTTTCTTCTGTTTCTTCTTGGCATTCTACTATCCATTTTTGGAGATAGGCCTGTCCCAACTCCTTCCTATTTTGTATTAGTTTTCAATATCTCGAGTCCATTCTACAATAATTAATAATAGCTTTTTCTATGACACCTCCATCTTGTCAAGATACTCTCAAATGTCTTTTCATAATCTACGAAGGTAAGAAAATATTTCATGGTCAGCGGATGTTCTTATGTACAACATCCTTTGCTGATGCCAGCCTGTTCTATCGATTGTCCATTTTGTAAGTCAACCAGTTGTTAATAATTCCCATAGACAGTTTGTGCACTTAAATAACTGAGTAACGATATAGGTCCATAATTCTGTAGCTCACATTTGTCCCCTTTTTTGTGCAGGGGTATTACTAGACTCTCATTCTAGTATTTAAGTAATGGGCTATTATGGAGACATCTATTAAATAGCTCTGTTTTTGTACTGCTTATTTTCAAAAGCTTGGAAACTACACCGTCGTGTCCTTCAGTTCTATTATTTTTTAGCTGTTTTAAAGCTTTATCTATTTCAAATCCCTCTATATTTGGGAGTATCTCTGACTCCACATTTTTTATTTATTTTTTTTAAACTCTAACATCGAAGTAAAAACTCCTTAGTAGTAGGTTTAATTTAATTAAAAATCTTAAAAATCCACATGGATTACATAAATGTGTTCAGAACAAACGTTTTCTGACTTATCAGTCCATCATAGTGACGTCCCAGACGTCAGTTGACCAAGATGATTGTTTGAGATTTCGGAGAGGGTTGGTTCATGTTCCCGGAAGGTATCCGCTAATTAGTATGGTATGACTAGACCCAAACCCAGACATCTAAAGTGAAAGTTATCCTCCAACACCAAATTGTTGTATATGGTTCACATAATGTTCATAAAAAAGTCACACCATTTTGAGCGTCGGGTTTGGGTGGGAGAGGGGGTACAAATCGGTAAATTCGTAGTTTTTTATGTTTTTCGTCAATATTTCTAAAACTATACGGATTAGCATGAACAACCTTCTGTACAATAATGTATAAAACCTCTACATTAAATTTGAAATAAAAAAGGCCCTATGCATAATCCTTCTAAAATGAACGGTTCCAAAGTTACAGAGGTAGTATAGTATAATTGGTCCAAAAAAAGGCCTAACACAAAGATTCAAAGTAAAAGTTTTCCTCCAACACCAAATTGTTCTATATGGTCTACATATTGTTCAGTAAAAAGTTACACCATTTTGAGTGTACGGTTTGGGGGGAGATGGGGGAGATGGGAGAGAAGTCTGTAAATTAGTAGTTGTCTTAGGTTTTTCGTCAATATTTCTAAAACTTTGCTTTAGCGTAAACAATGTTCTATACCAAAATGTTCTACATAATATTTAAAACAAAAAAGGTCTTATACATAATTGTTATAAAATCAACAGTTCCAGAGTTACGGAGAGTGAAAAGTGGAGGTTTCCGATACTTTTTATATTTTTGGGAAATTTATAATATTATTACTGATGAAAGAAATTTTCTTTAACAGGATTGTGTTTTGTAAATAAAATTTGCTATTTCAGTGGCCGATGGTATGTTAGCAATAAGTCATTGGAGAAACGTCAACCTCACCGTATCCAAAATCATCATCAATTGTTCAAAAAATATAAAAAGTATGAAAAACCTCCACTTTTCACCCTCCGTAACACTGGAACCTTTGATTTTAAAACAATTATGTATAGAACCTTTATTGTTTTAAATTTTATGTAGAACATTTTTGTATAGAACATTGTTTACGCTAAAGCATAGAAAAACGTAAAAAAATCTACTAATTTACCGACTTCTCCCCCCCCCCCAAACCGGACGCTCAAAATGGTGTAACTTTTTACTGCACAATATGTGGACCATATAGAACAATTTGGTGTTGGAGGAATACTTTTACTTTGGATGCCTGTATAGAAGGTTGTTCATGCTAAACCACATAGTTTTAGAAATATTGACTGAAAACGTAAAAAACTACGAATTTACCGATTTTCCCCCCTCTGCCCCTAATCCCGATGCTCAAATTCGTGTGACTTTTTCTGAACATTATGTGGACCATATAGAACAATTTGGTGTTGGAGGATAACTTTCACTTTGGATGTCTGGGTTATGCCATCTTTTGGATCAATCGTATCATACTAAATATCGACTTTAAGCCTATACAATTTTACAATTTAAGGATATAAATTTAATTCTACATATTTTACAGTTAGGTCCCTGAATTTTTACCCGTGCGTAATCATTTAAAGCATGCGAAATAAGTCGATGATAAGTCGGAAATTGAAATTTACTAAACGCAACAGCAAGTGGCAGTAAGTGACTTGCTGTTGCGTTTAGTAAATTTTAATTTCTGACTTATCATCGACTTATGTCGTATGCTTTAAATGATGAGGCACGGGTAAAGATTCAGGGACTCAACTGTATATAACCGCTGCTTGGGTTTGGGGTTAATTTGCAAATATATGAGTTCACTGATGATGGACTGATAAGTCTGAAAACGTTCGTTCTGAACAAATTTATATAATCCATTGGGTTTTTTAAGATTTTTAATTAAATTATACCTAAGTACTACCAAGAAGTTTTTTAGTTCGATGTTTTCGGGTTCGAGTTTTTTTAACTACATAATATACAGTCAAGTTTCGTGAACTTTCCCGTTTTAGTTTATATTTTTTTGTTATGTTCTCATTTATTGGTTATGCTTTGACACTTACATTCGGTGTCGTGTTTATTTTTTTTTCAATATTGCTTTCTAAAAATATTTCCCATGCCAACCCATTATATAAATTCTAAATTATTCACTTTGGTGAGATTCAATCCCGGATCTTCTTTAGAAGGAATATTACTGAATCATTAACAATCGAGGCTTAGTGTAGTGTTTAAAATTTAAGTTTAACTTAAATGTAACTACATTATTTATTAATCAATTATTGCTTATTTAGAAAGAAGAAAGAAGTAAAGGAGATTAATCGTGATTCAAAATATATGAATAAAAAATATTTTACGTACATACATATTATTATGTTAGGAACGTATTTAAGTTAATGGTCAGTAACTGGCCTATTTTACATCTAAAGACATAATTAACTAAAGGTAATTAATCATCCCCTTATGGTTTTCAAAACGATGGCTCGTATTTAATTTGACCATAACCGGAACAACATAAATACGTGACAAGCGAGTCAAAATAGTAATTAAATGTAGACAATGCGCCGTTATATCTCATAAAAAATATACCTAATGATAAAAGCTTAACCTATTTGAAGAAGAAGTCTGTACCTACAGTATATCTAATTGAGTTTATTGGTTTGTAGTGTTTTAATGTTAACTGATTATTTAAAATTTTCAATTTGGCATGCCTGTCTTAGAACACTTTTTTCCATTTTCGTTACTATATCTCCACAGCTAAGCATTTTAGAAAAATTTTATATATGCAAAAAAGTTTTGCAATTAAATTTCCTACAAGATATAATTCATTGTGAATTGAAAAAGTAATTATTATTGTTGCAAAATTAGCAAAAACCATTAAAAAGGGGTCAAAAACCAATGTTCTTTCAGTAATCTTTTGAACTTACTTAAAAGTAACATAAAACCTTCAAAATGTATACCCAGAAAATTTATCTAATATAAAAAACTACACAAAATATCAGCACAATCCATCAAGTTGTTTTTTGCAAAATAATTTGGCAATCTCAATTTTTGAAAATAAGTTGTTAATTTTCAAAACTATGCAGAGCCAACAGTTTTATTACCCAGAAAATGTATCTAATATAAAAAACTTCACAAAATATCAGCACAATCCATCAAGTTGTTTTTGCAAAATAATTTGGCATTCTCAATTTTTGAAAATAAGTTGTTAATTTTCAAAACTATGCAAAACCAACAAAAAAGTTTTAAATACTTGATTTTTTACATATAAAAGGACATTCAAGCTTTCAAATAAAATTCAAACATTGAAATCCGTTGAATATAGGGTGTGGCAGATAACTGGCCTATTAGAAATATTTCGAGAAGTAAAGGCAACACAATCATGAAAATTGGAATAAAGGGCTTTTGAGGGATGATCTATTAAATGAAAATATTTTCATCTCTTTGCAACTTCCGGTTATACCGGAAGTTGCTTATAACTTGGTTTTTTTAAATAGGACACCCTGTATATTTTTACATTTTCGGATTTTCCTCAATATCTTCTTTCTTAAAATATGAGTTTTTGTAATATTCTACAGGGTATTTTAAAAGATATTTACGTTTATTTATTAATTTCGTAGCAAAAATCACACCCTGTAGAATTGTAATGGTTTGACATTAAAAACTTTGTTTACGTTCAAGTGATTTTTAATATAGTCTATTATTGTTAAGAATCATTAGTATAGCTAATTTTGAAGTTTTAGTATACAGGGTTGGTCGAAACTCGGAATTAATATTTCCTGAGTTTTCTTAAATAGAACACCATGTATTTTAGTATTGTAATGAAATTATATTTCAGATGACTTTTTTATTTTATAAGTATTCCCTATACCTAACTACTTTAATTTGTGAGTTATTGGTGATTCAAGCTAAACATTAATTGCAACAAAAAATACGTAAAATTTTATTAGGTTTGCATTAGTGAAAATATTCAATCACAAATAATTTTTCAGAAATAAATACCTATTGGTCCAGACTGATCCTTAAAATTACCAATAATGGTTTAGCTATCAAAATACCTACGTAGTTAAGATTGTTGGTGCGACTAACAATTAAGCACAAATTAAAGCAGTTAGGTATAGACAATGCTTAAGAAATAAAAAAAGTACCATAAAATATCATTTCATTACAATACTAAAATACAGGGTGTTCCATTTAAGAAAACTCAGAAAATACCCATTCTGAGTTTCGACCAACCCTGTATACTAAAATTAAAAATTTAGCTATACTAATGATTCTTAACAATAGTAGACTATATTAAAAATCATTTGAACGTAAGTAGAGTTTTAGTTGTCAAACTACTACAATTCTACAGGGTGTGAATATTGATACGAAATTAATAAAAAAACGTAATTATCTTTTAAAATACCCTGTATAACATTACAAATCCTTATATTTTAAGAAAGAAAACATCGAAGAGAATCCAAAAGTGTAAAAATATACAGGGTGTCCCGTTTAAAAAAACGAAGTTATAGATGAAAATATTTTCATTTAATAGATCATCCTTCAAAACCCCTATATTCCAATTTTCATGATTCTGTTGCCTTTAGTTCTCGAGATATTTCTAATAGGCCAGTTATCTGCCTCACCCTGTATAGTAGGTGAGGCAAGTATGCTAAATTTGCAGTTACTCTAGAGTTATGGGGCCCTATTGGGTTGTGAAATTTAGGTCATAAACCAAAAAAAGTTAAGTTAAGTTTTCCATTTTAGTGGGGACTTTCCATGTTTTAATTTAGTTTTCATTTCCAACAATGGTTTTTTTTCGATTATTGCGCCATCTTCCATACTTCGAAAAAATGTCTCAAATAAAAGTTACTTATTTCTGAGTAAGGAATTCTAATCCGCAATAAAAAAAATAAGGGGTCTTATTTAAGATTTTAAAGTAACCCCCTCCCCCCCCCCCTTTTCAGTTTTTTGATCTCATGTTCATTTCACGAAATATCGCAGGCTTACTATTTAAAAGTTTAAAGTTACCCCCACCCCTCTCCGTGGGGTTGTGCTATTATCTCGATAGATTTTTTGAAAAATATTGAACACGTATTTTTCGGTTTTTCGATCTTACGTTCATTTCGCGAAATATTCGCTCTTCTTTTGTGAAACTTTGTGACTCGTCTATTTCCTTACGCTCAAATCGTCAGATTTTAAATATATATCCTTTATATTGCTCTGCATGTACTTAACTTACCTTATCTTAATCTGACGATTTCGAGTTTTTCTAAAGTTTGGCTAGCTTAGGTGAACCTAGATGAAGCGTCACTTGCAAAATTACGTATTTTTTTCTTTTTTTCATTCGTTAAGCTTACAGTTGGCTTATGTTTTATCAATTAATGTAAATAAATCAAGCCAGTTTTAGGGCAAACAGATCAACAATAGATCAAATATTCACGCTGAGACAGCTTCTAGAAAAGGGATGGGAGTATCACAGATCCATACACAATATTTTCATAGACTTTCAACAGTAATATGATAGCGTAGAAAGAAGCCACGTATGGAAGGTCATGGCGGAGTTCTCAATACCAAAGAAACTCATTAGGATGACCAAAGTCTGTATGGGGGGTGGAATATCTAAAGTACGAATAAATAATAAACTGTCTGGTAGCTTTGAAATAAACAGTGGACTCAAACAGGGTGATGCGTTATCTCCACTATTTTTTAACCTTGTATTAGAGAAAGCCATGAGGTCGCCCAAAATAAAAACAGAATTGCTATCGGTTCAAGGTCTCAAGACATTACTAGCATACGCAGATGACATTGATCTCGTTGGAGACTTTTTAAATAAAAAAAAATATGTGTGTACTTTGTACGCACGTAAGAAGTTATACTTCTATTATATGACTCCAACGAAATTAATACGTACTTTAAACGGTTTATTTATATTTTATTTAATATTAAACTAATTTTAATACTTACTACTTTCCAAAAATTTTTATTAAAACAATACCAAAAATTAAAAAAATAAAAGAATAAAACACACACAAACACATTGAAAAATGCCACAAATAAATGATTTCTGAACAATAATTGTTGGCAAAAATTTAACCAAATACGCATTTTCTGAAAAAAAATTATATAACAAATATACTTACAATCATAAAATGTATAAAAAATAAATAAATAAAAAAATAAAAACTTGCATTGGGATTCGAACCCGCGTTTATTCGGGTGCTTAGGATTTGAATTCGAAGCATCTACTCATTTAGCCACTTACACGTACCTGTCATGTGCGAAGATAGGCCAACTGAACGTTTTACTGTTTGACAGTTCTAAATTTAATCAGATTAGTTTGATTCTTGTGGAATTAAAATATTAAAATACAACAAAACATAGAGTAAGAAAACAATATATTAGATGAAGAGTGGTACAAATTTTATTGGTAATCAATTTATGTAAATCAAAGCATTACCTACTAGATAGGTACAAACATTTTCCAAATAGGTAAGTACCTATGTAATTTTTTATTACAATACTGAAACATTTTCAATAATTACGTAGGTACCTGTTGCTTTTAAAAACTATTTAAAAAGGCACTACACTTATAAACTTGCTTTTTTTTCTGTGCTCACAACAATAAAAACTAATATAGTACACAACATTTGTTTACCCTTAACCGACATATTGAACAATTCGCTCACTGAGTTATATAGTGGCACAACCGCAAAAATTAAGTTCTAAGATAATTGACCATGAAGTTTCATGACATTATAAAATACCATTCAAAATTACAATTTATGGATAAGAGGTCGACAGAAGAAACCAAATACTTGTCAATGAAAGGTTAGATATTACATTCTTTTCCATTGTATGAATTTCGAGAACTTTGATATAAATATGCCAGTATTGAATTCAAGTTTTATAGTGTTTTGGCAAAGATGGTCGGTCGTTAATAGTGGCATAAAGAGTTAATAAAATAACCGTTTTTATTTTTTAATTTTTTTAATCATGTTTTTATTCGCATTAAAGATATACTATATGAACATAACAATATTTTTTTTACTAATAACTAAAAAATAATTTTAAAATGATTCTCAGTTTTAGAAAACCTTGTTTATACAAACAAGAACAAAAACATGGAATGTAAGTTGATGTAAAATTCACTGTGACTTTTATTAATTGTATTTGATCGAATAAGATAATATAATTAGTTCTTCATACTTTTTTCTGGAAATTGGAATTTTATTTTGATAGACCCTATTAATTTCAATGTTTTTAACCTTCGGATGACCAAGCGGGGGAAATTGTGACCCCAGCGTATGTTTTTCTTTGATAAATTCAAAAGTATTTTCAATTTTTAACTTATTATTTTTTTATTTGACTTTAATATCATTCTAGATATCCTCATATTTTGAAACAAAAAAGATTCCCTATATTTTACGAATAAAAAATATATCCTGAAGTTGATGTTTAGTAAAATACCGTCTATAATGTGTAATTCTAAGTAGTTTTATGCTAATGACGTCGACTTTGCAAAGTAACAAGACATTTGCTCAACATACACACTACACATGACACTAATACTCATGTTGTGACTGGCTGAATGACATAAAATCCATGCCATAAAAAAAATAAAAAAAAAATAAAAAAAAAACTTTTTTTGTTAAATGTCATTTTTGACATTTTTGACCTGGGGTCATTTTCCCCCCCTTGGTCATCCGTGTAACAAAAAAAGGTTGGTCATCGGAAGGTTAAAAGAGAATATTTTGTTAGGATATATGGTTCGTATTTCTTTGAATAGTTGAATAGTTTCTTTCAAGTTGACCATTTTAAAATAAAATTCGTTAAAGGAAGTTTTATACAGGAAAAATGCTATGATTATCCTTTTCCACTTTCAGTATTGAAACATCACTTAACAAAGACTTCTCCCTAAAGACCTAAAGTATAGTAATACAGAAAGTCAAAGTGAAAAAAACTTTGCACACCCTTAATTGTGCACCTTGTTTAACAAAATAAAAAGCTTTGTTGGTAGTTCTTTCACCACTCTTTGCTACATTAACCTGTTCCATCAATGCCATTATAATGTAGTTTAGCTCTTGGAAATGTCTCACTAATCCCAGTATAACTTAAAAACGCTCGTCTCTCTTCTTCTGTGCATTTCCGGTAGGTAAATGTTTGCCTGCATTTTGTGATGTCACACTGATCTTTAACTGATCTGGCTGGAACGTCTATTTTCCTCTTGTACATTTGATAAGATTGTCCTGAGTTTCGGAGGCGTTTAATTCGGTTTTGTATCGACTTCTTACATTCTTCTTCTTCTTACAGTCTAAGTAAAATATAAGAAAAAGTAAACCTATACTGGCACAACTTTGTTCTTTCATGGCATAAAGTGAAGTATTTGAATTAAAATAAATTCTATACCGACACAACCTTATATTTTGGTGACACAAATAGTATGTTTTTGCCAAAAAATTCATTCCGTACTGGCACAAACTTTAATGTGCCGAAATAGACTACAAAAATAAGATATTTTATTGAAGGTTTTAAAAATTATACAGTGGCATAATATTAGTTTTATACACGTAGAAGCAACACAAACATTCCTAAAGTCAACGGGATATTAAATATGTGACGGTATAGTGCTGCCGTTCGAGCGAAATGGAGGGAAATATGCACGTGGTACAACTTTATCTAGGGGATTCTATGCAAGCTACCTTTATGCCGATTTCGTTCAATTATAAAGTGAAGTTTCGCGATTTTTAAGTAGTGGTTATCACAAAACACCATTTCCTGAAAATGTGCCACTATAGAACTCAGTGAGCGAATTGTTGAAAGGTCATTGTAATTACCCAATCAGAGTGCGTATAACGTTTGAGCTGCGCTCATAACCAAGACTTTTGATGAATTTGCTCACATATAAATTTACTCCCAAGGCGCCTAAAGAAGTATAACTTCAAAAATTTAAAAATTTTTGTCTTAATTAATACGGTTATACTTATTTTAGGTAACACTGATGATGCTCTTGTCACAGAGCGAAAACGTTTTTTTTTTTATAATTGTAGCCCTTTTAGGGGCTTTTTAAATTAATATACCTTTTACCAAGATAAATTATTCATCAAATTTACTTGAAAATAAATAAAATTATAACATTAGCAGAAGAACAACAAGGTTTTAGGTCTGGAAGATCATGCACCGACGCTATATTTATTATAATGGCAGGTTTAAGAGAAATACAACAAACCGGCATACTTATGTTTCGTGGGCTTTAAGAAGGCCCTTGACAGAATCAAATTAAAAGACGTTATCCATTTATTGTACGCACGAGAGATACCTCTAGGAATAATTAAAACGATCGAAAATATCTACCAGGACAACGCAATAAAAGTAAAAGTAGGTGAAGAACTAATTGACCCAATTGAAGCTGGCAATGGGATGAGACAGGGAGACTCCCTGAGACCTCTATGGTTCAACCTGATCATGGATGAAATAATAAAAAAAGTAAGAACAAAAAAGGATACCAAATGGGAGAAAAACAACTTTAAATAATCTCCTATGCAGACGATGCAATACTAATCTCTCAAAGTGAAGATGATTTACAACGTATGCTGCACCAATTTAATATAACCGCTAGGAAATTTAACTTATTAATTTCCCCAAAAAAGACTAAATGCATGGTTATAACAGCAAATCTAATAAGGTGTAAATTAGAGCTAGAATATCAGATAATAGAATAAGTCATAAAGTTTAGATATCTAGCTAGGCATCACACTATCTAGCTATGGAAAGCTCAAAACAGCAGTAGAAGACCAAATTAATGGAGCAGACAGAGCCGCAAGTTGCCTGAATGAAAAAATATGGAGAAATAAAAATATCAGAAAAGAAGTGAAGGACAGAATTTACAAAACAGTCATCAGACCAATAATGACATACGCGGCAGAAACACGACATGATATAGATAGGACAAAAAAAAATGATAGACACAGCAGAGATGAAAACACTTCGAAAAATCGATGGTATTTATGGGATAGAGCTAGAAGTGCATATATACGACTGAGATGCAAGGTGGACAACATATTAATAACTGGGTGAAAAACAGAAGAATATGATGGAATAATCACATAAGCTAAATTACAACAAACAATAGAGTAGTAAAGACGGCGAGAGACGGTTCCCCAATAGGAAGACGATCGCTGGGAAGACCACGAAAACGATGGAATTACAACTTACTGGAGGCATATTGAAAAACAGACAGTAATATCTACACAAAAAGAAGAAGCAGAAAAAGAAGAAAATATTTCCATTACTAGAGCAATTTACTTTCGTGTCTACTTTTTAAGGTGGCTACAGACTATGCATGTATTCGCGATTCGTGATGCGTGATTCGTCCAGTTCGTTGTATTCGTAGTGATTCGCAAATAGAGCACATCGCATTTGTTCACGATTTGTATGCGCGATGCCTGATTTATCCATGTTCGTCGCAGTTTTAAATTAGTTCACGGAAATTGGTGAGCACGAGCATCCTATATACAATAATTATTTTTAAATTATATGTACACACTAGTGCGCACAACGAATGGACGAATTAACTATGAACACATCCCGAACATCGGCGAATCAGCGGTTCGTGTTGATGCGTAGCCTTTGATGTTCGTTAATTTACCGCTCAGCAAATTACTGTGCATACGCGAATCATGTTGTTTACGAATCGATCGAGGGTATACGAGCAGATTGCACTAACACTAAGTCAAAAATCACTGTTTTGAGAAAATCAAGTTTTAGTAAAACTTTTAAATATATTGTTCTGAAGCTATTTCCTTGTGGCATTTTTATGATTAATTATTTATATGGGAAATAAGCCACAATTAAAATGAAAAAAATAATTTTATTAACGTTTCGACGCCCAAATCGGGTGCCGTTGTCAAAATACAAAATATTACTAAAATAAACTAAAGTGTTGTTGCTAAGCAAAAAAATTCTTCTAATAATTTATTTAATCTCACTCATTTATATTGGCAATTCAGACATATATTATACATTTTAAAGTAGAAGACTTTAAAATGATATTGCCAATATTTATGAGTTGCGTTCCTGGGACGACTTACTGAAAGATAGTTCATTCGATTACATGAAATTAACCCCAACTCAAGAATATCCGTCATAAAAAATTATAGCATGTGATATGTCTTTAAAAAGACAACCAAATGCAACGACAGTAAAATTCTCGCGTTAGAGACTTCATAGTAAATCACAAGGGAAAACCAGGAAAAACCTGTGATACTATCCCGACATCGTAAGTATTTGGTCTTACATTAATTTACTCTCAAAAAATAATACCAAATTCTGACTTGCAACATGTTTAAATTATAAATAATATTAATAATACTAGATATATAAGTAATACTAAAATATAAAATATGTACTAGCTCGATATTATTGACTTACTAATCTTGGTATTTTCTTTCTATTGACTTCCTCTTTCAGTATGGGTAACCACATCCTACTGCATTCTACCGAGGAATTTGCGACACAATTGGTTTCATTTAGCAGAATTAGAGCCGCTTCTTTGATTTTTCTCTTTTTACTATCTGATTCTTTCAGGACTATACTTGAATCTCTCCACTGAACTCTATGTTCATTATCCCATGCGTGTTGACATATTTGAGATCTCTCAAATTCTCTATTTTTAATATAAGATTGATGTTCACTTATTCTAACGTCTAATGGTCTTGATGTCTCACCTAAATAAAATTGTTCGCATTCACAAGGTATTTTATAAATGCAATTCTTTGTTCTTTCTTGATCATTGTTAGGTTTAGTTTTAGATAGAATAGATCTCAATGTGTTTGTTGTTTTGAATGTTGTTGAAATGTTGAATTTATTTCCTATTGTTTTAAGTTTCTCGGATAGTCCTTTTATATATGGTATTGATATTTTCCTCGTATTATTTCTGGTGAATGTTGTAGGATCCCGTTCTAAGTTGTTCTGTTCCATTCGATCCAATCTTGACAATTCCTTATTTATAAACGATAAAGGATAATCATTTTTTAATAAAACAGATGTTAACAATTGTTTTTCTGCTAAAAAGGAATTTTCGTTAGAACAAGTAATTTTGGCTCTATCATATAAGGATTTAATGATTCCCTTTTTAACGTTGATGTTGTGATTTGACTTGTAATTGAGATATCTGTTGGTGTGTGTTGGTTTTCTATACACTTGAGTCTCATATCCAATATCCTTCTTTGAGATCAAAACATCGAGGAAAGGTAGGCTGTTATTGTATTCCTTTTCCATTGTAAATTTTATTGTCTCTTCTTGATCGTTTATAATATTCAGGAACGTATCCAACAATTCTGATCTATGAGGCCATATTGAAAACACATCATCTACATATCTCCACCATACTGTGGGTTTTAAAGTTTGTTTAGAAATAATATTAGTTTCGAAATCCTCCATAAATATATTAGCCAATAATGGAGATAAAGAAGAGCCCATTGCTAGACCAAAATTTTGTTTATAGAATTCATTGTTTAGTTGAAAATAGGTATTATGGGTACATAATGTCAATAACTCCATTATAGCTGATACATTTAGTCTTGTCCTAGTTGCCAATGTATTATCATTCTCTAATTTCGTTTTGATTATGTTTAAAGTTTTATCTAATGGTACATTTGTAAATAAACTGTTTATGTCAAAACTTACTAAAATATTATTTGGATTAAATTCAATAGTTGATAATTTGTTTAAAAAATGTTTTGTATTTTTTATAAAAGTGTCATCATTATTAACAAATGGTTTTAGAATGTTTAATAAGAATTTTGATAGTTCACTACAAGGAGAATTGATGGTACTACAAATGGGTCTAAGTGGTATGTTCGCTTTATGAATTTTCGGCACTCCATAAAAATGTGGTGTCTTACTGTAGTGAGGTGTCATTAATTTTCTTTGATAGTATGTTAGATCATTTTTAAATTTGAATAAAGGTCTATATATTTTGTTTTCCAGTGTCTTCGTTGGATCCTTCGTGGAGAAAATATCCCAGTGTCTACCAACTCATGAAAAAGAACAATATAGGGTACTATGTAAACTTGAATTGGAAAAGTCTAATCAAATTGAACAGAACATCAGCAAAGAGGAAATGAAAGCTTTAAAAACTTTAAGAAATGATAACTCCATAACAATCCTACCAGCGGATAAAGGCAATGCAACTGTAATAATGAATAAAATACAATATGAGGACAAAATTACAGATCTAATTACAAATGGACCTTATAGCAAATTAACGAAGGATCCAACGAAGACACTGGAAAACAAAATATATAGAACTTTATTCAAATTTAAAAATGATCTAACATACTATCAAAGAAAATTAATGACACCTCACTACAGTAAGACACCACTTTTTTATGGAGTGCCGAAAATTCATAAAGCGAACATACCACTTAGACCCATTTGTAGTACCATCAATTCTCCTTGTAGTGAACTATCAAAATTCTTATTAAACATTCTAAAACCATTTGTTAATAATGATGACACTTTTATAAAAAATACAAAACATTTTTTAAACAAATTATCAACTATTGAATTTAATCCAAATAATATTTTAGTAAGTTTTGACATAAACAGTTTATTTACAAATGTACCATTAGATAAAACTTTATACATAATCAAAACGAAATTAGAGAATGATAATACATTGGCAACTAGGACAAGACTAAATGTATCAGCTATAATGGAGTTATTGGCATTATGTACCCATAATACCTATTTTCAACTAAACAATGAATTCTATAAACAAAATTTTGGTCTAGCAATGGGCTCTGCTTTATCTCCATTATTGGCTAATATATTTATGGAGGATTTCGAAACTAATATTATTTCTAAACAAAATTTAAAACCCACAGTATGGTGGAGATATGTAGATGATGTGTTTTCAATATGGCCTCATAGATCAGAATTGTTGGATACGTTCCTGAATATTATAAACGATCAAGAAGAGACAATAAAATTTACAATGGAAAAGGAATACAATAACAGCCTACCTTTCCTCGATGTTTTGATCTCAAAGAAGGATATTGGATATGAGACTCAAGTGTATAGAAAACCGACATACACCAACAGATATCTCAATTACAAGTCAAATCACAACATCAACGTTAAAAAGGGAATCATTAAATCCTTATATGATAGAGCCAAAATTACTTGTTCTAACGAAAATTCCTTTTTAGCAGATAAACAATTGTTAACATCTGTTTTATTAAAAAATGATTATCCTTTATCGTTTATAAATAAGGAATTGTCAAGATTGGATCGAATGGAACAGAACAACTTAGAACGGGATCCTACAACATTCACCAGAAATAATACGAGGAAAATATCAATACCATATATAAAAGGACTATCCGAGAAACTTAAAACAATAGGAAATAAATTCAACATTTCAACAACATTCAAAACAACAAACACATTGAGATCTATTCTATCTAAAACTAAACCTAACAATGATCAAGAAAGAACAAAGAATTGCATTTATAAAATACCTTGTGAATACGAACAATTTTATTTAGGTGAGACATCAAGACCATTAGACGTTAGAATAAGTGAACATCAATCTTATATTAAAAATAGAGAATTTGAGAGATCTCAAATATGTCAACACGCATGGGATAATGAACATAGAGTTCAGTGGAGAGATTCAAGTATAGTCCTGAAAGAATCAGATAGTAAAAAAAGAAAAATCAAAGAAGCGGCTCTAATTATGCTAAATGAAACCAATTGTGTCGCAAATTCCTCGGTAGAATGCAGTAGGATGTGGTTACCCATACTGAAAGAGGAAGTCAATAGAAAGAAAATACCAAGATTAGTAAGTCAATAATATCGAGCTAGTACATATTTTATATTTTAGTATTACTTATATATGTAGTATTATTAATATTATTTATAATTTAAACATGTTACAAGTCAGAATTTGGTATTATTTTTGAGAGTAAATTAATGTAAGACCAAATACTTACGATGTCGGGATAGTATCACAGGTTTTTCCTGGTTTTCCCTTGTGATTTACTATGAAGTCTCTAACGCGAGAATTTTACTGTCGTTGCATTTGGTTGTCTTTTTAAAGACATATCACATGCTATAATTTTTTATGACGGATATTCTTGAGTTGGGGTTAATTTCATGTAATCGAGTGAACTATCTTTCAGTAAGTCGTCCCAGGAACGCAACTCATAAATATTGGCAATATCATTTTAAAGTCTTCTACTTTAAAATGTATAATATATGTCTGAATTGCCAATATAAATGAGTGAGATTAAATAAATTATTAGAAGAATTTTTTTGCTTAGCAACAACACTTTAGTTTATTTTAGTAATATTTTGTATTTTGACAACGGCACCCGATTTGGGCGTCGAAACGTTAATAAAATTATTTTTTTCATTTTAATTGTGGCTTATTTCCCATATAAATAATTAATCTTTTAAATATAATTCAAAATTACACAAAAAGTATTACATTTAGTTTAATTCTATTACTTGTAAAGAAATAGTAATGGTATTTTAAAGAATGTGATATATTACAACAACAGTTATTGTTTTTGGTTAATTAGGTAGCAATTATTTTTTTAATAAATAATGAACTAAAAAAACAGTAAATCCTGTATAAAAGGTATATTTAAAAAACCCTCAAAAGGGCCACATCAAATTCACATAACCAGTTTTCGACTTGGTTTACCAGTCATCATCAGTGCTTACATAAAATGAATATAACCTGATAAAAAAGGCAAAGATGTTGAAATTTTGACTAGGGTTAAAAAACATTAGGTTATACTCACGTGCAATGTACATGCTAACCACCAAGATAGTATTATACAAAAATATGTGGGTCAAAGCCCAGTAAAAGTAGTCCGTCAAGGAAACATAGGTATAAAATGCTACCTTAAGCTTGAATGTTTAAAATATTATCTAATTTGCCCTAGGTAACATCTGAGATCTAGATATGACTTGTTCACATGTTGGAAGTGAGACGGCAAGTGAAAATGAAATGGTTGGGAACCTCGGAACGATGACAAGACAAACGACAGTTCCACAAGTAGTTAAAAATAACCTGTCATATTTAACAGTAAGGTATGCAGATTGTTAAAATTAGAAATGATGTAACAACACACCCACTGTGAAAATTATCATTTAAAATTCATTAAACTAGTTGTTATAGTAAAATGGATTCACGTAAACTGTAAGTGGAACTAGTTAGGCAAACCACATTACATAGGAGTTTAGTGTTCGACAACTAAATACCGTAATAAAATCTTATCATCAAGAGGTCGAAGATTTAAAAAAGCAATTTTTGTGGTGATTTAAAATTATCGAATTTATTTAACTTATTAGTAGCTGTTGAAATTTGTGTAAGTGTGTAAGAAATCACAATGGGGGTATCTGAGGTGTAAAAATGTCTTAAATAATCTAGGGGATGTATCATTAAGAAAGCACAAACTCAGACTGAGGCGGCTATTTCTTAAAGGCATTGCAGGCTGCCCGGATCCCTAAGGGTCCAAAAACCAAAACCGTAATATGATGATGACAGTAGGGGCTTGGGGGGGGGGGGGTATGAGGTATCTGTGAGGAAATTAGTGAAAGGAACAAGAACGAGACCCAGAAAGAAAAAATTAAACTGTTGATTTGGTTTTGCTAGAGATGAGTATTATATGTTGGTGATGACAGATGGAGTAGGTATGGTGATAATAGTCATATCTAGAAATATAGTGGTGGGTTGTATGCAAATGAAAATTTGTTTAAAATTGTTGTAAAAATTTGTTTTTTCTTTAATATACCTTTTATACAGGATTAACTGTTTTATGTATCACATGGTATACAGCCAACTACAGGAAAACTTTTTCCTTGTGGATTTTTAAATAATGAACTGACTTGGTGCATTCTGCTTGTTCATAATGTTACTATTTTACACAAGTAGACACACAACTAATCCTATTTTAATGTTAATTTTATTTGTATCAATTTTACCATTATAATGTTTTATTCTATAATCTTAGGCAACTAGAATTTCGGCATTAAAAAACCCTGTTGAAAAATAAAAATTAAAAATAACAATAGAAATTTTCAGAAATTTAATTATTAGATATAAAAAAATACAAAAAGCAAATAGATGATTAGTCTTCTTTATCTAGACCAGGGCATTTAGGATCTTTAAATACTGCACATAGAAACTTGTAACTTTTTGAATTGTGTTCAAGATGATATCAGAAAAAAAATCTACAATAAAAAAATGGATGGAAATGCCTACTTGCATCTTAAAAGTGCAAAGAATGCATCCAAAGGTGCATAAACATATCCAAATAAGTGTATTGAGCGCAAGATTTTGTCACTCGATGGTTTTTTGGTCGCTGAGTCCACTAGAACCGACCACCGAAGCACATGGTGACCAGGTTCACTGCTAAAGTACATGATCTGGAGTTTCGTGGGTTCTCGGCAAATTGATGCAACAGATTACTCAAGGGTTTTGGGACCGCTGAATAAGAATACGACATCAGAAACGACCCCCGATGCACAAACACCCTCCAAACTCTGTAAGGTAACATGCGTTAGCAGTGACCTTGGGCACCAGGTAGTCCGGGTTCGTTTCTGATGGCGTATTCGTATACTAAGTGACCCCAAAAACCGCCTAGTAATCTATTTGCATGCATTAAGTGTCGAAATCCCTCGAAACTTTAAAGATCGCGTGACCCTAGACACCAGGTGTCCGTTCTGAAGGTATATTCGTCTTCAGCACACCCAAAGACTCCCTGAGTAATCTATTTGCGTCCAATTAATGCCGAAAACCCTCTAACCTCCAGAAGATGATGTGACTTAGCAGTGACACTGTGCCCTAGGTACCCCGAGGGTCGGTGCTGATGGCGAATTCGTATTCAGCGCCCCCAAAAGCCCCCGAGTGACAAAATCTGGCCCTTAATTATCTTGATATGTCTATGCACTTTTGGATACATTTTATGCAGTTTAAAATGCAATTATATATTTCCACCCATTTCTCTATTTTAGACTTTTTCCCGACATCATCCTGAACACAATGCCAAAAGTTGCAAGTCTCTAGATGATATTAAAATCTATTTACTCCGGTGATTTTTGTGCTAAATGATCTAATATGAATCAAAGACATCAGGTTCCGGCAGAACATTGATAACTTTTTCATCAAACGGCAAATCTTCTTACCACCTGCGAAATACTTCTGGCTTCTGGTATTAATTTCTTCTCGCATAACTGCATTAACTCATTTTTTTGGCACAACTGATTTTAATAGGCGTAGAGTACAATTTTGTAAAATTTTCAATATTCAAAAATAGTTGATTAGCACGGCTTGATCTATGAGTTGTCACATTTATGGCCCTTTAATTAGGTAAACAGTTTCTCTTTTTCGTACAATAACTTTTTGATTTAAACCTAACGATAGGTATACAGATTGTACAACCAGAATGTTCTAAGTCAAAGTTAATGCAGTGTTGTATGTTCGGTTTTCGCAAAAATAGTACAAGCAGACTGTATTAAGAGTACTTAATGCATTCTGCTAGTAAATGAAACAGTCAAACTGACTTAGTATTAAATTTTTATCTGTTATTATAATAAGTACGACTTAATGTGTTTTTGCAGTATATAGAGCATACATTTTTATATACGACTGCATTAATAGTTGAATAACTAAAAAAATTGACTTAGTGCGTTCTGCTGGTATACCCTCGCGATTTTTAACTAACAAAGTGAACTACCCGTGAATCACTCATCGCGAATACATGTAGCTACCTTTACGCTAGTATAGAGGACCATTGTGTAGTTTAAGAGCTAGTGAACCCTCCGAGTAACGGTCTTCCTGTAAGGCTAGAAATTTATATAGTGATAATTCATAGCACACCAAGGCTAAAAACCATGACCTGCCAGGCATCATCCCTGCACGTGTATCTACCAGGTGAATCGAAAAGTGCATAGTTTA
Organism: Diabrotica virgifera virgifera; assembly: GCF_917563875.1. NCBI lineage: Eukaryota > Metazoa > Arthropoda > Insecta > Coleoptera > Chrysomelidae > Diabrotica > Diabrotica virgifera. Next base: position 39,579,008 of record NC_065443.1, on the reverse strand, counting down.
GGGGGAAAGTAAACTTTCCCCTGTAAAGTTTAAATTTAAGTGTGTGTTTGAGTAAGTCATTTAGAAGAAAGTACAATGACTGGCGATTCTGAACAGCATAAGACCTTGCCAGGCGAGGGGAAGGATTAGGGTTTTTTACTAAAATTTTTTTTTGCACCGAACAAAGTTTTTTTAGGGTTTTTCAGAAAAGGTTTTTAGTGACTTTTCTCTTAGGTTAATAGTTTTTGACATTTTATATGCGATTAAAAATTTAAAAATTGCGAAATCGGCCATTTTTAATCCTGAATCGGACACTTAACAGAAAAGTTCAATGTTGCCAAGGTAGGTAGATATTCTTTAAAAATCGATTGATGAAATCTGGAAGAGTATTTTGCAATACAACATCGAAAGCACCTTTGTTTTTTAATTGCTAATCAAGCAAGCGCGACACTGTAGTATAAGTGAGGACATTTGAGTTTGCATAAATTCATTATCTCGATAACGGGAAAATTTGAAGAGAAATCCTCAGACAGGTCGATTTTTATTTTTAAATTAGGACTTTTTGGCATATATATAATACTAGAAATATCATACATCTGGGCGTGATGACGCAATCGATTATTTTTTTGAATAGGAGTAGGGGTCGTGTGATAGCTCATTTGAAAGGTTATTTAATTCTCTATTTAGTAATATAAACGTAAATATAATTATTTATACAGGGTGTGCAAAAAATTGTTCTTCTTTTTGTGTAAATTAATTTTTAAAAAAAATTTTGTACAGCCTGTATAAACAATTATGTTAATGTTTATGTTACTGAATGGAGAATTATATAACCTTTCAAATGACCTATCACACAACTCCTACTCTCATTTAAAAAATCATCTATTACGTCATCACGCCCAGATGGATGACGTCACTAGTATTATAAATATGCCAAAAAGTCCTAATTTAAAAATAAAAAACGCCCTTTTTTAGGATTTCTCTTCAAATTTGCCCATTCTCTGGATAATGAATTTATGCAAAGTCAAACGTCCTCACTATATCTTACAGTGTCGTGCCCGCTTGATTAGCAATTAAAAAACAAAGGGGTTTCGATGTTATATTGCAAAAAAGTCTTCGGTATTTCATCAATCGATGTTTAAAAAATATCTACCTACCTTGGCAACATTGAAATTTTCACTTAAATGTCCGATTCGGGTTGAAAAATGCCGATTTTGCAATTTTTAAATTTATAATTGCTTATATGTCAAAAACTATTAACCTAGGAGAAAAGTTACTAAAGACCTTTTCTGTTTGGAATGATTCAAAAAATCTAAAAAAAACTTTGTTTGATGCCAAAAACATAATTTTAGGAAAAAACCCTAATTTTTCCCCTCGCCTGGCCAGGTCTTATGCTGTTCGGAATCGCCTGTAATTGTACACATTTCTTCTAAATGACTTACTCAAACACATACTTAAATTTAAACTTTACAGGAAAAAGTTTATTTTACCCCTAAACTATGCACTTTTCGATTCATCTGGTAGATACACGTGCAGGGCTGATGCCTGCCAGGTCATGATTTTTAGCCTTGGTGTGCTATGAATTATTACTATACAAATTTGTAGCCTTACAGGAAGACCGTTACTCGGAGGGTTCACTAACTCTTAGACTATTGGATTTCGAATGCCCAGCTACAATCCAAAGCAGTCGCAAACTCGTGAAATAATATTCATATTTTACTTTATGGATTTAATTTAACTTACCAAAATAAGATATATTCCTAAGCTATTTCTGGCTGACTTAAGGTAACATTAATCTCAACATCATTGTCATTTGGAACTTCCAAACTTTCAGTACTAACAGAAGAATAAGTTGAAGTCTTTGGTGTAATATGGATAATATTTTCGTTAGAGGTACTCCCTACATTATTAATTGCTTCAAACAACTCTTCCTCTTTGGTTTTGTTTGTGTCTTTGTTGATTATTTCAAACAGTTTGTCTTTAGAAACTTCATTCTGTTGATAATAGTCCTCTGTAAAATCTTCAATTTCATAAAAAGAAGTAGTTTCTTCAGATTCTGTTGCTGCTTCTAACTCTTCAGAACTAGTTTTGTTAGTATCCTTATTAATAATGTCAAACAGATTTTCTGTGGTTTGAACTGAATGAGCTGTATGCAAATTATTGATACCATCATGATTTTGATTGTTGGTATTTGCCGTGTATGTGTACACCGGTCTGTCCCATGTGGGTGGTCTACTTAGATCTTCGTGCACATATGTTGAATAGGCGCTTTGAATTCTTTGTAGCACAAATTCCAGCGGCAAAGGTAGTTTACTAACGACCGTCTGCTGATCACCGAAAAATAATTTATTAACGAATCCGAACGGTCTAAAAACTTTTACTTGTTCGGCGGAAATCCCGCAAACGAGAAATGAGAATAAAAAATACAACCGGTGCATGTTGACGGTTTGAAATGACTAAAAGCGAAATTTCTCTTCGAGATTAATTCGACAAAGTGGAACACCAGATAAGTCCATAAAAGTGAAATACCAGTTTATTTTTTTTACTTTTGGAGAGAAATGAATCGATTTTAAATTAATTGTAAGCTATCCCAGAGAACTGCAGTTCTCTCCAGTGGCGCACCACTCCCCTACATGCGACAGTATAATATACGCGAAGTTTTCGATTTAGGTAACCTGACTTAAGCAACCAGTTTAAGAAAAATATATCAACCATCCATTTTGGTCCAAGGGTGTGGGTTTTACGGCCCTCTCGAGTTTTGGTCTGTTTTTCGTTCTCGTCACCAAAACTACCAAAAATTTCAAAAGTCTTAGTTCGATCTCTGCGGCTTCTGATAGTATTGATCATTAATTAATTATTACCTTTTAAGGTCACACCTCCAATTTGAGGCTTAGAAATCAAAAAAGCGATCATGACAAGTGAATGGAAAATTTTGTCATTCTTTATATTTTCGAGGTCGGTCGATCCGAATATGAAGTTTATTTTTATCTAGAATTGGTGGAACACGTTCAAAAATCAAATATTATGCAAAAATGCGAAAAAATAAATTTTAATGATTTTTCATGTTTACCTTACCGTATCATTGGTCTCTGTAAATATTTCCTTTTGAAAATTTTACTGTGTCATCTTTCGAGTATTTAAATGACAACGAGATTTGTCCAAAGTGTTTAAACAAATTAAAAGAGGGGTTATTAATTTCTAAACATTTTGTCGTCAGATTACGTTAGTTTCATGTTTACTTAAAAAAGTTGAGTGACAAACTTTTTAGTTTATAATTTTAATCAACACAGGAATAAAGCATAATTCATGAAAAAGTTTTCTGGAAAACTTCAAGTCAACATATGCAATAAGAAAAAAGTTAAGTGACTTTATAGATGAGTGGTACTCTTCCAAAAAAAGCTGATTTCTCGAGATACTGACCACGGTGTGATGAATGGCTAATTTTGGTCTTGCTTTATGTTTTTGATGGCGCTGAAAACGAAAATAAGCTTTATTTCGAATTTTTGTTTCTATAAAACATTTTATTCTTTGTACCCTATATCTTAACATAAACTTGACTAAAAAGGTAAATTTCAAATTGTGTCACTCAACTTTTGCGATTAAACTTTGAAATTCAGGAATCTGCACCTTTCACTTTTATAGTCCAAGTAATGAAGCTTAAAATAGGACAACACCTAGCAATTTTTACAGAATGGATAGATTTGCTTAAAAATTTGAGAATAAGTAGTGGATAGTCCAAGGATCAAAATCTATATCATGCCGAAAGGCGCTTTAACTATGGGAGTGGTTGCCACCCCATCTCGGGGGTGGAAATTTTTTATTATATTTTAATCGCAAAAGTTAATAAAAACGTTCATTCTTAGCAAAAAAACGTTCTATACATTTTTTTGATAAAATTGATAGTTTTTGATTTATTCGTTATCGAAAGTGTTAGTTTTATATCGAAAAAATCAATGTTTTTAATAAGTTTTCTGCTAATAACTCCAAAAGTTTTCGTTTTATCAAAACAATTTTACTGAACAAAAATGTACCTTATGAAAAAGTAAACAAAACCGGTCTTTTAAATTTTCTTTAAGACCAACAGTAATCGAGCTATACTTTATTATATGTTGACTCTTCTTCGTCAAATGCTAAATATTGTAGTTTCAAAGTCAAAAGACGGGAAAACTATGCATTTTTTGAGGACAACTTGTTCAAACTAAATTAAAGTACCTAAAAATATCTATCTCCAAAAATAAAAAATAAATACCAAGTTTCTTGTAAAAGGTATATATTAAAATACCCTAAATAAGGGTCACAATACAAAACGTTTTCGGATTAAGGAATCCATCATCAGTGTTTAAAAGCCAAAATTTGCATGCCTGAGCCACCAAAATGTATCAGGTAAAAACCCTTTAAATGTAAATAATAAGGATGTTTTACATATTTATATAAAATTCATTGGATGGTATAGATAAACCTGGATGTTACCCAGGGCAACACAGGACTCTCTCCACGTGGTTGGAACTTTTTTTGGAGAAAACCTCACATATTGGATTTCAATGGCCAACTCTGGCTTTCAGTTGGCCATTGAAATCCAATATGTGAGGTTTTCTCCAAAAAAAGTTCCAACCACGTGGAGAGAGTCCTGTGTTGCCCTGGGTAACATCCAGGTTTATCTATACCATCCAATGAATTTTATATAAATATGTAAAACATCCTTATTATTTACATTTAAAGGGTTTTTACCCGATACATTTTGGTGGCTCAGGCATGCAAATTTTGGCTTTTAAACACTGATGATGGATTCCTTAATCCGAAAACGTTTTGTATTGTGACCCTTATTTAGGGTATTTTAATATATACCTTTTACAAGAAACTTGGTATTTTTGTGATTTATGGTATACAGCCAGCTACAGGAAGTTTATTTTCCTCCTGGATTTTTAAAAATAAAAAAAGTCTCCAGCTCAAAAATTAAGTGATTTATAATGAAAAGAATGTCAGTCCCCGATTTTTTCAGCGAAAAGTGATCGCAAGCAACCCTCTAATCACCACTCTAATTAAAATTAGTCATAAACCTTATTTGGTGTTTTTTATTTATGTATGATTAATATGTTCTAGAAGTTTGTCCGGCTTAGAATGATTAGTTTTTAAAAAAATGCAGTTAAAAGCGAATAACGAATTTTTGTAGTTTTGAAAAAATGGCTTTTCTTCAGAATATCAAGATTAGCATCAGAAATACGGAAAAATGTTTAAATATGAAATTGTAACTTATTTAATTTCCAAAAACCTGGTTTGAAAAAATTTTTTCTACATCAAAAACTGAGTGAGGTATTGACAATTAAAACTTGTAATAACATGCAAAAACCACCTTTAACAACCCTTTCAAAGTCACCTCTTTTTGCGACTGAGGATTTTAAAACGATTTAGTAATAATAGTCTTATAGACCTTAAAAAACCTACAAAACTGTTGTTTACCAGACTTTCTAAGATAAAAAATAAAAAAGTTACGGTTAAAAAATCAATATATTTTTTTGAAAAAAAAAGGAGAAATCCAATTGGAAGCAAATAATGTAAGTTAGCAGTGTTTTTAGTCATTGGCCTTATTCATTCTTATTTGTTTATGTATTATTAATAGATTATAGAAGTTTGACTGGCTTAGAATGGTTAGTTTTAAAAAAAACTGGAGTTAAAAGGGAATAACGAATTTTTGTAGTTTGGTAAAAAATGCAATTTTCTTCAGAATAGAAAGATTAGCACCAGGGATACGAAAAAATGTTTCAATATAAAATTGTAGGTTAATTAATTTCCAAGAACTTTGTTTAAAAAAAAATTTTTTACGGCAAAAATTGAGTGAATCGTAAATGAGTATTTATCGGAAAACATTGATTTTTTTCTATACAAAACTAACACTTTCGATAACAAATAAATCGAAAACTATTAATTTTATCAAAAAAACGTATAGAACATTTTTTGCTTAGAATGAATGTTTTTATCAACTTTTGCGGTCAAAATATAATAAAAAATTTCCACCCCTAAGATGGGGTTGCAACCACCCCTATGGTAAAAGCGCCTTTCGGAACCATATAGATTTTGATCCTTGGACTATCCACTACTTATTCTCAAATTTTTAAGCAAATCGATCGATTCTGTAAAAATTGCGAGGTGAAAAGCTTCGGTTCCTGTCCTATTAGTAATTCGTAACTTTTATTATAATGACACAAAAATATTGAAATAAGTACCATTATCTTCACAAAGGTAAGAAATATATACTACAAAAATTTCAGAAAAAAATATTAAAATGGAACATGGAGCTATTTGGACAAATGGAGTTATTAAACGCAAAATATGCGATTTTTTTTTTTATTTTTAGGGTAATATTGCGATTTTGCCAATGTTCCCTCACGTAAAATTTAAAATAAACCTAATTTTCGTTTTCAGCACCATCAAAACCATAAATTATGACCAAAATTATCCATTCATCACACCGTGGACATGTCACCACACAGTTTATCTCGAGAAATAAGTGTTTTTTGTGGTGTGCCGCTCCTCTATAAAGTCACATAACTTTTTTCCTGCTGCATATTTTGACTTAAAATTTTCCAGAAAACTTTTCAGGAATTATTTTTTATTTCTGTGTTGGTTAAAATTATAAGCTGAAAAGTTTTAGTCTAAGAGCTGGGAGCGGATTTTGTGCGTGATGAGTAATATGGAAAAACTATACGTGGATATGTTGAATTAGTTGTGTACATGACTTTCACCAACGGCTGGAAACCAGAGTGGGGGCCGAGGGTAGTTATAAGGGGGCAAAGTCGCGGTTTTTATTATTTTTTTATGACGCTCATGATCGAGATAGTGCACCAAAATTTGGGAATAAGTAGGTCATGACGTACCTAAGTAAAATATCTAGGGGCGCAACGCTGCGTGGCCGACAAAGGGGTGGGGGTAGGGAAGAATATAAAAAATATAAGGGCCTTTTTGCGACGTTCGTGATTGAGATAGTGAACCAAAATTTGGGTATAAGTAGACCATAACATAAGTAAGTAAAATCCCTAGAGCCGGAAACCAGAGTGGGGGAGGAAGGTAGTTATAAGGGGTCAAATTCCCGTTTTTTATTATTTTTTTTTGTGACGCTCATGATCGAGATAGTGCACCAAAATTTGGGAATAAGTAGGTCATGACATAACTAAGTAAAATCTCCAGGAGTGAAACGTTTCGTGGCCGACAAAGGGGTTGGGCAGGGGTGAATATAAAAAAATATAAGAGGTTTTTTGCGACGTTCATGATTGGTCACAAAAAATAATACACACTGCGACTTTGACCCCTTAAAACTACCCTCATCCCCAACTCTGGTTTCCGGCTCTGGGGATTTTACTTAGCTAAGTCATGGTCTACTTATTTCCAAATTTTGGTGCACTATCTCAATCTAGAACGTCGTAAAAAACCCCTTATATTTTTTATATTAACACCTACCCCCACCCCTTTATCGGTCACGCAGCGTTCCACCCCTGGAGATTATACTTAGTTACCTCATGACCTACTTATTCCCAAATTTTGGTGCAACATCTCAATCATGAGTGTTACAAAGAAAAATAATAAAAACGGCGAATTTGACCCCTTATAACTACCCTTATCCCCTACCTCAGGTTTCCGGCTCTGAGGATTTTACTTAGTTATGTCATGGTCTACTTATTCCCAAATTTTGGTGCACTCTCTAAATCACGAACGTCGCAAAATACCCATTATATTTTTTGTATTCACCCTTGCCCCACCCCTTTGTGGGCCACCCAGCGTGCCACCCATGGAGATTTTACTTAGTTACGTCATGACCTACTTATTCCCAAATTTTGGTGCACTATCTCGATCATGACCGTCACATAAAAAGTAATAAAAACCGCGACTTTGTTCCCTTATAACTGCCCTCGGCCCCCACTCTGGTTCCGGCTGTTGGTGAAAGTCATGTACACAACTGATTCAACATATCCCCGTATAGTTTTTTCGTATTACTTATCACGCACAAAGTCCGCTTCTATCTCTCCGACTATTTGTTACTAATTTTTTTTAAATAAACTTGAAACTAACGAAATCTAACAACAAACTGTTTAAAAATTAACAACTCCTCTTTTTATTTGTATAAACATTTTGTACAACGCTCGTCGTTATTTCAATACTTCAAAGATGATACAATAAAATTTTCAAAAGGAAAAATTTGCAGCGACCAAAGATACAGTGAGGCAAAATTGAAAAATCATCAAAATTTATTTTTCGCATTTTTGACTAAAATTTGATTTTTGAACATGTTCCACCAATTCTAGATAAAAATAAACTTCATATTCATATTCAGTGACTTTGAAAACATAAAGAACCACCAAAATTGGTCATTCACTTTAAAGTTGATTTCGTGGTCGGTATAACGTAATTTTAGGGGTTGCTGCCGCTCGCCTATTTCTAACGAATGTCTAATTTTGAAAATCGGTTATACTATTCAAAAGTTACAGAGCTTAGAAATTTGACTCGATTTCTATTTAAAAAGGGGAAATGTTTGTAGGTGTGTATGTTTGTACTTATGTACCTATGTTTGTATGTGTGTGAAAAAGTTACAAAAAAAAATTTGTGTTCATACAAAGCACTTTTCCTTGAAAACTGCTTGAAGCAAATTTCGCACTAAGGATTTTCTTCAGTGTGATCGATTTTGTGTTCATCCAGAAAACTTTTATGAGTAAACAGCTTAAAGCGAATTTCACATTTGTAAGATTTTTCTCCAGAGTGCAATCTAAAATGTGTTTTCAAATTACTTTTCTGAGAAAACTGCCTAAAACAAATTTCAGACTTGTAACAATATTCTCCAGTGTGAACTACTTTGTGTTCATTTAACATTCAAAGAACTTTCCTTGAAAACTGTTTAAAACAAATTTCACACTTAATAATGATTCTCTTCAGTGTGAACTACTCACACCGGAAAAATTAACGGACCACCTTAAAAATGGGACATCTCGAATTTCCTAAACCTGTTGTCGGACTTGAGTAATTTTATTAATATGTTATAGCCTTATTATTTAAGAAAATCGATGTAATAATATTGTTGCTAGACAGGTATGTCGAAAAATTTTGCATAAAATATCAAAATTAAAACTCCATTGTAGCCTTAGGGCTTATTAACATTTTTTATTCATTTGCGTATGTTGGATAATAAAAAAGGTAGGTCCGTTAACAAATAACCATGTTTTTCATCACTAAATCCTCATTTTCTGCTTAGTTTAATAAACAAACCTAAAGTGGGCTATGAGAAATTAACAATTATATAAAGGCATTGTATAACTAGACCAATAAATAATAAATGTGTAAATAAACTATGTAATGTGTAAATAAACAATGATAAAGGTCAAATTGTTAACTGTCAAAAAGTGTCTGGTTTGTTCTGAAAATTAGTAGATTTATTATTTAAAGTTTCAATTATATCCGCATTTTTTGGTTCCTTGGGAGAAATGGAACGCGCTAGAAGGAATTACCGCGATAAGTGTGTTTGAGCAGTGACCTTACATAGCGAAGGACTTAGTAACAGTTATTGTAACAATTTTTTGCTAATGCACGATAATAATGCAAGACCTCACGTTCACGAATTGTAACCGAATATTTACAACAGGTAGGTAAATCTTTGGACTTTGAATTGAACATCGCATAGTCCAGATTTTAATCCGATCGAACATTTGCGGGACATAATTGGCAGAAGACTACGACAGCGCTTGCCACCTTTTAGAACCTAAGAAGAGGTAGATATAGTAGCTCTCGAGATTTGGAATGATATTGATCAAGACCAAATAGTATACCTCCTTTGTAATATAAAAGTACAGTACAACCTCGGTATAACGAATCTGAAGGGTCCGAAAAAAAATTTGTTATATCGGGAATTTTTCAATAACGGGGTTCGTTATATTCGTTATACCGAGGTTAAATGCGGCCAATATTCATTAAAAAGGGGTTCTTAAAGCTGAATGCAAACCTCTAGGATTAACGAATTTCTCATCGCTTAACCTTGGTTTAACAAATGATTTACAGAATAACTGTAGACCTGCGTTTTAACTTATAAAGTATGATATCCAAAACAGGGGAAAAACGTAAATGAAGCAGGTCCGATTGTTTTCACGTCTGGACTTGTCTGTGAGTCGCCACTATATATACTCAACTACGCTAAAACGAGGTTCGGAACGGAGAAAAGCGTAATACAGAGGTTGCGTGCGTAATATAGGGGTTTGTTACACCCAATATTCATTATACAGGGGTTTTAATTTATCTCCGCAAATCGTAAAAATTCGTTATATCGAAGGTTAAAATCGAAATAGTTCATTATATAGGGGTATTTTTTACATTGAGCGTTATGAACGTTTGAAGGGGATTTAAAAAAATTCATTATATCGAGGAATTCCTTATATGGGGGTTCGTTATATCGGAACTCCACTGTATATCTCTTTTATTGTCAAACATAAATGAATGAATAAAAAAAACAGAATAATAACAAAGCCTAATGCTATAATTGAATTTTAATTTCAATATTTTATATTTTCAGTAGTAATTGCACATGATCTCTAAAATTATCGAATTTTTCCTGAGTGACACTTTGACAGTTTTAATTTCACGACCCGAAGGGTAGTTAAATTATGTCAAAGTGTCACGAGGGCAAAAATTCGATAATAATTTTGGAGATCGAGTGCAATTTGTTGTGATTATTTCATGAATAAAACTGTTCAAAACCAAAATTTTATTGTAATTTATTTATGTAAGTACAAATTAGTACAATTAAACACTTTTTCTTCTTTGAGTGCCTCTCCTATCGGAGATTGGATATCATTAGGGCGATTCTAATTTTATTTACTGCTGTTTTGAACAATTCGTTAGTGGTACAGCCAAACCACTCTCTCAAATTTCTCATCCAGGACATTCTTCTACGGCCTGGATTTCTTCGTCCTTGGATTTTTCCTTGCATTATATTTTGTAGGAATGTGTACTTTTGTCCTCTCATCAGGTGGCCTAAGTATTCAAGTTTTCTCTTTTTTATACTCCGTAGAACTTCTGGCAATTAAACACACAATTGTTATAAATATTTGACGGTTGAAAGTCATCACTTTTATAATTTTTAAAACATTAATTTTCATTAATGTCACCGAATGTATTTTTTTGTAGCAACGAAGGGCATCTGACGTAATATACTTGACGACGGGATATTATCAAAATTTATCGGGTATAATATCACAAGAGAGTGAGAATAAATTGAAAATAATGCGACAGTTTTTCGAAAATTTGTTGTCTGGCAATAGACACGAGAGCCCGCAGGGCTCGAGTGTCTGTTGCCCTATGGCAACAAATTTGAGTAAAAATGAAGCATTATTTTCTTATTTATTCTTACTGTCGTGTGATATTCGTAAGATTATTTTTTAATACGTATATTATGGATATTTTCTTAAATGTGACAGTTGTTAAAACTAGGAAACTGGTTGCCATTAAACAGAAACAATCTATTTAAAAAAATGATATCAGTAATTTTCTACAGTAGATAATTCTCAGTATAATTTTAATCTGATTGGACAGAATTAAACACGTGATCAAATATCTTACTATACGATTGGAAATTAAAATCATTAAAAAATAATCGGGTATAATATCACAAGAGAGTGAGAATGAATTGAAAATAATGCGACAGTTTTTCGAAAATTTGTTGTCTGGCATTAGACACGACAGCCCGCAGGGCTCGAGTGGCTGTTGCTCAATGACAACAAATTTGAGTAAAAATGAAGCATTATATTCTTATTTATTCTTACTGTCGTGTGCTATTATTAAGATTATTTTTTAATACGTATATTATGGATATTTTCTTAAATGTGACAGTTGTCATGTTGTCAAAACTAGGAAACTGGTTGCCATTAAACAGAAACAGTCTACTTAAAAAAATTATATCGGTAATTTTCTACAGTAGATAATTCTCAGTATAATTTTAATCTGATTGGACAGAATTAAACACATGATCAAATATCTTACTATACGATTGGAAGTTTTTTTTTCCTCTGATTCTGGCATTGGTTAACTAGAACCTTTAGCCACGTTATTGTATAACTTATCACTAACTCAGGTGTATTGTGTAGTGTGTGTGTTGAGTAAGTGTCTTGTTACTTTGCAAAGTCGACGTCATTGTCTTTGCAAAGAGACGCTAATTGTATCCGAAAGTCTGCGGTCCCTCCGGACGATTGGAAGTTAAAATCATAAAAAAAAAATAATCAGTTTAATTTTTATTTCTGTAGCTTTCTATTGGTCAGAATTTCCTATGAATGAAACAATCTAGAATATTTCACAGGGTGTTCCGAATTTTAAGGAAAAAACACAGTATTATTGTTGCGGAAAAACACAGTATGATTGTATAAATTTTATAGAGTAAGATTTACTCAGATTTGGTTAATCTATTAACTTCCATAGTTATTTTGATTAAAAAAATTTTCTTCCCTCAGATGGGGTTGTTTGCACCCCCAGGGCAAAAACCCCCAGGACAAGGGTTATAATTACTACCTAAATCCAAATTTTCAAGGAAATTGACCTTCATTCTCAGGATTCCACGAGAAAATGGCTGTTGATTGGACTAACATTGGCGTAACAATTACCTACTTCTCAGCCTTATTAGACCTTTTTGGGAACATAACCTGTTACAAATGCGGTGGAAATTCAGTGAAAATTGGTCTTGGAAAAGGCAGAAATGAAAGCAACACACGTTCAGCTTGAACTCTTGTCAATGACTAGTTTATTATAGACCAATTATGACATACACATCGTATTATGTTGCATACATTGCATGTGTTAACTTATATGTAATATTTTAAACTATTTCTAACAAGGCATATGTATAAAATTATGTTAAAATTATCAATTATGTGAAAAAATATTTCTTATCAAAATGCCATAAAAAGTTAGAATCTGATAATTATTATATGCACAAATCAGCAACACTATTTGGTACACTCGAATAATGGCCGACGATGGTCAGCTGTTAGTTTTCCTATGCTGTGCGGCTACGAGGTGTTACACAAGGATGCGTCTCACCTGATTTATTCAACATTTATGGTAAGCATGTCATGAGGATGGCTTTAGAAGAATAAGCCGGTGGAGTAACAGTAGCTGGTAGGAAAATCTCCAATTAAGATTTTCTGGTGACACTACACTTATAGCAGCAAATGAGCAAGATTTGAGCCTACCGTGGAAACCTCCAGGACTTTGTGGAATGCTCCCCAGAAGCAATTGAATGGCTATGTAACTTGGACATTAATATTTTGGTTCATTCATTATATTAGTGTTTGAATAATATACATATATTATATTTGTGCATTTATCGTACTGTGAAAGTCCATACGATAAATAAAAATAAAACGCAAGAAATGTTTGAGTACGAAAGTTGAAGAGTTCAGTACGAAAACAATAGAGTTGGTTTGAAAGTTAATAAAGCTAAGAGAAAAATAATGGTGGTGGGCAGATTCGACACTATTCAACTGTCTAACATATTACAGGAATATCGGATAGTAAACACCTTTATCTATCTCGGGTCTAGTATAATATAACTGACGATGGTAACTGTGAAGCAGAAGTTCGGAGGCGTATTGGTATGGCAAAAAATGGGATGAGTCGCCTAACTAAAGTTAGGAAAGACAGATATATCTCTTAAATGTCAAGATGAGACTGGTGAATGCCCTTGTAGTCTCAATATTTCTATACGGGGAAGAGACTTAAATTGTTCGTGCACGCGAGCGCCAAAAAATTGATGCCTTTGAGATGTGATGCTAGAGAACAATGCTGCGCATACCTTGGACAGCGCATGGGACAAACGTTTCCATTCTAAACCAACTCGAAATTAAAAAAAAGGCTGTCCACAATAATGTCTGCAACGAATTCTGCAATCCTTCGGTCACGTGGTTCGCAGAGGTGACGATAGTTTGGAGAGATTAATTGTTTCTGGAAACCTTTCGGTAAGAAGATCAAGAGAACGATCACCAACTAGATGGTCTGGCCAAATTAACAATTCAGCTGGAAACTCATTCTGCGAAGCTCTTAGAGTGGCTGAAGATAGAGACCAAAAGAAATCAAGATCCTCAGTAATGGAGAAACGACAAGAGAGAGAGCCGCTACGAAGCAAGGCGATGCCCAACTTCTTCCTACGATGACAAGGCTTTCGAGTCATGGGCGTATCGAAGGAAATTTTTGAGGGATAATTTTGGTAACTGCTACCACTTCTAAGGTTTTTCTCCAGTATGTACTCTGAAATGCGTTTTCATATTACTTTTCTGAGTAAACTGTTTAAAACAAATTTCGCACTTATAAGGTTTATCTCCAGTGTGCAATTTAAAATGTGTTTTCAAATTACTTCTCTGAGAAAACTGCTTCAAACAAATTTCACACTTATAAGGATTTTCTCCAGTGTGAACTATTTTGTGTTCATCCAAAGAACTTTTCCTTGAAAACTGCTTGAAGCAAATTTCGCACTTGTGAGGTTTTTCTCCAGTGTGAAATAATTTGTGTTCATCCAGAGAACTTTTATGAGTGAACAGCTTAAAACAAATTTCACACTTGTAAGGTTTTTCTCCAGAGTGCAATCTATAATGTGTTTTCAAATTACTTTTCTGAGAAAACTGCCTAAAACAAATTTCACACCTGTAAGGATTTTCTCCAGTGTGAACTACTTTGTGTTCATCCAAAGAACTTTTCCTTGAAAACTGCTTAAAACAAATTTCGCACGTGTAAGGATTCTCTTCAGTGTGAACTATTTTGTGTTCATCCAAAGAACTTTTCCTTGAAAATTGCTTGAAACAAATGTCGCACTTGTGAGGTTTTTCTCCAGTGTGAATTATTTTGTGTTCGTCCAAAGAATGTTTTTGATTGAATAACTTAAAACAAATTTCACACTTATAAGGTTGTTCTCCAGTGTGCAATCTAAAATGTGTTTTCAAATTACCTTTCTGAGAAAATTGCTTGAAACAAACTTCGCACTTATAAGGATTTTCCCCAGTGTGAATAATTTTGTGTTCATCCAAAGAACTTTTCCTTGAAAACTGCTTAAAGCAAATTTCGCACTGAGGTTTTTCTCCAGTGTGAATGATTTTGTGTTCATCTAAAGAACTTTTCCTTGAAAATTGCTTAAAACAAATTTCACACTTGTGAGGATTTTCTCCAGTGTGAATAACTTTGTGTTCATCCAAAGAACTTTTCCTTGAAAATTGCTTAAAACAAATTTCACACTTGTAAGGTTTTTCTCCAGTGTGAACTATTTTGTGTTTACCCAAAGAACTTCTCCTTGAAAACTGCTTAAAACAAATTTCACACTTGTGAGGTTTTTCTCCAGTGTGAACTATTTTGTGTTCATCCAAAGAACGTTTTTGATTGAATAGTTTAAAACAAATTTCACACTTGTAAGGTTTTTCGCCAGTGTGTACTCTTAAATGTTTGTTTAAATTAGTTTTTTGAGAAAACTTTTTAAAACAAATTTCACAGTTTAAAGTTTTTTCTTCAACAGATCGGCTCGTACGTTGTTTTTTCTTAGATGAACTTACTGATATTTTTTCCGTAGTTTCTGATGTGTGCTCTTCTTTGAGAAAAACTGAAATAAAAACAAAAATTAATATGATTTTCATTGTAAGGAAAGATTTAATGCAATACAGTAAAACCTCCGTTAACCGAAATAATTGGGGAAGAAGCCGTTTCGGATAACCAGAATTTCGGTTAAAAATGACATTGTTTTCTTATTCTTCTTGTATCAAATGACATAGAATTCGTGGTCAAAGTTGGCAAACGCATTGTTGTATATTATTTAGTTGCGTTATAGGTTTGGATCCCGCGTATGAAAAAAAAGTTGATTAATAGCAAGCTAAAAATTTGTTAATAGCTTAAGGGTGTCTAGTCGGATAAACTTTGATATATGGGAACACTGGAACAGGGGCAGTTTTAATTGAGGAACATGTTAAAAATTTTGAACGGTCACACCACGAGAACGCCACATTTATTTTGTCCGACAGAACAGACTTAAACTCTCCGAACAGAGATTAAACTCTCATGCCAAAATCAGACTGCTATTTATCACCTGTCATAATTCCTGTCATTTGACATATTCTACATGTTCCACTCATTAAAACGCCCATTTGGTGATAAATAGCAGTCTGATTTTTGCATGAGAGTTTAATCTCTGTTCGGAGAGTTTAAGTCTGTTCTGTCTGACACAATAAATGTGCTGTTTTAGTGGTGTGACCGTTCCAAATTTTTAACCTGTTCCACAATTAAAACTGCCCCTGTTCCAGTGTTCCCATATATCAAAGTTTGTCCGACTAGACATCCTTAAGCTATTAACAAATTTTCAGCTTGCTATTAATCAACTTTTTTTGCATACGCGTGATCCAGACCTATTATTTAGTTGTGTATTAAAGTAATATTTACGATGTTAACAAATTAACATCGAATTGTTTCCGTGTTGCGATAAAAATATACTTTTTTGACGAAATTATTGAAACTGCCAGCCGTTTCGGTTAAACGGTGTTTCGGTTAAAAAGGTTTCGGTTAACGGAGGTTTTACTGTATTTACTTCCAATATACAGGGTGTAACAAAAATACAGGTCATAAATTAAATCACCTATTTTGGGACCAAAAATAGTTCGAATGAACCTAACTTACCTTAGTACAAATATGCACATAAAATAAGTTAAAGCCCTTTGAAGTTACAAAATGAAAATCGATTTTTTCGAATATATCGAAAACTATTAGAGATTTTTTATTGAAAATAGACATGTGGCATTTTTATGGCAGGAGTATCTTAAAGAAAAATTATAGTGAAATTTGTGCACCCCATAAAAATTCTATGGGAGTTTTGTTCCCTTAAACCCCCCAAACTTTTGTGTACGTTCCAATTAAATTATTATTGTGATACCATTAGTTAAACTCAATATTTTTAAAACTTTTTGGTTGTTATTATTTTTTCGACAAGGTAGTTTTTATCGAGTTACGGCTTCTTTTCTAATATGTTTACATAAATATTTATGGGGGTTTTGTTCCTTTAAACCCCCCAAATGGTTGTGTACGTTCCAATTAAACTATTACTGCGATACCATTAGTTAAACACAGTGTTTTTAAAACTTTTTTGCTTGTCTGTATTTTTTCGATAAGGCACCTTTTATCGAGATGTGGCTTCTTTTTTAATATGGTTCAAAATATACCTAAAAATGTAAATCATAAATAAATTCTCCTATTATTATCAAGTCTATAATCGTACTTAGCCATATACAAATATGTGATGGATTTGACAAATATCCAAAATATCTCGATAAAAAATGACTTTTCGAAAACATACTGGGAGGCAAAAAAAAATTTTAAAACATTGTTTTTAACTAATGGTATTACAATAATAATTAAATTGGAACGTACACAAAAGTTTTGGGGGGATTTAAAGGAACAAAACCCCCATAAAATTTTTACTAGGGTGTCTAAATGTCACTATAATTTTTTCTTAAGATACTACTACCATAAGAATGCCACATGTTCATCTTCAATAAAAAATCTCCGATAGTTTTCGATATATTGGAAAAAATCGATTTTCATTTTGTAAATTCAAAGGGCTGTAACTTATTTTATGTGCACATTTGTATTAAGGTAAGTTAGGTTCAATCGAGCTATTTTTGGTCCCAGAATATGTGATTAAATTTATGACCTGTATTTTTGTTACACCCTGTATATTTGATATACTTTATTCACATACTAGCTAGTGCATAATAGGCAATGTCATATAATAAATAGGTAAATGGGTCATTAAACGTTTTCATTTATAGATAATTATTTATTAATTATTATTACATTTTGTTTTCCCGCCGAGTAATCTGCTGTATTGATTCTTTTCTCCTTACAGTTCGTACAATGTAGATACCGTTGCACGTCATCCGTGTCATAGCATGTGACGTCACATGTTACCAACACGAAATATTTAAGTGGTAGTTCTGTTCCTTTTTAGAATAATTTAGCCGAAGACAGTGGAATTACAGCATATATTATATACGCGTAGAAGTAATATTGGAAGATTTCTATTATTGTAAATTTAATTTGTATAACCGTTTTTATAAAGGACACTCGTTAGGATTACACTCTAACTTCGATCGAACAGAAATGACATTTTGGCATAAATTGGTAACATTTATTTGACAATTTCGGTATTTGACACTTCAGATCTGTTTTTATTATTTGCTAAGTAAGTATTTGTTTTATTATATTTATCGTTTTTATTATTTACTTTAACGTAAGATTATAGCTTAATTTTTGTTTTCTATTTTTAATATTTTCAGTTATTTACATTGATTTTTATTTTGTTTTTTCTTTTTGTATAATCCACTTCCGCAATAATTATGTGATATATTTGATTTAAAATGAATTCAAGAATTTTTTGTAATTGGTCAACAATGTCAACTTAGATCTCTGACTTAGATAATGACGTGCAAATGTATCTATATTGTACGGACTGTAGATACATTTATAATGGATATCCTGAAAATTGTTTTGAACAAACTTTACATGGTTTTTTACCAGATGCATAATCTTATTATTCTTAATACATCATTTGTTTACTGGACTTGATCAACAATTACATTTACCGTAAGATGGGGCTACTTTAATCGTAACTTCCCGCCTAAAATATATTTCATTCCAATCGAAACTGATCGAATATTTCGCTGTAATTTTTATACGTGGCAACAGTGGAATGCTATTGTTAACCGTGTGAGTCGTGTTTCGCGTGTTCTCTGGCAAATATACATACAAGTAAGTATTATTCTAAGAAACAATAATTTGTGCATATTTTAGCACCAAAATTACTTCTATGGTAAGCCATAGACATGTTATTTAGGTAACAAAATCATTTCGTTATGTTAATATAGGTACTTTCATGATGTAGGTTTAACCTCAAATTTTAAAGTACTGTATTTTACCATGTTTTTATTTTTAATATTGTGTCGCGGGGTAATTTTGATCGGAGGCTTCTTTAATCAGTGATTAAACAAACCCCAGCGTATAAAATAGTCTACTAGTGTACATTTTCTTTTTCAGAAATATGGTGCGTACGTACACAAAACGTCTTGGCAGTAGGCCTTACAAAAATTACGATGAAGAAACGGTAGAACGAGCACTTAATGACATTGTTACTGGAAGTCTTACCTTAAGAGGAGCATCAGCAACGTATAAAATTCCGTTTGGAACACTTCGTAACAAATTCAATGGGGCACATATTAAAAATCCATCAGCTCAGCCGGTTTTCAGTCATGTTGAAGAAAAAGCTATTTTAGCAGCCGCGGCTAAGTGTGCAGATTGGGGATTTCCGCAAACTTTACTCGATATAAGAATGATGGCCAAATGTTATTTGGAACGTCAAGGAAGAGTGGTCAATAAGTTTGTCAATAACATGCCGGGAAAAGATTGGGCCCTTAGTATAATAATACGACACAAAAATTCATTTGGCCAACGTTTATCCACAAAAATTAAACAAGTACGAAGTAAAATTTCCAGAGAAACGATTGAGGCTTATTTTGCAAACTTATCAGATACTTTAAAAGATGTACCACCTGAAAACATATTTAATTATGATGAGTCCAGTATATCTGACGACTCAGGAAAAAAATGGGGAGTATACAAACGAGGGGTAAAATACCCTGAAAAATATGTAATCATTCCAAGACGGCAACTAGTATAATGATTTGTGGTTCTGCTAGTGGAATACTGTTACCTCCTTACATTATCTATAAAAGTATCCATCTTTAGGACACGTGGAAAGAAAATGGTCCTGTTGGAGCACCTTGTTGCGATCAATCATGTTGTTCGAGAGGCAGTAGATACAATAGAACAGTTACCGCTTGGATAGATACAGTCACATTTCGCGACTGGTTTATGACCTCCTTTCTACCGCATGCCAAAAGATTACAAAGCAGAAAAGTGCTCTTAGGAGATAACCTTTCTTCACACCTAGATGGGGATGTAATAAAAACATGCAATGAGAACAACATCAGTTTCGCTTGCTTAGTGCCAAATTCGACTCATCTGTGCCAACCTCTAGATGTCGTATTTTTTAGACCCATGAAGAGCGCATGGCGTGCTACACTAACAACTTGGAAACTACAAAATTTACGTCTAACTACTGCGCCTACAGATCGTTTTCCTATCCTTTTAAGACAGTGCTTAGATCAGATGGATAAATCATAGTTTCAACCATCCAAACACAGAAGTGAGCCACGTCCAGGCCATAAAGAAGAATGTGCCGTATGGCGAAATTTAATAAACAGTTTTGCTGCTACAGGTATATATCCCCTTAATAAACGTGAAGTATTAAATAAATTACCTTCAAATAAAAACGACGGTGAAATTGTGCAAAATGTAGAAAGTGTCCTAACGAATTTTCTGAAAGAAAAAAGTTTGGCAATAACGACAACAATACGTCTAAACCGCTAAGAAAGAAACGATTAAATGTTGTTCCGAGTAAGAGCATAGCCGCAATTGAAAGCAGTGACAGTGAAAATTCTAGCATTCACGACGCACAAGAGTCCGATCATGACAAACTAGAATCTGAAACTGATGAACTAATTTCTGATGAGAAAGAGACTGGTAGGACAAAACATCATGGAAAGAACGAAAGTTCAAATATATCAAATGATATTGGTGAATGTTCTGGTATGGGACCAATAAAAAACTCTCCTTTTATAAAACCTAGTGTTGATAATCTCGAAAAAGATAGTTTCGTTGTGGTGCAGTTTGTTTATGATGAACAGTTAAAAACTGAGAAAATTAAAAAATTTGTAGCTCAAATATTGGAAGCAGATAAAGCAAAACAGTCATATCTTATAAATTGTATCAGGCCATATGGTGAAAAAAATACTACTTTTATTTTTCCACATGTTAATGATATTTGTGAAGTACCCTTACATAATATCATTTTAAAATTTGGCAGCCTATAATACACAGAGGTCGACATACTTTTGCAAATTCTGTCTTTGATTAGTTTTCTGTGTAAAAGCTTTCGTGTTTAATTGAAGCCTAGAAATGTTAAATTTTTGTATATATTTAATACCTAGCCTTGAATTTTCACCTATTTTTGTTTATAATTATCAGCAAACATAACAATACTTTCTCTAATATTTTGTTTTTTAATTTTAGGGGTTACAATACAAATATCAGGTAAATTGTATGTGTGATCAAAGTAACCCCACTTGAAGCGTAACTTTGATCAGACATTTATCTTTTTTTTTTTCTATTAAAATATTTTATTTTTTGAGAATATTTTTGTATAGTGTAATAGCTAAGTAAAATCCGATTTAAATATATTTTTTCAAAAACCAAATCATAACTTTATGATTGCTAGGTGCGATGAAAGATTAATTTTGATCAAAGTAACCCCATCTTACGTCACTGCACGAAGATCTCTCGAAACTGTGGAGGAAATATAATTTTCTTGCTCTATTCAAATCTGGAAAAGATCCATCGGAAGCTAAAAGTTATCGCCCGATCTCAGTGCTGTACCTTCTTCTTCTCCTTAAAGTGCGGCCTCCTCAATGGAGGTTGGCCACTACAACTATCGCAAACTCTTCTTTGTCTTCAGCTGTTCTTATTAGCTGTTCAAAATTTAGCCCTGTCCATTATCGGATGTTTCTGAGCCACGATAGTCTTTTCTTTTCTATTTCTCTCTTTTCCTCGATCTGTCCATTCACTATAATTTGAGCATATTAGTACTTATTATTTATCAGTATGCGATGTCCATAAAATTTTGAAGATTCTCCGGTAGAGCCACATTTCAAAGGCCTCTAATTTATCTACGGTTGATGCTTTAAATGTCCATATCGCAACTGCATAGAGAAGAGTCGACCAGACGTACCATTTGGATAAACGTAGTCAAATTTCGAGTTCTATTCGAAAATCACCAAGAAATTTTTTGATTTTTTCGAAAGATTTTCTGGCCTGTTCTATTCTCGATCTTATTTCTGGATAAGGATTTAGGCTGCTATAGATCCAACATCCCAAGTACTTAAATATATTGACCTGTTCTAAAATGTGCCCATTTAGTTTGCAAGGTTAAGGTACGTTTTGATATTTTCGGGTTGACATCAATTTGGTACTTTTTATGTTTATTTTCAAAAGCGTGGAGCATAATATAATCCTAATTCGCTTTCAAGCAACCATAGACGAAACTCTTGATCCGTGAACAAGCTGGTTTCTGTCTGGAAATAATGCTGGGAGTGGCATTCGTGGAACTCTCCATCAATGTATTACACCGTAAACTGCAAAAGGTTGGTCTCCAAAGTGTGCAAAGTGTTAAAGGTATCAAATTAACTAACTTTATATGATATATATGTACTGCTAGACCGTCAGTTGTCTGTAATACTCCAAAGTCAAAGCAATCGCCCAAAAATCCAGAAGCATGGATTGGACAGTATGCTGGCTCTTCTACTATTTAACATCTACACAAACGACCAGCCAATACATCATGAAAAAAAACAATTCATATTCCCATTTGGCAAATCCATCGCTGCACAAGGAAGATAATTTGCAGAGACAGACGGCAAACTCTCAAGATCACTGGATAAAGTGAAAGCTTACTATAAAAAAAAACCACTTGTAGCCAAAACAAAGCTACATATTTTCTATTTTATTAATAAAGAAGCTAACAAAAAGCTTTAGTTGTGTGGTGGGACCAGGAATTCATGCACACCTCCTAATTCCTTGAGCCCTTGTTAGGGCGTAGTCACTTTAAGTAGTATTAGCATGCTGTCTATGTTTTCCCACCAGGGTCTTCATTTGGTCTGTCCATCCTATTGGAGATATTCTTTTAAGTCTTCGACCTTCTACATTTTCTTATACCTACTACTTTTTCCGATACTACCAACAGTAACAATAGTACCATAATCCAGTTCTTCTGGCTACATGGCCGAAATAATTTAAGTACGCTCAGTTGAAATTTTTAATAGCCTGTCTTTTATATGAGGGTCTTCCGGAATTGACAGTTTTGTTCTTTGTTGTGTCCAGGACGCGTGTAGAATTTTTTTGTAGATTCACATCTCAAAGGCTTTTATCTTACTTCTATCGATTATTTTGGGAGTACATGTTTCAAAAGAGTAAAGTTAGAAGAGCTAAGCGGCGAGAGACATTTGGTTACAAGAACTGGCTCGGGACACTCGAAACAGCATTCTGTTTGAACACCCTTGTACAAAACTGCATGGACAACGAAAAGATATATTCATTACATTCTGTTCTTCGATTATGAAAAAGCGTTTAACACTGTAAAAACACACACGATTCAATGATGAAAGTACTACACAATGCTAATATTGATGAGAAAGATATGACAGTTATCCAGAATCTCTATTGGAGTCAAAAGGCACGAGCAAGACTGAACAAATCAACGAACACAGAGGGATTTTAAATTGTTTTGTATATGGAGAATCTTTTGCAGAGGAACTTGAAGGCTCTAATTGTGGTATAAAGGTCAACGGGTAGGTACACCATAAATAACATTAGTTATGCCGACGACACCGGGATAATCACAGATAACGAACATGGTATGCAGTTGATGCTAAATAAAATAAATAGGAAAATCGCAAGACTGCAAGGAAAACATATGAATTGAAGATAAATGCTGTAAAAACTAAATGTATGGCAATAAGAAAGGGCGCACTTTTAAGGGACAACTGCAAATAGATAATGCTCCAATCGACCAAGTGAAAGCGTTCAAATATTTGGGAATGATGATGAATGGCCAATGGGCTCCTTAGCAAGAAATAAAATGCAATACCGAACAAGCAAGACAAGCCTTTACTAAATTTAAACCGCTACTTTATAACCCTAATCTTTCCTTCAATCCAATCTCCGTTACAGAATGGTTAAGTGCTATGTATGGCCTATATTGTTATACGGCACGGAGACATGGACGTTGAAAATATCTTTCATTAATAAGTTGGAGCCCTTCGAAATGTGGACCTTGCGAAGAGTGTTCCGCCTACCATGGACAGATGGGCTAAGAAACGTGGAAGTCTTAAGAACAGCAAATACTGAAATAGAATTGCTCAACTTGATCAAGGCACGAAAAATTGGATACCTGTGCCATATCTTGAGAGGGGGAAAATACATAATTCCGCAAATCATCCAAGGAAATGTTGAGGGCAAGAGAGGAGGGTCGGAAACAAATGGCATGGCTACGATATATAAAGAACTGGACATGAATGAATAACCCTGGAGAGCTTTTGCATGCTGTAAAAAACAGACCTTAAGATAATTCTGTCTGATCTTAAGACAATTAGCCAATATATTATAGGTAATAAAAACAATATATGTTTCAAATGTGTGTGAAGCAATGGGAAAAACAAGGGCATTTACCAACTGCGGTCAACCTCTGCTTACTGTTACTTGATATTGTTCGGTAGTACATAGTAAGTATACGTGTGTCATCTGAGTATCGCAGGTTACTGATTTTTTGGACTCATATAGTAATCCTTCCATCCCATTCGTCTAGTACTTTCCTCATTATATATTCAGAATATATATTGTATAATAATGGTGATGTATGTATGCAGCCCTGCCTGGTACCTTTTTTGTTTTAAACGCGTTTAAATATATTCCGTGTTCTTTAAATTTAGCTGAGTTTTTATCTAACGTATTTTTTTTATATTAGAGTAACTAAATGGTTAGGCACTCTCGTACTTCCCATGATTCTCCAGAAGGAATTCTATTTTACTGAATCGAAAGCGTTTGTGTAATCTACGAAACAGAACAGCATTGTTATATTGTGTTTCCTTCCTTTTTCTATTAGATTCCTTACATACAGTGCGCTGAAATGAATGTGACTGACCCCCTCCCTAAATTAACTTATTCATTTTTAGCACATAAGCAAAACACTCGGACAAGTCGATTTTTAAAATAATGATAGTATATTATAGCAACAATGTTTCAAACTTTACGCGATCTCTCTTCAGGTGAGACTCTTTGATTTTTTTGATAACTTTGATTTTTTTCAATGGGAAAGTACCGGGTGTCCCAATAAGAATGGCTCTCGGCCATATCTCAGGAACCGTTTATAGTAGAGCTTTGAAATAAAAAATTTTATAACAAAAGTTGCCTCAGGAAAAGCCTGGAAATTATTTTCATAATTGTGGGTTCACCGCTAGAGGGCGTAATTGAATATCAAAATTAAAAACATCTAAATTTTACAAAATTTTCCTAATGAACGGGCACTGGAAATCCGATTATTGTATTTAACTCTACCTTTGCAAATAAGAGGTGGGGGTGAGTGGGAACCTTGTTATGAAAAAATGGCTGTAAGTCCGGTTCTGCTAAATCAAATTTTGAAAACTGGGTCTTGTTGAAGACAGATCTTTTTCTTCAATGTAAGCGTGATAATTTTGAACCATTCTAATAAGTATTAAGCCAGCTGGGAGGCGTTATTTAATTTTTTTCAGAAATCTAGTTTTCTTTGGAAAATATTAAATACAAGTATGCATTTTTAATCATGCTTTATAAAATTAGATTAAATTAGCAATAGAACAGCGAAAACCGCCTGTCGATACCTTTTTTCTATCTCAAGATATCTCGAGAAACGTGTAAATTTTATACATAACTGTTACTATCACCGGTAAACTAAATTAATGAAAAGTAGTGTGCTGTGGAAAAAAAGAAAATAACATTTTCCAGATGTCAACGTATAAAAATATAATTAATTAAAACAACAATATAAAGAGAAACAATACTATTAAAATTAAATATAACACAGAACAAAAAGAACTACTTAGTGACGACCTAAATATTCAAATTGTTGCCCATCATACACTTCTCTAGAATACATTATCCAGAGAATACTAAACGCCATTCAAAGCATATCGAGAGCAGAAATTGAGACTGCTGTTCAATCTACTCTTGAAAGAGTAAATCTTTGCAACGAAAATGATGGGCAAAAATTTGAACGTTTATGTCATCACTAAATAGTTGTTTTTATTTCTTTGTAATAGGGCTTTTCAACGCTTCTCATTTGTTTCGAGCCTCTGTCATATGCCGTATAATCCGTGTATAATATTAATAAACGAGATATGAACGAGGCTCGAAACAAATGAGAAGCGTTGAAAAGACCTAATATACGTTGACAGCTGGAAAATGTTTCTTTGTTGTTTCCATAGCACACTACTTTTAATGAATTTCGTTTACCGGTGACAGTAACAGTTATGTTTTTAAATTTACACGTTTTGTAAGATATCTCGAGATAGAAAAAATGTATTAACATGCGGTTTTCGCTATTCTGTTGCTAATTTTGTCTAATTTTGTAATATGGTATTAAAAATGCATGTTTGTATTTAATATTTTCCAAGGAACACTAGATTTCTGAAAAAAATTAAATAACGCCTTCTAGCTGGCATATTACTCAGTAAGTTGGTTCGAAATCATAACTTTTACATTGACGAAAAAGATCTGTCTTCAACAAGACCAAGTTTCCAAAATTTGATTAAGCAGAACCGGACTCACAGCCAGTTTTTCATAACAAGATTCCCACTCACCCCCACCTCTTATTTCCAAAGGTAGACCTAAACTTGTCAAATCAAATATGCGTAGAATTTTATGAAGAATACGACGATCGGATTTCCAGTGCCCCTTCATTAGGAAAATTTTGTAAAATTTAGATTTTTTTAATTTTTGATATTCAATTACGCCCTCTAGCGGTGGTCCCACAATTATGAAAATAATTTCCAGGCTTTTCCTTAGGCAACTTTTGTTATAAAATTTTTTATTTCAAAGCTCTACTATAAACGGTTACTGAGATATGGCCGAGAGCCATTCTTATTGGGACACCCGGTACATCATGTGGCACCTTATTTAAAAGCTTTTGAAAATGGACAAGTGGCATCCTTATCGCAGGAACATCCTAAAAAAATAAGAGTGAAATTTGTGCACCCCATAAAAATTTTATGGAGCTTTCGTTCGCTTAAACCCCCACCCATTAACATTGTGGTATCATTAGTTAAACACAATATTTTTAAAACTTTTATGCCTCTTAGTACTTTTTCGATACCTAAGTCTAATACTTCTACAGTTTTTATCGAGATATTTTTTGTAAAATCCGCCAAATATTTTTAAATTGTTAAGTAAGATTATAGAGACGTGGAATAATATTATGAAAATAATATTCTATAATGTTACTTAACCATTTTAAAATATGTGCTGGATTTTAGAAATGTTCAAAATATCTCGATAAAACTAGATTATCGAAAAAGTACTAAGAGGCAAAAGTTTTCAAAACATTGTGTTTAACTAATGGTACCACAATGATAATTTAATTGGAACGTACGCAAACATTGGGGGGTTTAAAGGAACAAAACCCCATCAAAGTTTTATAGGGTGCACAAATTCTGCTGTTATTTTTTAAAGATATACCTGCTATAAGAAAGCCACATCTCCATTTTCAATATAAAATCTCTAGCAGTTTTCGATATATTTGAAAAAATTAATTTTCATTTTGTAACTTCAAAGGGCTGTACCTTTTTTTGGTACACATTATTTGTATTAAGGTAAGTTAGGTTCAATCAAACTATTTTTGGTCCCAGAATATGAGACTTAATTTATGACCTGTCTTTTTGTTACACCCTGTATACTAGTACCCAGTAACAAAGTGTCATAAAATGAAAATGAAAATATTAGATATTAATAATACTAACTAGTTAGTAATACTAGCTCAGAAATGCCCCCATATGTAAAAATGTAGTGACGTATAATATATCAACAATACAGAAAACTCAAGCTAATAAATGTGAAATCCGTTGAATTTATTTAGAACCATAATAAAAAATAAAAAGTTCACCCTTATAATTATAGTTCTTCAAGAAATTAACGCACCACCTTAAAAATGGTGAATGGTCTGAATTTTTTTAAAGAAAAAAATAGTACATAACTGACATATTTAAAAGTAAAAATCATTTTTGAATTTGTAACAAAAGTCTATCTTTCCTTATTTTTTTATACGATGCGCAGTTTTCTTGCAAAAATAAAACATATCAACACTTACAAAGTATTCAAAATAAGTTTCTATTCTTCAACACCTAGTATCTCGGAAACGAAGCATTTGCGGACATACATTTTATAAAGCAAACTGTCATTATTTTTCCATGTAGAATAACCCCTTAAAGTTCGTCACTTTTATTTAAAAACACCTAACAGTACCTAACTTTTTTAATATCCAACATAATCGAATGAATCAAAAGACAGTATGTTAAGAAAACCTGAGACTAGTTGCGTTTTAATTTAAGTATTTTATAAATGCTAGAATATTCCACAGGGTGTTGCGAACTTTGAGAGAAAAAAGTATGATTGGTACAACCGGTATAGAATGATAATTTACCGGTCTAGCAACAATATGATTACAGCGACATTGTTAAAGAATGAGGCTATAACATATTAAAAAAATAACTTAAATCGGACAACAGGTTTAGGAAATTCGAGACATCAAAAATTACCCATTTTTAAGATGCTTCGTTAATTTCTTAGAGAAGTGTATTTATATCACCTGAATTATCCTCATCTGGTTTATTCTTCAAGTCTCCTGGATTAAGAGATGTATGTAACTGACTCTTTAATATTCTTGAGTCACCTTCGTACAACTCTTCCTTAATTTCAGCTTTCACTGCTGTAACTAATAAAAAAACAGGAATTATATCACATTGTTCATAGGGGAGTCAATAGAGTTTTTGCTTACGGAAAAGATCAAACAAGATAAAACTTTTTGTAATTTCATTAAGAAACGTTTTGTAAACAACATATCAAAAAGTTCTACTCCAAAAATGGGTGCTTAACTTTTTATTATACACATAAACTGCGAAATTAGTTGTTTTTTAAAGACCTACGAAAATATAAATTTTAGAAAAACACTGACTTGGCCATTTAAAAATTCAGAAAATTTTACAAAGGAAAACCTTACATAAAGAATTTTCTAAAATTAATTTATTTTTATAAAAATATTATATTTATTTTTATTGTTGTTCTGAAGCTATTTTCTTGTGGCATTTTTACAATTTTAACTATTTACAATGGGAAATAAGCCACAACATTATTAAAAAATGATTTTTATTAACGTTTCGACGCCCAAATCGGGTGCCGTTGTCAAAATACAAAATACTACTAACATAAACAAAAATGTTGCTTAGTAAAAAAATTCTTCTATTAATTTATTTAATTTGACTCATTTATATCGGCAATTCAGATACATATGATACATTTTACAGTAGAAGACTTTAAAATGATATTGCCAATATTTATGAGTTGCGTTCCTGGGACGACTTTACTGAAAGATAGTTCATTTGATTACATGAAATCAACCCCAACTCAAGAATATCCGTCACAACAAAATCATAGCATAGAGAAACTTAAAACAATAGGAAATAAATTCAACATTTCAACAACATTCAAAACAACCAACACATTGAGATCTATTCTATCTAAAACTAAACCTAATAATGAACAAGAAATTACAAAGAATTGTATTTATAAAATACCTTGTGAATGCGAACAGTTTTATATAGGTGAAACATCAAGACCATTAAACGTTAGAATAAGTGAACATCAATCTTATATTAAAAATAGAGAATTTGATAGATCTCAAATATGTCAACACGTATGGGATAATGAACATAGAGTTCAGTGGAGAGATTCAAGTATAGTCCTGAAAGAAACAGATAGTAAAAAGAGAAAAATCAAAGAAGCGGTTCTAAAATTATGCTAAACGAATCCAATTGTGTCGCAAATTCCTCGGTGGAATACAGTAGGATGTGGATACCCATACTGAAAGAGGAAGTCAATAGAAAGAAAATACCACAATTAGTAAGTCAATAGTCGAGTTAGTGCATATTTTATATTTTAGTATTACTTATATATCCATGTATTATTGATATTATTTATAATTTAAACAAAATTATAGTAAAGTTAGAATTTGGTATTAATTTTGAGAGTAAATTAAATGTAAGACCAAATACTTACGATGTCGGGATAGTATCACGATGTAATAAATAGTGTGATGTTAATGTATTTTTGGTCCCAATTAATTAAAACTCTATTGTTTGGATAACTTTATATTTCATCGTATAAACGGTGATTCAACCATAGTTGTTTACAAATACAAATCATTACCTATACCACACATTTGTACATATCAAGTATCTAATTATAACAACTCTTGAATTTACCTATGCTGCATTTTTATACACTACCTAATATGTAAACCTCACGTATTAATTCACGGTCAGGAGTCATTGTCTTCGAGCATGGCTAATACACTACATTATATTTTGATAAAGATATTTACAACTTAATTTATATAGGTTGTCCCAACTATATTACATCTCCCTGTTTTAAAATGAGATATATTTCTCTTTCCCTTTTACAAAATGTTTATGGTTACCTAATACTATTTTGAGAAATTAAATTTCCTAACTATACTAACTAACTGTAACATGGTACATTTCAGATCAATCAATTTTTCCCTAAACATGTATATTCTTTTTCCTATTTTACACAAAAGTTCATATTTTCCCTATACTAAAACTGGTATTTTATAACCTATTACTAGTTCACGTACTTTCACGTCGTGTCTTTTCGTCCTTTTTTTTTTTCGTTCACTAATTCACTTCATCAAAACAGTGTCCACAGTGAATGAAATTGATCCTAACTTTTAAATAGTCTTTTAGTGCCTATAGGCATCTCATATAAGCGGGGGAATACCTAACTAAAAATCTCGTATCTACCTAAAAGTCCTAAGCTAAGCTAATATTACTCGAATAAGTAAAAAAAATGTATCCTTTACTCTATTATTAATTCCTATTTCAGTCTTCTTTTGATTTATTTATATATGTCTTACTAACTCTAAAATAATGTACCTATAATAAAAATGTAATCTCTCTAAAAAACTTCTAATGTGTCTCTAAAAACTTCTAATAACTCTCTTGTACCTATAATAAAGATTTAATCTCTCTAAGAACTTCACTTTTTGCGTCCCTTTACTTACTATCTACTAACACTATTGTAAGATATTGTCTATCCTTAATTCAACACTTCCATTTTCCACGAAAATTTAACCTGAATTCATTATATACATTTAAAAATAAGTTATTTATAATTTACGTTATAGTCCTGTCGCCAGGGGGGGTACAACGGCCTCCTGTATTCAGATGGACTTACCCAAGTTTTTTTTATGTATTTTGACCCGCAGACACGAGCTTTTTGGGTAACAGTTGATCCGGATGTCGATAAGATTGTTATAAACAAAGAAGTTGAGGAATTACATAACAGCGATTTCTCGCAAAACAAAACATGTTTTTGTATATTTTGGGCCATTCTAACCAAAAAGTGTTAATACCAATTTTTTCGTAGGATGCATAGTTTTCGAGATAAACGCGGTGGAACTTTCAAAAGATCGAAAAATTGCAATTTTTGTACCCGAATAACTTTTGATTAAAAAATAAAATAGCAATTCTGCTTACCGCATTTGAAAGATCAAGTCAAAGTATATGGGTTTTAGTTATTTGCATTGCTAAAAATTTACTATTTTATTGTTAAACAAAAGTATAAACACCTAGTGCTGGAGTGATGTTTTCAATGATTTCTCATTTAAAATCGAACGAGTAGGTAGAGTAGGTACAAGTGCAAGCGAGGCTATTTCTACGTAGC
Organism: Diabrotica virgifera virgifera; assembly: GCF_917563875.1. NCBI lineage: Eukaryota > Metazoa > Arthropoda > Insecta > Coleoptera > Chrysomelidae > Diabrotica > Diabrotica virgifera. The sequence goes on along the minus strand of NC_065443.1, from coordinate 39,547,331 downwards.
ATGCATGTAAACGCATGTATTAGGCACGGGAAACACTATGTGTTTATAGCTTTTTTTAGCAATAAACACATAACTTTTTAGCAATGTATATATTCGAAACCGATAGAATTTGACTTGATCTTTCAATTGCGGTAAGCAGAATTGCTATTTTATTTTTTAATCAAAAGTTATTCGGGTTCAAAAATTGCAATTTTTCGATTTTTTGAAACTTCAACCGCGTTTATCTCGAAAACTATGCATCCTACGAAAAAACTTGTAGGAACATTTTTTGGTTAGAATGGCCCAAAAAATACAAAAACATGTCTTGTTTTGCGAGAACTCGCTGTTATGTAATTCCTCAACTTCTTTGTTTATAACAATCTTATCGACATCCGGATCAACTGTTACCCAAAAAATTCGTGTTTTACGGGCCAAAATACATAATAAAAACTTGGGTAAGTCCATCTGAATACAGGAGGCCGTTGTACCCCCCCTGGCGACAGGACTATTACTTTCGAGAGAAAAAAAAAATTTACAGCTTTAATTCTTAGACATATTTCAATGGTTAGCTACTTATTTGCTTAGTATCTTCTTAATTTTGCTTCTTTTCTTGCAACTTTTATGTCTCTTCTTTCATTTTTCCCACATATTTTAATAAAAAAATTATCTTTTTTTCTCTTCTTCTTCTTGTCTGGTACTACAACTATTTTCCGCCGTCGGTGTTTCCAATTTTCGTCGCCCATTTTCAGAAGATTCTCCCAATTAATTTACAGGAGAGGTTTTTCCTGGTTTTCCCTCGTGATTTACTATGAGATCTCTAACGCGAGAATTTTAATGTCACCGTTGCATGTGGTTGTCTTTTTAAAGACCGATCACATGCTATGATTTTTTTGTGACGGATATTCTTGAGTTGGGGTTGATTTCATGTAAGCGAATGAACTATCTTTCAGTAAAGTCGTCCCAGGATGCAACTCATAAATATTGGCAATATCATTTTAAAGTATTCTACTTTAAAATGTATCATATGTATCTGAACTGCCGATATAAATGAGTCAAATTAAATAAATTATTAGAAGAATTTTTTTACTAAGCAACAACATTTTTGTTTATGTTAGTAGTATTTAGTATTTTGACAACGGCACCCGATTTGGGCGTCGAAACGTTATTGAAAATCATTTTTTAATAATATTGTGGCTTATTTCCCATTATAAATAGTTAAAATTTATTTTTATATTTATAAATTTTATTTATAACGCTCAAGTCACCCCTCTCATAATCATTGGCGCACTGCACTCGTATTATAGTAGCGTTCGGCGCAGCGCACGTTTGAGTTAATTTATTATAATTTTTTAACTAATTGATCAAATTAAATTTTACAAATTAAAAATGAAAGAAGAACATTAAATCTATCTTATAGTTGTAATACACCAATCAATGAGAGCAAGAACAGGATATTACCTCCGAATTCTCTTCTACTGGAAAAACAAAGGACGCCGTCGAAAGAATCGCGTCGCTCAATTGGAATTGGGCAGGACCCGTCGCCAGATTGTCAGACAACCGATGGACAAAACGTATTTTCAAGTGGTGGCCACGAGAAGAAGCACTACGGAGCAGAGGACGACCACCAACCAGATAGGCTGACGATCTGAAGCGTATTGTCAGCAACTGGATGCAAGCCGCACAAAACAGAGAAAGATGGAAAGAGCTGAGGGAGACCTATGTCCAGAAGTGGGCGAGTGCGAGTTGATGATGATCTACGAATATAATCTATACAATTTATAAGACTATACAAATCAAATAAAATACTATTTTATAAATGCAATAAACACAATTTAGTCCAGTCGGGTTAGACGAATAACAGGCCTAACCTTGCATTAGGAGCTGTCCCAAATTTTATTTTTCTAATCTTTAGGGAGGGTCAATATTAGTATAAATTTAAAATCTCGACTGAATTCCACCGTTGCGTTAGCCGCCATCTTGATTTTAAACGAGAACTGTTTTTGCTCAATATCTCCGCCATTTTCAATTTTTTGACAAAAAGTGTAGAAACTGAAATTGTTTAAAATGCGATTTTCTATAATTTCACACATTATAATTTTTTTTGTGCGGTCGATATTTTCCGAGTTATGAGGGGGAAATAGTGACAGTTGTAGCATAATTATTGAATTATTGAATTATCTCGTTTATTATTAGTTTTACGACAAATATATACCTATACAAAAATGAAGAGAATTAAATTTTGTACAATTTTGATGCCGTACATTTTTTTGATATAATCAATAATTAAGGTAGTGCGTATGTGGTAATAGTGCGAGCGTAAGACCTGATTGATTTTGTAGCAATTGTTTTTGTTCAATATCTCCGCCATTTTCAACTTTTCGACAAAAAGTGTAAGAACTGAAATTGTTGCAATTACGATTTACTACAATTTTTCGAGAGAACCAGTTACGGGTCTACAAGGGGGGAAATGGGAAAATTCCCCCCAACAGGGTCCAAAATTAAAATAAAAATTGTTGAAACATCACGATATATTAGCTGACAAAACTTAAAATATCGACAGACAAATTCAACCAATAAAACCCGCTAGTTAATAAAATTAAGTGAACTTAATGCATATAATGCCTTTTTATGTCTTTTATATATTTAGTTTGGTTGATGTTTCATTGGAAGTTTCAAAAACTGTATAAAATATAATTCTCTTTATTTTCAACAATTACGCTTTTCGACAATTCAATAATTATGCTTCCCCTCCGCTTCCATTATTTTCCCCCTTAACTCGGAGAATATTAATCGTATAAAAAAATTGTGCCAAAGAAATTGTAGGAAATTTCATTTCCAACAATTTTCTTTCCCACCATTTATGTCGAAAAGTTCAAAATGGCAGAGATATTAAGCAACAACAGTTCTCATTTAAAATCAATATGGCGGCTAATGCAACCGCGGAATTCAGTCGAGATTTTAAATTTACACTACTATTGATCTCTCCTAAAGGATAGAATTATAAAATTTGGGGCAGCTCGGAAACAAAATTCAATTCAATAATTATGCTCCCCCCACCACCTTTTAGTATTTTCCCATGTAACTCGGAAAATATCAACCGCATGAAAAAAATTGTTAAAAATAAATTGTAGGAAATTATATTTTGAACAATTTTAGTTGAAAATGGCGTAGATATTTAACAAAAACAATTGCTATAAAATCAATCCGGTCTTACGCTCGCGCCATTACCGCATACGTACTACCTTAAATATTAATTTTATCAAAAAAATGAAAGAGACCAAAATTGTGTAGAATTTAATTCTCTTCATTTTTGTATAGATACATATTTGTTGTAAAACTAATACTAAACGAGATAATTCAGTAATTCAATAATTATGCTCCAACTCTCACTATTTTCCCCTCATAACTCGGAAAATATCGACCGCACGAAAAAAATTATAATAAATGAAATTATAGAAAATCGCATTTTCAACAATTTAAGTATTTGCACTTTTTGTCAAAAAAATGAAAATGGCGGAGATATTGAGCAAAAACGGTTCTCGTTTAAAATCAAGATGGCGGCTAACGCAACAGCGGAATTCAGTCGAGATTTTAAATTTATGCTAATATTGACACTCCCTAAAAATTGGAAAAATAAAATTTGGGGCAGCTCCTAATGCAAGGTCAAATGCTATCCCGACATGCTATCCCGACTGGGCTAATTTATTTGTTTTTATGACAAATTGCAAATAAAATGTGACAACTGTCAGATTTAACTAAAATGTCAGGTTAGAATAAATGTTATAAATTAAGGTGTATTACCACGGGCTTACCTTTTTTTCTATCATTTGTGACGCACTGAAAAATGCCCATGAAAAGACCATACATGTATTGATGTCGTTTGTTATTATTCCAGTAACAAAAAATTTTTACTTAGATGGCATAATACGGGGGTGAATGAAACCGTTATATTTTCTCCTAACTTTAAAAATTCTTGGGAAAAATTGGAGGACTGAATTTGTTTCATACTCATTTCGTATCTCCGATACCTAGTATCGGAGGTGTCTCAAAGATTTTGTTTTTAGAATTATCCAAATATCTCTTTCCTGTAAAGGCTGTGAATAAAAACACTGCTTTGCAGGTTTATTTAATTAAAAATATCAAACGCACTTAGTCCAGAAAGCCACTGCGCATCCGCTAGGAAAGATATTGCGATTCGGATTTTTTGCACAATCTTACTTAAAAATGACCCCTTTTATTAAATTTGCATGTTGCCAGGACCAAAAGTGGGTCAAAAATTTTTTAAACGTTTTTTTTTTGTTTTTATCCTAAAATAATTTTTTTGGCATGGAGCAAAGTTTTTTTAGGTTTTTTGGATCATTCCAAACAGAACAGGTCTTTAGTGGCTTTTCTCTAAAGTTGATAGTTTTTGACATATAAGCGATTAAAAATTGAAAATCGCGAATTCGGCCATTTTTAACCTTCAAACACTATGTGAAAACTTAAAATTTGAATGTTACTAAGGTAGGTAGATATTCTTTAAACATCGATTGATGAAATCCCGAAGAGTTTTTTGCAATACAGTATTCAAAATTCTTTGTTTTTTAATTTCTAATCACGCGTGCGCGACACTATTTTCCGCCGTTGCATGTGTATACAGTATGGTGCAAATGAAAGGAATAAATTCGTTATCTCGTAAACCGGCGACTTAGGGAAAAAACCCGAAAGAGGTCGATTTTTATTATATATATACTAGTGACGTCATCCGTCTGGGCGTGATGACGTAATAGATGATTTTTTTAATGAGAATAGGGGTCGTGTGGTAGCTCATCAGAAATTTTCTTCAATTCTCTATTCAGTAATGTAAACATATACATACATAATTATTTATACAGGGTGTCCAAAAAAATTGTATTAAATTAAATTATTTGACAAAAAAAGAAATACAGTACAACCTCGTTTAACCGGACTAACTGGGACCGGAAGCGATCCGGTAAATCGAAAATCCGGATAATCTGGAAATATAGTAAGGTTAATAAAACTACATGTGAAATGATAACTTACTATATTTACACCCTATATGATTTACGCGAGCATTAGTTTTTATTTACAAAAAAGTCTATTCTCTTTACAGCGTGTCCCTAGACCGTCCGATCACTCAAGGCAACAAATTTGTGACCGGGAAATCGCATTACATACATACATACCTACAGTTATCAAAAGTATTTTTTTATTTTTTCGTTCCGGATTGATCCGGATAATCCGGACACCTGGATGAACGGGGTCCGGATTAACGAGGTTGTACTGTAGAAGGAAGGAATAGAGAATTGAAGAACCTTTCAAATGAGCTAGCACACGACCCCTATTCTCATTAAAAAAAATTCATTGATTACGTCATCACGCCCAGATGGATGACGTCACTAGTATACCATATATGCCGCAATATCATAACTTAAAAATAAAAATCGACCTGTTTCGAGATTTTTCCTTAAAGTCGCCGGTTTACGAAATAACGAATTTATTCCTTTCATTTGCACCATACTGTCGATGTCGGTGAAAAATAGTGTCGCCCACGCTTGATTAGCAATTAAAAAACAAAGGAGTTTTGAATATTGTATTGCAAAAAAATCTTCGGGATTTCATCAATCGATGTTTAAAGAATATCTACCTACCTTGGCAACATTCAAATTTTCAGTTTTTCACATAGTTTTTGAGGGTTAAAAATGGCCAATTTCGCAATTTTTCAATTTTTAATCGCTTATATCTCAAAAACTATCAATTAATTATTTTCTATGGGAAATAAACCACAATTTTACTAAAAAATGAATTTATTAACGTTTCGAAGCCCAAATCCGGTTTCGTTGTCAAAATACAAAATACTATTAAAATAAACAAAAATGTTGTTGCTAAGTAAAAAAATTCTTCTAATAATTTATTTAATCTGACTCATTAATATTGGCAATTCAGACGTATATTATACATTTTAAAGTAGAAGACTTTAAAATGATATCGCCAATATTTATGAGTTGCGTTAATGGGACGACTTTACTAAAAGATAGTTCATTCGATTACATGAAATCAATCCCAACTCAAGAATATACTATGATTTTTTTGCGACGGATATTCTTGAGTTGGGATTGATTTCACGTAATCGAATGAATTATCTTTTAGTAAAGTCGTCCCAGGAACGCAACTCATAAATATTGGCGATATCATTTTAAAGTCTTCTACTTTAAAATGTATAATATACGTCTGAATTGCCAATATAAATGAGTCAGATTAAATAAAATATTAGAAGAATTTTTTTACTTAGCAACAACATTTTTGTTTATTTTAATAGTATTTTGTATTTTGACAACGAAACCCGATTTGGGCTTCGGAACGTTAATAAATTCATTTTTTAGTAAAATTGTGGCTTATTTCCCATAGAAAATACTTAATTATAAAAATGCCACAAGCTTCAGAACAACATTAAAAAACTATCAACTTTGGAAAAATGTCACTCAAGACCTTTTCTGTTTGGAATGATCCAAAAAATCTAAAAAAAACTTTGTTCCATGCAAAAAAAAATAATTTTAGGAAAAAAACAAACAAAAAAACGTTTAAAAAATTTTTGACCCACTTTTGGTCCTGGCAACATGCAAATTTGTTAAAAGGGATCCTTTTTGAGTAAGATTGTGCAAAAAATCCGAATCGGAATATTTTTCCTAGCGGATGCGTAGTGGATTTCTGACTAATTAAAATTAACAACACAAAACAAAATTAACAACAAAACAATTCAATAGCAGGTAGGTATGTCCAGGCTCTCGCAGCAACGACTGCTCGCAATCTGTTTGGCATCGAATAAAGATGTGTTATCCTTGCCTGGGGAATAGCCCGATATTCATCTACCAGGGCCTTAACTGTACCAAATTTTCTGGAGGCTTAAGATAACGGCGAATAGCTATTTTTAATTCATCCCACAAATGCTCAATGGGATTGAGATCTGAGCTGCAAGCGGGCCATTCTTATTTTATCAATCCAACCTCTATTTAAGTTATTTATGTTTATGAACCAAGCAGTGTTTTTATTCACAAAAAATTGTACAGCTCTTACAAGAAAAAAAAACATTCGGATAATTCAAAAAAATTTAGTGATGCCCTCGGAATAATATGACAGGACTATGAAACAAAATCATGTCTTCATTTTTTCCACAGATTTTTTTAAATTTGGGAGAAATTACAAGGCTTACATTCACCCCTGTATAATCCCATGTCAGGAAAAATTTTTTTGTTATCGAAATAATAACAAACGATATCAATACATGTACCTACAAACTAATGCAAGAATCTTGAAAATCGTAATTCAAATAATAAAATTATAAACTCGTACAAAAGTAAAAAACTTCGATTTTGTATATTGGTATATAAAGTTTATTAAAAACTATTAAAATGTTATCCAAATGAATTGAAAAACGTTTTCGATCTGAATCAGATCATGTTCAGTGGGTTCGACTTAGTAGATGAAACTAGCACACTATTAAAAGTGGTAACATCGAGATATATGATTTATATAGTATGATTATAAGAAATATAGCGACTCCAAGTCGATGTTAATAGATTTTTTCTATTCTCACACTATAATATATCAATTATTATAATGTCACTACCTGTATCATAATGAACTTCATTATGATACAGATTTTCATTACGATACATATTTTTATCCAATAGAATCGCGATATGGCATTCGCGATACAGGTGGCACACGCGCAGTGACCAATGGCAAGTCAAATACATACGCTTTGACAGTTCTCAATATGTAAACAAACTGTCAAACTACTTAATTTGTTTGCTTTACAAAATTAATAAATTTGAATATGTTTTTTTGTATGATTTATAATTTTTGAAAATCTCGAGAGGTTGTAACCAAAGAAAGTATTCCACCTGTTGTCAATCTGGTGGTATGGGAACGATATTTATTGTCGTTTTCTGTGCTACTTCGATTGATAACTTGCTTTGAATATATTTTTTGTTGTGAATTATCATAGAAAAAATCGTGTATACAACTTGCATTTAATTATTATTATGAAGCTCGTACTCGCCGCTAGGCGGCTCGTTTCGTATCCCTCATATTCGTTGCATAATGATCATCATTAAATGCTCGTTGCATAATATACTAAACTAATACACTATTAGTGGTCAAAGGGCAACATGGTTCTCTGCTCGAATATAACGCGTGGTTCTTGCCAGTTAAATGGACACATACCAACTCAAAAATAATTGTAATTGAAAATGATATTGAAAATATAAATTGTCAAACTTAATCAAAAATTTTGAGTGGCAGAATTTTGTTTGTATATACAAACTAACAAAAAAAGTTTTAGAAAAATATAAGCTTGTTTGAATTTTTCCGAATCAAAAGTTTTTGTTCTACTAGGATTATATTACTTGTCTTACCTATGTTACCTTCTGGTTCATTCCCCAAGTTTCCTAGATCAAAGGATGTGGATAACGGACTTTTTATACCTTGAGTATATCTTGAATCATTTTCAACATATTCCTCTTTAATTTCAGATTTTACCTCCATAGCTAACAAAGGCAGCTATTTACCAAGAAGGTCGCCTTAAAAATGATAATTTTTTGTGAACTGTATCAAAAACGTAAAGATGCGCAAACTTAAATATTTTCTCTGGTGGAAACGTAATTAACAAATAATAAATCAGTGATTTTTACTATTAACTTATATAATAATACACAATATATCTTTAAAATACTAACAACGAATATAGATGCACATACAATACCGCATGCATATACAAGGATACTTCACTGTCATTTTTTAGTAAAGCAAGTCGGGAACAGTTGGGAAACTACCCATATGGAGTGCGCATGTGACTTCACCTTCACCACCGCGACCGAACATCCTACGTCCACAAACGTTTAATAACGATTTTTAATTTTTCAATGGCGATATGCGCACAACGTAAAATTTGATGTACCGGGTGTCCAATAAGAATGGCTCTCGGCCATATCTCAGAAACCGTTTATAGTACAGCTTTGAGAAAAAAATATTTATAACAAAAGTTGCCTCGTGAAAAGCCTGGAAATTATTTTCATAATTGAATCGTTTATTTCAGAAAGGGGTCAAGTGACAAATGTTGACAAAATGAGGGCACAAAAATATTTTTTTTAAACAAATTAACAAGATGCATGTTTAAAAAATACAACACTTTTTGACAAATACTCCAGGTTGTTAGGTAGAATTTTTATTTTATATAGAGTGATTGTTTGCTGAATGTAAACAGTGTGTAAACTTGATTTTCTCAAAAGTAGATACTTGCGATTTGACCCCTTTCTGAAATAAACGATACAGTTGTAGGTCCACCGCTAGAGGGCGTAATTGAATATCAAAAATTAAAAAATCCAAACTTTACAAAATTTACCTAATGAAAGGGCACTGGAAATCCAATCATCGTATTCTTCATAAAATTTTGCGCTTATTTGATTTGACGTTTAAGTCTACCTTTGCAAATAAGAGGTGGGGGTGAGTGGGAACCTTCTTATGAAAAAATGGCTTAAGTCGGGTTCTGCTAAATCGAATTTTGCGTATTTGGTCTTGTTGAAAACACCCCTTTTTCGTCAATGTAAGTGTCTTATTTTCGAAATAGCCTAATAAGTAATATTCAAGCTAGGAAGCGTTATTTAATTATTTTCAGAAATTTAGTTTTCTTTGGAAAATATTAAATACAAGTATGCATTTGTAATCCTGTATTACAAAATTAGACCAAATTAGCAACATAATACCGAAAACCGCATGTGGATACCTTTTTTTCTATCTTGAGATATCTTAAGAAATGTGTAAATTTTAAACATACTCTTACTGTCACCGGTAAACGAGGTTAAGGAAAAGTAGTGTGCTATGGAAAAAACAAATAAACATTTTCCAGATGTAAACGTATATAAATAATTAAAACAACAATAAGACAAACAACACTATAAAATATAACAAAGAAATAAAAGCAACTACTTACTTATTCTTTGCGACTGCCTAAATGTTCAAATTTTTGCCCATCATTTTCGATGCAAGTATTTACCCTTTCAAGAGTAGATTAAATAGCAACAAATTTAACTGTTTTAGACTTTTATTTATGGGGATGGATTAAAGACCTTGTTTTGTCGCTAGACACACTACTCGAGAAAACATTATCTAGAATATAGAGAATACAAAACGCCATTCAAAGCATTGCGAAAGCAGAAATTGAGACTGCAGACTGCTGTTCAATCTACTCTTGAAAGAGCAAATGCTTGCATCGAAAATGATGGGCAACAATTTGACCATTAAGTCGTCACTAAATAAGTAGTTGCTTTTATTTCTTTGTTATATTTTATAGTGTTGTTTGTCTTATTGTTGTTTTAATTAATTATATACGTTTACATTTGGAAAATTTTCCTTTGTTTTTTCCATAGAACACTATTTTTCCATAACTTCGGTTACCGGTGACGTTAACGGTTGTTTAAAATTTACACGTTTCTTAAGATATCTCGAGATAGAAAAAAGGTATCGACATGCGGTTTTTGGTGTTAGGTTGCTAATTTGGTCTAATTTTGTAAAAAATGATTAAAAACGCCTACTTGTATTTAATATTCTCCAAAGAAAACTAGATTTCCGAAAATAATTAAATAACGCCTACTAGCTGACATATTACTTATTAGGCTATTTCGAAAATAAGACTCTTACATTGACAAAAAAAGAGCTGTTTTCAACAAGACTAACTATGCAAAATTCGATTTAGCAAAACCGGACTTACAGCCATTTTGTCATAGGAAGGTTCCGACTCACCCCTACCTTTTATTTGCAAAGTTAAACTTGTGAAATCAAATATGCGCAGAATTTTATGAAGAATATGATGATTGGATTTCAAGTACCCTTTCATTAGGTAAATTTTGTAAAATTTTGATTTTTTAATTTTTGATATTCAATTACGCCCTCTAGCGGTGGACCTACAATTATGAAAATAATTTTCAGGCTTTTCCCGATGCAACTTTTGTTATAAATATTTTTTTCTCAAAGCTGTACTATAAACGGTTCCTAAGATATGTCAGAGAGCCATTCTTATTGGGACTCCCGGTACATTCGACACATTTGTGGGTTAACGTTTAAATGATAAGAGATGAAAAATTTAATCTACGATTCTCCAAAAAATTAACGAATGGGTCATATTTAATGTCTTGAATTTCCTAAACCGGTTGTCCGATTTAAGTGATTTTTTTAACATGTTACAGCCTTAATAGACCTGGATCCCGCGTAAGAAAGAAAAGTTGAATAATAGCAAGCTGAAAATTTGTTAATAGCTTAACGGTATCTAGTCGGACAAACTTTGATGCACGGGAACACTGGAACAAGGGAAGTTTTAACTGTGGAGCATGATAAACGTGTCGTCCTGACAAGTTTATGATTGTGAAAAATAGCAAGTTGTTTTTAAGTTTATTCGATAGCCAACGTTATGTAATATATGAGAAAATGTTTGTCCGACAAAAATGTTGGGCATTTTAACGAGTCCGACACGTAGAACATGTCACATCACAGGAATTATGTTGGTGATGAATAGCAGTCTGATTTTTGCTTGAGAGTTTAATGAAAGGTTAAAAAAGCAATTGGAAGTTCTGTCCGACAAAATTAATGGGAAGTTTTCGTAGTCGGACATTCTAAACAGGTAAGATATAGACAAAAATGCTGGTGATAAATAGCTTTCCGACAAAGACGAAATTTAATTAAGTAAATTATTCCTTACCATGAATGACTGTTGTCGGAAAAAAATAAGGGGTAGATTTTGTAGTCGGACAATTTAAAAAAATAATTTTTGAAATTTCAATAAGGGGTGATTTTTCTATGTCAAAAGTACCTGCAATCAATTACAATCGATATCTTTCGATTTATCTCAACATCATTTAGATACATCACTGTAATACATATATAGTAGATCAGGCAAATTATATTATGGATTGAGTGGCCTAGCTATCTTTGTCTGCCACATGCGCGGGATCGCTTGGTTAAAAGAGATAGATAGACCACCTATCGGCTTTTTGCACTGTATTCCCTGTCTACCCTTATGTCTATGAATACATTTCCATTTAATAAAAACTGTCACTTTTGACAATAATTCATAATAAATTGCAATCGTAACTTCAAATTTAAACTAATCGATTTATTTTGGCAGCAAATTATTTCTAGCCATGTGACATATTAATTACATTATTATTTCATTTGTAGAAAGTTGAGAAAAATTACGTTATACAATTTTAGTAATAATTTATTTAGGTACCCTTTTTCAATCAAGCAAAGCATTATAGCACGAAGAATGATATTCAATAGAATTTTCACAATTAATTATCTGGCAACTGAACCTCATTGAATTGATCACCAAGTATTTTACTAGCTTAGTTCAAAAATTACTCAAAAATGTTCCGTTGAATGGTTTCACTTTTGATTTGGCGACTTAAAATTTAAACTGTTGACACTCAAAAATAGACACAAAAACACTCCATAGTTAATATAAATTTTAATTTCGAACACACGTGGCAAACAGAAACTCAGAGACCATGTACTTTCAAATACTACTTTTTAAAGCACAAAGTGTCACACTGACAAATGCAGCGTTCTAATACATACTTCTAAGCATAATGTGTCACTACTACATTGTTTTGATTTGCTTGTCTTGATAATGTTAAGAGAAATGCATACAATGTGATTCCCCGTTTAGGATTTTGTCCTCTTCAGGGTTTGTGGTGAATGTTTAGTGTTGGCAGCAAAAGCAAACAGTCCGGAAAACAACTGGGGCAAGCACCGTGTCCTGGTGTTCTTGGATCCTTGGTTATGCCGGACGGTGGTGTCCAGAGGCTAAGAAGACAACAGAGAAGAAAGTTTGATGGATTGTTGTTGGTTCCATAGACATTTACGTGTACTGTCCGTGCTTTGCTCTCGACCAGTCTCCCTAGAAACCATTGTACAACGACAGGCGAACCTGCGTCCCTCGTCGGCGGTCAGGAGGTGGCTTTGAGCGCAGCGTGGACAGTGAGCGTTCGAGTGGAGAAAATAGTTGCGGCTATTTTCTTGGGACGAACAGGTATAATTGTGCAATGAAGTTGAGAAACCGCAAAAAACCAACTTCTCCCTGTTCGGGGTAGGGAAGAGGAAATGTTAGAGGTGGGTACGGTAGGCTAACGGGGTAGCCTCAAGGATGTTTTCGTACTCTACCGGGAGTTCGTCAATGCATGTTTGCATTAGAGCGGACGGTACGTGAATCTTTTTGCGTTTGGGCTTTCGGTAGAGTACGTGGCCGGAAGATGAACAGGAACATTTGAGAGATTCTTGTGTGTCGGAAGGGGGGCCGTTGATTACTTTGATTGTGAAGTTCCTGTTCAGAGAGTTTATTCTCTCGGTGATTTTGGGGATGTTCGAGATGTTTTGGATTTCGTTTGAGGGATATCGCCAGTGCTCATAGTTACATCTACGCAAGACTCTGCGCTCTGTCCTCAACAACCTCTCTTGTTTTTGTCTAGAGCAAAGAGAGTAGATACATGACTTGTACTCCATGACGGGTCGAATAAAGGTCTTGTAAGTGTGAATGAGAGTCTTCTTGTGTGTCTTGCCAATTTTTCCAGAGAGAGCGTTGAGAAGTCTGGCCCTGTTCCTTACCCTGTCTAAAGTTGCCTTTAGATCTGCGTCCCAGTTGAGAGTCCTGGTAAACAGAACTCCCAAATAGTTCACAGTCGGGCTAACGACAAGCCTTTCTCCCAACAAACTCAGAGGATATTGGTCGTCTTCATTGCGAATGATTCTATGTGACACAGAAGGGGCGCGAAACACAATTGTTGTTGTTTTGTTCGCGTTGAGCGTGACTCTCCACTTACAACACCATTCGCCGACGCCGTCCAACAGAGCCTGGGCTCTTCTGAAGAGGAGTCTTGGGTTGTATCGAGAGGTAGTTGAGAGCAGAGTCGTGTCGTCTGCATAGAGAAACAGTCGAGTACCTGGGATATTTTGGTTAGTGATATCGCTGTTGTAGATGATGTACAACAGCGGCGCTAGGACTGAACCCTGGGGAACTCCAGCTTGTGGAGTGAAGGGGGTGGACTTTTGATCGCATATTTTCACTCTGATAGTACGATTGTGGAGGTAGGAGTGTACAATTTTGGTAAATTGCAATGGAAGCCCGATGTCCAGAAGTTTCCGAACAAGCCCGTCGTGCCAGACCTGGTCGAAAGCCTTCTGCACATCCAGAAATGTGGCTATGGCGAATGAACCATCGTTGATGGTTTGAGTAACTTTGGTAGTGAAGTCTATTAATGCATGTTTAGTAGATTTTCCTGACTGGAATCCATATTGGAATTTTGGTATGATATTGTGGTTTTCGAGAAAGTTATTGAGCCTCTCTTTTAGGATTAGCTCAAGAACCTTACCCAGAGTATTGATTAATGAAATTGGTCTATAGGATTCCACGTCGGTTGGGGGTTTGCCTTTTTTCAAAAGCATGATGGTGTTGGCCACTTTCCAAGGAGTAGGAAAGTGGCTGTTTTTGAGACATGCATTGAATATTTTAGTTAGAAGAGGGATGATACTCTCTGGAAGTTTTTTGAGGCACCTTCGATTGATGCCATCAGGTCCGGGAGCGCTGTTTTTGCCGATTTGGCAAAAGCTCTCCGTTTCCCTGTCTGTGAGGGGGTCCATGAGAGGATCATAGACTGGAATGTAGTGGTTGAGAGTAACGTTTACAATGTATTCTGTGTTGAATTTAAATATGCGATCAAAGTTCGGGTTATCTGGCGTTTGAAAATTGTTTTGAAGCGAATTTCTGAATGCTTCGGCTTTCCCTTCTGGGGAATTGACTATGTGATTGTTGACCAACAGATGAGATGGTTGAGATAATTTTTGTTTTGTTAGGACTTTGAATTTTTGCCAGAATTTACCTCCGTCTCTGTAGTCCAGTTTTGAGGTAGCATCTTCCCACCGGCGAGCCGTTAGGACAGATATCTCCCTCTTTATCCTGGCACAGATCCGGTTGTACTCTGTTTTGATAAGTGGGTTTCTGTTGGCCTTGTATTGACGTAGAAGACGTCGTTTTTGTTGAATTTTGGCAATGATGTATTGTGGAAGTGCCGGTGATGTATAAGTTATTTGTTTGAGTGGAATTGCGTGCGTGATCGCCTCAGTGATGAGGTTCTCGATATCGGTTGCACTGGTGTCGATACTATCGTTAGTATCGAGTTCGCCTAACATAGGGAGATTTTGTGTGATGAAGTTTTGGAATTCAGTCCAGTTAGCGAGACGATAGTCTCTTATAGATCTTGGAGGGTTTGGTTGTTTTGGAATGAGTATGTCGGTGTCGACAAGAAGAGGTACGTGGTCTGACGTTATCGAATCACCTATGTGGCATCTATCCCCGAACCGATCCAGAATGTTACTAGTAACTAGGATGTGGTCGACAATAGAAGCCCCATTGGCGTTCAAAAACGTGAATTCAGTGTTGGTGATTCTTGAAATAGGAAGGTCTAGTAGATAATCCGTGAGGCGGATGCCTTCTGGGTTTTGACGATGATCACCAAACTGTGTGTGTCTACAATTTAGATCGCCCATCAGCACAGCCTTGCCGAGCCTCGAAAAGTACTCTAGCAAATGCCTGTTGAGTGGTTGATCCGGGTGTTTGTAGTAAGAGACTATCGTGAGGGTTTCGTTAATGTGTCATATTTACGTCTATTCTTATAAGCACCGAAGTTTTAGACTCTTCACATTTTTCAATGTCGTTTACAGGGTTAAGATTTGAGTATGGAAAAAAATATATACAACGTTTTTTATAGGAAATTTTCCGTACTTTCTGATGCGCCTAATTAGAAAACACTAAGAGATTGCTTTCACATGTTCTTTGCCGTTTTTTATTGTCATTTTGAGAATATCTAGAACAAACTCCATCCTAAAAAATAATTGTTTTGCAATATATACATGCATTGATACTTACCCCACTGTTTTTGGAGTGTGCATGTATATATATGCACATGCAAATATGTATATATAAATAATAATGTACAACTAAAATAGCTTTATCAATATGTGACTAAGTCATTCTGAAAAAATGTTTTTTATTTATTTCCTTCGATTTGCCCAAACTTTTTGTCCGACATATAACTTTTTGCGTTACAAAATATAATTTGTACATAAACAAATCAAAATTAGCTTGAATTTATCACCAACATTTTTGTCTATATCTTACATGTTTAGAATGTCCGACTAGGAAAACTTCCCATTAATTTTGTGGGACAGAACTTCCAATTGCTTTTTTAACCTTTCATTAAACTCTCATGCAAAAATCAGACTGCTATTCATCACCAACATAGTTCCTGTGCTGTGACATGTTCTACGTGTCGGACTCGTTAAAATGCCCAACATTTTTGTCGGATAAACATTTTTTCATATATTATATAACGTTGGCTATTAAATAAACTTAAAAACAACTTGCTATTTTTCACCATCATAAACTTGTCAGGACGACACCTTTATCATGCTCCACCGTTAAAACTTCCCCTGTTCCAATGTTCCCGTGCATCAGTGTTTGTCCGACTAGACACCGTTAAGCTATTAACAAATTTTCAGCTTGCTATTAATCAACTTTTTTTTCTTACGCGGGATCCAGGTCTATAATCTTTAATAATATCGCTGTAATAATATTGTCTCTAGACAGGTAAATTGTCACTGTATACCGGGTGTACCAATCAAACTGGGATTTTTTCTCAAAGTTCGCGTCATCCTGTGGAATATTCTAACATTTATAAAATACTGAAATCAAAACCCAACTATAGCCTCACGTTTTCTTAACATTCTGTTTTTTTATTCATTCGCTTATGTTCCTCCTCCTCCTCAGTGCCTTCTCTATTGAGGTTGGCGATCAATGGCAAATTCCTCTCTGTTCTGGGCTTGATGAATTAAGTCATAAGTCATTTCCTGTTCTGTTGGTCCAATCTCAGAATTTTTTTTGTCTTCATATACCCCTTTTACCTTCGATTTCGCCTTCTAATATTACCTGGAGCTGCTCAAATTCCCTATGGCGCATTATGTGTCCTAAATTAGGACGTCTTTCTAATTTAGATTATTTTGACCAGATGAGAACGTGTGTTCATTATTTCCAGTACTTCTTCATTCGTAGTTCTTCTGGTCCAGCTTATTCTTAGCATTCGGCGGTACATCCATATTTCGAATGAATTCAGTTTGTTGTCCATACTGTTTTAATGTGCAGGTTTTACAGCTATATAGTAATAGACACCACACATAACACTTTGGTGTTCTCAATCTTATTGTAACTGATAGCTTGGGGTTACAGAGCATTTTACGCATGTTCATGAAACCAGACCTTGTTATTTAATGCGTCTTCTAATTTCTTTTTAGTTGTCTAGCTGACTTTTTAGCTCTCTGCCCAGGTATATGAGGTTTTGGAAACTCTGATGGGTGATACCATTTGTTTGTATGTTGGGTGTAATTTGTTCATGGGGGTTCTTGTGGAATACCATGATTTTGGTTTTGGAGAGGTTAATATCCAAGCCCAGCCTGTGACTTTCTTCTGATAATATATTCTTATTAACGGTTATGTTGTATAATAAAAAAGCTAGGTACTTTAAAAACTAGCCTTGTTTTTCATCAATACAGGGTGTTTTTAAATAAGTGTGGCAAACTTTAAGGAATAAATGAGTATGAGAAAATAATGACAGTTTGCTTTATAAATGTATGTTAGTAAATTCTTCGTTTCCGAGATAGGTGGTGTTGAAATTTTTCTTACAAACTGACGATTTATTTATTACTCTAAAACCGGATGAGATATGCAAATGAAATTTGGTGAGTTTTAAAAGGTTATTGTGCATTTTTTGACATACATTTAAGAATATTATGTTCACCATTGGCGCACTTAAGGGTCATATTGCCCGTATGTGCGGCAATGGCAAGTATTAAAACCCACCAAATTCCATTTGCATATCATAACCCATTTTAGACCAATAAATAAATCGTCAATTTGTAAGAAAAATTTCAACACCCCCTATTTCGGAAACGAATCATTTGCGGACATATGTTTATAAAGCAAACTGTCATTATTTTTTTATACAGAATTGCCCCTTAAAGGTTTGCAATACTTATTTAAAAACACCCAGTGTTGACGAATAACAAGGCTAGTTTTTAAAGTACTTAGCTTTTTTATAATCCAACATAAGCGAATGAATAAAAAAAACAGAATGTTACGAAAACATGAGGCTGTAGTTGGGTTTTAATTTCAGTAATTTATAAACGCTAGAGTATTACACAGGGTCACGCAAACTTTGAGAAAAAATTACAGTATGGTTGGTACACCCAGTATACAAAGACAATTTACCTGTCTAGCAACAATATTATTACAGCGATATTGTTAAAGGATAAGGATATAACATATTAAAAAATCTCTTAAATCGAACAACAGGTTTAGGAAATTCGAGACATTAAAAATGACCCATTTTTAAGGTGGTGCGTTAATTTCTAGGAGAAGTGTATACAAAATATAATACTAAGCCGTAGATTCATTTTAGAATTTTAAACTACTAACTGCTTTAGCCTTTCTATTTTTCGGTTCACTGGGCCAGGGACCGAACGTACATCAACGTAGTGCACGTGAGAAGTGCCGCTTGGCTATCTGACCGACTAATTCTTATAATCTAACGTAACTAACCTTACCTCAAAGTACACTGTCTACCTAATGTTGGAAGGTTCAACTGAAAACCCCTCATTACAATATTTCTACGATGCAAGAGCAACAAATATACTGTCTTCCAATAAGTAACAATAACAATATCAAAATAAATGTTGAATGGTAATATGTATGCCTATGTTCTTAAAACACTTGCTACAATAAATCATTATACAGGGTGTTTTAGAAAAAGTTAACACCGTCACTAGGATAGGTAAAAAGCTGAAAAATTAATTGGGGTTTGCTTAGTAAAAAATGTTTGTACTAACGCCCTCCGTTTTCAAGATACAGGACATTGAAGAACTAAAAATTTTACAATTTTGTTTACGATTTTGCCGAAACTGCTGGCAACATTGTAATGAAATTTGGTTTTAAGAAGTAGTTATTGTGCCTTTTTTAGGCATACAATTAAAAATTTATATTCATTATTGGGGCGCATTTGGGTAATGGTCTGATTTTTTTAAAGAAAAATAGTACGCCCCTGAAATACTTCAAATTAAAAATTATTTTTGTATACCTCGTTCAATTTGTCACAAAAAAATATATTTTCCCTTTTTTCGTACGACGCGCCTTTTTTATGCAAAAAATAAAACATTTTAGGAATATTTCATTAAAAAATGGAAAATCCCCACTAAACTGGAAAACTTTTTTTGGTTTCAGGAACTAATATTCATAACTTAGGGGTCTCGTATAGGTCGAGTAACTGCAAATTTAGCATACCTGCCTCCCCTACTATTATCATAGTATAGTTAGTTGCTTCCGCATCATAGGCGTGCTGAATTTTCTTTTGTTTATTGTAGATTAGATTAAAATATATCTTGTTTAAATTTTTGCCATCTTGTAACGGTCCACCCGTTATAATACCATTTTTAGCTCTTTAATTATTTTAATAATTATTTTCTCTTGACCTACCAATTAATTTCTGTAACTTTCTCGTAAAGGGCCACTTACTTGACGTCACACGTCGACGTCTGCGGAACACTTGTCGAATCGTTCCGTGACATTTAATTCATGTTCTGTGGTCGTTTGAGGTTCTCATCTTTGAAGTAGCGAGGAAGGTTCCGGACTTGACTTGTGGTTGTGAGATTGGTCGGTAACATAAAATGGCGGATGATTTCCATCCAACTTATTTTATAACATCCAGTTTAATTAAAATAAAAAGTTAACACCAAGGGTTGTCTGGAGTTGGGAGACATGTGTGTGACAACTCCTTTTGGAGGCTGAATGGGAATCATTCGGTGAGATTTATTTTTTATATAATAATTTTTTGTTAGTCTTGTATAATATATGTTAGCCTGTATAATATTCGAAATAGTAGTTTCATTGGTAAATTTTCGTAGTCAACCCATTAAGTGAAATATATAGATTATTTCGATTATTTAATATCCATTCAAAAAAAATTATATATTAATAGGTTTTGGTTAGACATAACCAAACATATGCAATTCTCAATTCATATTGGAAATAATTATCATTTCTCTGTAGGTTTTAAATTTATTGAACATCCAATATTTTTATAAATTCAATATATTTTTACAGATATTCCTTCAGGTAATCCATATTCAAATTTCACATTCAATGTCATTATTTGTTCATGTCTTCACACTCAAAATAGTTCAAGGTTACCTGAGATTAGTTTTTGTTCCATTTTAATGGTCGGTTTTTCTATGTTAATGCTTCTAAAAAGTTTCCTAATTTATTTCTTCTCTTTACTTTTTGCTCATGTTTATATGGGAACTAAAACTGGAATGTTTTTAGCCATTTGGGAGAAACCCTAATATGAAGTCGTAGCCCTTTGACCACCTAGGGAAACCATTACAGCCACAGTCAAGTCATCACTGGGAATATGTCAATTTGGGAAACACACTTTGGGACGTTCCAGTCCCATTTTCTGTCATCTTTCCACCTGCACCTACGGATAGGACAGGTTAGCACTTTCCGTGTGCCCATTCTACGGATTGCAGCATCGAACCTTATCTGGAAGTCGTTCGATGAATGGGTTTGTTTGGGAACATTTAGTGTTGTGCATTTAGTAACTATTGGTTTTACATTTCAGACATTTGGTTACCTTTGGTTTTTTTTATATGACATATTTATATATTAATATTTGGTTCCCAAACTATTGTAGCTATGGTAATTTACTTGTGTGCACAAGGTAATCAGGCCTAGAGAATTTAGGGTTTTATACTTTATTATTGGTTTAATATTTATTTTTTTAATATTACCTGCTTGTTTCCCAAATATTTATTGTTTATTCGCTTTATTCCATTTGTTCGGTTAATTTAGGTCATCGTTTCGGTATTTATCTTAGCTTCATTTTTATAACTTTTATTAATTCATTTGCTTAATTCATCATTGTATTTTCTCTTCGTCAGGCTTGTACCTATTTATTTATATTACTTTTAATATTTGTCGGTTTTTAATTTAGTTGTACGTAGCAAGCGTACTATAACCATTTGGTAGAAATATCATGTGAGTAGTACCCTCTATATAAGTAAGAGGTATATCTTTTGTACATACATATAACAGGACTGTTGTTATATGATACATCATGTTTAACTTAACTTTTGTATAACTTTTGTCATGTTAGAGTCACAGTATATGCTTTGTCTAACTCAGAGATTGTTAAAAATCTGGTAGTTAATGTTAATAAATGTTCATTTATTTTGTACATCATTTATTCTTATTCCCTTTATGTTCATTATTACTGATTTAATATAGTTAATATTTGACAGCAGTGTAAGATACCTGGGAGAATGATCGAAGATCATTTTCTTGGCGCCCATGATTTGTTAGTTTTATTTAATTGGTTCTTCTTTAACACTTATTCATTTTTATACATTTTCACAATATTATTCTTATCTTATTATTTCACCTTTTAGTCATCAGCATCTACTTTGAGCTACTGTTCTTCGACAGGCATGCAAACGAGCCGTATCCATCCTTGAGTGTCAAGTTGTTCTCTTGCATCTCTTGCTAGCCAATTCTATTTAGTTTGCCTCTGTCTCTTCCCACTTCTACGTCTATCCCTTTTAATCCCCCTTTCTTGAGTACTACTGCAGAGTAGTATTTTTCCTACTGCAGTCTTCTCAACGTAGAAGCCACTTCACTCTCTTCCTTACACCTCATCTATTATAGTATAAGAGCTGTGAGACATTTTTGAGTAGGTATTTTAGGCAACCTGAAAATTTTTTAGGTGACTCTTCCATGATATCCTAATACAAAAATGCCGGTCTGGCTGGAGGGTAGCGGTTATTTTCCCCAAAAATCCCCCCCAAAGTTAAAAAAAAGGGTAAAAATTGTTATTACAAAAAATGTCATTGACGTGACTTTAAAGTAAATTTAAATATTCAAATATAAAGAAAATAAACAGGCCAGGCGATTTGAGGGCGATTTTTAACTCTGCAAGATACTTGCATGGGCGCCCCAGGATTATTTTCAGGGGATGCATCTGAACTTCAGAAGATTTCATCTGAATCTGTACATACTATTAACGAGTATAAAATATACAACTATACATGAAAAGCTATGTACATTCCTTCCGGACAGGGAAGTACAATTATTATTTTGACAGGGTATTTTTTAATATTAAAAATAATTATTCTAAAAAGACAGGTTTTTTTTGGTGAAATTTTCCAACTGCCATGTGATCGAACAAATTACGCGTGCATATAAATGAAAAGCGCTATAGGTAAGCAGGAGTGTGAGAAAGAGCGTATACCGATAGCTGTTTGCGTCCTCTGTTGTACCTGAGCGAGTCCGTTCACTCGAGAAAAATCACGTGACCTGGCGATCCCATGTTGTTGTGCCTCGAAACGTCAGAGTAACTATTATATATTATAGTTTTTTAAGTAACTTTTTCTTAATTAAAGGAAAATAATAGGTACTATACAATAGATTTTGCAAATATGATAGAAAAAGACAGATATATTATTATAAAGATATAGGTAGAAAAGTATAAAAGTATAAACTAAATTAATTCTGTGTGCGAATCTTGTACTTCTTCTTCAAACTCCTCATCTGAGCTTAAATATTCACTGTCTTCTTCTTCGTCAAACTCCCCTCGAAACTCAGATTCCACTTCTACATGATCTGTAAATAGTTGTAATATGTATTTATAATTAATTAAAAATTAATTACTGATTAATTAATTGAGTTGCTACGTATTCTCTGTCCTTTTATACGAAGTCGAAGCCTGGACAATCACGGGCGCATCTGAAGATAGACTTGCCATTGTTGAGATGTGGTGTTATCGAATAATGTAAAAAAATATCATGGACGCAACACGTAACAAACACGGAAACATTAAGAAAGATAAAAAAAGGCAAAACAAACACTCAACACTATGAAAGAAAGAAAAATGAGCTACTTTATAATATAAGGAAAAGTATTAAGTATTAGTTATATAAGTAAGAATACGTAGCAACTCAATTAATTAATCACTAATTAATTTTTAATTAATTCTAAATACATATTTACAACTATTTACAGATCAGGTAGAAGAGGAATCTGAGTCTCGAGGGGAGACGAACGAAGAAGAAGAGAATGAATATTTATTTTGGCTCATTTTTCTTTCCTTTATAGTGTTGAGTATTTCTTTTGCCTTTTTCATCTTTCTTAATGTTTCCGTGTTTGTTACGTGTTGTGTTCATGATATTTTTTACATTATTCAATAACAGCACATCTTAACAATGGCAAGTCTTTCTTCAGATGCGCCCGTGATTGTCCAGGCTTCGACTCCGTATAAAAGGACAGAGAATACGTAGTAATTTAATTAAATTGTCGTTAATTAATTTTTAATTAATTATAAATACATATTACAACTATTTACAGATCATGTAGAAGAGGAATCTGAGTCTCGAGGGGAGTCTGACGAAGAAGAAGACAGTGAATATTTAAGCTCAGATGAGGAGTTTGAAGATGAAGTACAAGATTCGGACACAGAATTAATTTAGTTTATACTTTTATACTTTTCTACCTATATATTTATAATAATAAATCTGTCTTTTTCTATCATATTTGCAAAATCTATTGTATAGTACGTATTATTTTCCTTTGATTAAGAAAAAGTTACTTAAAAAACTATAATATATAATAATTACTCTAAAGTTTCGAGGCACAACAACATGGGATCGCCAGGTCACGTGATTTTTCTCGAGCGAACGGACTCGCTCAGGTACAACAGAGGACGCAAACAGCTATCGGTATAAGCTCTTTCTCACACTGCTGCTTACCTATAGCGCTTTTCATTTATATGTACGCGTAATTTGTTCGATCACATGGCAGTTGGAAAATTTCACCAAAAAAAAACCTGTCTTTTTTAGAATATTTATTTTTAATATTAAAAAATACCCTGTTAAAATAATAATTGTACTTCCCTATCCGGAAGGAATGTACATATATTTGCATGTAAAGTTGCATATTTTATACTCGTTAATAGTATGTACAGATTCAGATGAAATCTTCTGAAGTTCAGATGCATCCCCTGAAAATAATCCTGGGGCGCCCATGCAAGTATCTTGCAGAGTTAAAATCGCCCTCAAATCGCCTGGCCTGTTTATTTTCTTTATATTTGAATATTTAAATTTACTTTAAAGTCACGTCAATGATATTTTTTGTAATAACAATTTTTACCCCTTTTTTTTAACTTTGGGGGGGATTTTTGGGGAAAATAACCGCTACCCTCCAGCCAGACCGGCATTTTTGTATTAGGCTATCATGGAAGAGTCACCTGAAAAATTTTCAGGTTGCCTAAAATACCTACTCAAAAATGTCTCACAGCTCTTGGACCATTATCAGTGTTGTCCTATTTACTTATCTAGTTCTCTTTTTCCTTACTTCTGTTGGATTATATCCCTCTCTTTACTTTCACTCCAACAGAAGTTCTTCTTATTTTGTTTCAATTTTTTTATCATTTATTGCTTGTTGTTTTTTTATATTTATAGATTCCAGGAGCTCCCCATTTTTTTGTTGTGTTCTTAAGATTTTGGCGTGGTCAAATTAAATTTATGTTTCGTGAGGGCTTTCATGTTTTGTGAGGGCCGTTAAGTTTTTTATCATATTTGTGAAAACTTAGTATTCAAGGAAAGTTTCAGATTTAAGTAAGTATCTATTATTATTTTAATAATGGATTCTGCATATAGAACTTTCCTATTTTCTTTATTTTCGAAATGACTAGTTTGTCCAATATATCTTCTTCTCCTTCTACGGCACTACAGCCCAAATTAAGCCTTGGCCTCCTTTATTTTTTGCCTCCACCCTTGCTTGTCTGTGGCTGCTCTTCTCCATATACGGACTCCTAAAAAGGCTTGTGCGTCGCTGTTTACTGTGTCTTCCCAGCGTTTTCTTAGCTGTCCAACCGGTCTTTTTCCCTGCATTCTAGCATTCAGTGCTCTTTTTGGTAGCCTATCCTCTCCCATGCTTATCACATGTCCAGCCCATTGCAATCTTTGTATTTTAATGAAGTCTGACCGGGGTGCTTCCTTATAAAGTTGATAAAGTTCGTTGTTGTATCGGCTTCTGAAGATTCCGTTTTCCCTCACAGGTCCTAGTATTCTCCTCAGTACTTTCCTTTCGAATGTGTCGAGTTTGTTTTTGGATGTTTCTTTCAGGACCCAGGCTTCACTGCCATCTCATCTTTGTATTTCGGTGGACACTTTTAGACCGAAATATATGGGAGAGGACAAAATAAGCTCTGTTTGCTTGCGTTATTCTCGTCCTTATTTCTCCGTCTTCTGATACGTCGGCATATATTTCTACTCCCAGGTATGTAAACTTTCCAACCGTTTCAATGTCATCTTCATGTATAATGTTTTGTGGGACTATATTTCTTCTCGTCTGAGTCATTGTTTTTGTTTGTTCTGTGTTAATTTCCAGACCTAGCATTTTTGTTTATGTTTCTAACTCTGCGTATGTTTCCTGTGCTCCTGTTGATGTTCTACTCATAATATTAATATCATCGGCATAAGCGGCCAGTTTAACCGTTCGGCTTGTCAGTAGGTTTCCTCGTCCAGTTTGCATATTCCTAACCGCATACTCCAGTACCAGGTTAAACCATGTTGGTGTCAGCCCATCTCCCTGCTTTAGTCCCTGCGAAATTTTGAAAAAGTCTGTCCGGTGGTTTTATATTCGTACACATGCCTGAGTTTCATCCATTGTGGCTTTAATGTCTTATTAGCTTGTGTGGTATTGCCAATTCAGCCAATATATAGTATAGTTTGTTCTTTTTGACTAAGTCGTATGCCTGTTTGAAGTCTACAAACACGTTGTGAACATCAGTATCGTGTTCTCATGATTTGCTTAAGATCTGTTTGACTGTAAATATTTGATCCAATGTCGATCTTCCCCGTCGGAAGCCCGTCTGATACTCTCCAATAACATTTTCTGCTAGTGGTTGGAGCTACAGGTTTATAATATACGTGAGGACTTTATATGATGTACATAGTAGAGAGATTCCACGGTAGTTTTTGCACTGAAGTTTGTCTTCTTTTTTATAAATCGGGCATACTAAACTTTTCTTCCAGTCGTCGGGTATTTTCTCTTCTTTTCATATGTCTTTGATGAGCGCGTGGATGTGACTGGCTAGGTGGTCGCCATCTACCTTATACAGTTCTGCTGGTATTTCGTCAACTCCCGGAGCTTCCTCTATAGTTGGAGCTTCTACTCCATTACCTACTTCATTTTCTTCTACGTAGTTCATACCCATTTCATCTTCCATGTCTACTTGTGTTCCAAGTAGGGTCTGAAAGTAATGCTTCCAGGTTTCTGTGACTTTCTGTTGGTCACTGATTATTTGCCCACTTTCATCTTTACATAGACTTGTTTGAGGTTTATACCCACTTCTTATCTTTTTTAGGTATTCGTATGCCCCTCTTATTTCGTTGTTTTTGAAATTTTCTTCCATTTTTTCCTTTTGTCTATTTTCATAGGCTCTCTTTTTCTTTCTTCATATCTTGTCTGCTTTTCGTCTTGCGACTTCAAATAATGTTCGTCTTTCCCGTGTTCTTCGTGTTATGTACATTTTGTGTGCTTCATTTCTTTCCTCTAGTGCTTGTCTGCACTCGTCATCAAACCATGCTCCTCTTCTCTCATTTTTCTTGTTTTCCAGGGAGGACGCTGCTGCTGCCAGTACTGCTGTTTTAATACTACTCTATTTGCCCTCTATGGAGTGCAGTTTTAGCGTGCTTAACTTATTTGCGACTTCTTGCTCGAACTTCTCTTTACATTCCTGGATCTTCAGTTTTTCCAGGTCCAGTTTGTTTGTCCTTTGTTGTCTTTCGTTTCTTTCCCTGTTAACTCTGCATCTAAATTTTGTTTGTAGTAAAAGATGGTCTGATCCACAGCATGCTCCTCGTCATGTTCTCACATCGGAGATACTACTGGCTGCCCTTTCGTCTATCAGCACATGGTCAATTTGATTTGTTGTGTTTCCATCTGGTGAAATCCATGTCATTTTATGTATGTCTTTATGTGGGAAGCATGTGGAACTTATAACCATGTTTTTACTCGTGGAAAAATTTATCAAAAACTCCCCATTCTCGTTTGTTTCATTGTGCAGTGAGTGTTTTCCTATTGTGCCATAGAACTTCTGCTTCTTACCTATTTTAGTTCTGCTTACTGCTTCTTACCCGTTATAATCTTGATGTCATTTTTTGGCGCACTATCATATACTATCTCCAGCTGTTGGTACAAGCTTTCCTTTTTACGTTGCTCTTGTTCTTCTGTTGGTCAGTGAATGTTTATCATTGGTAGGTTGAAGAAGTGGGTGCAAATTCTCAACTTGCATATCCTGTCACTGACTGCCTGAAAGTCTATGATTTTTAACTTAAAATCATTATCCACCACAAATGCAACTCCACATTATTTGCTTCCTTGTTCCTTCCCACTATATAGAATTGTGTGCGTTTTAGTGTCCTTGACACCTTTCCCCAACCATCTTGTCTCCTGAAGAGCAGTAATCATGAACTTATATCTTTTTAGTTCTTGCAGAAGTGCGGTTTGAGCTCCTGGTCTATTTAGCGTCCTCACATTCCAGTGTCCAAATGCATAGTCCATGTTTCGTAGCTTGAGTCGTTTCCTAAAGTTCCGTCCTGTATTCAGGTTTCGTAACAGTGTGTTTTTTATGGGAGTGGGTTGTCAGCCCACTGCCCAATCTTCCTCCTTTATCCGGGCTTAGGACCGGCAGTGGTGACTCCTGAGCTACTCGATCCACCCATTTGTCACCACAGGCGGAGTTTTGTCCAATATATACCCCATCTCAATTTGATCAGGGAATTTCATATACCACATGTAATTTTTTTATTAGTACAGTAAAATACCATACTAGAGTATGATTTAATGGTACACGACAATTAGACCGAAATCATTAGACCGAAAGCAGTAGACCGAACTCATTGGACCGAAAAGCACTTTACCGAAAGCTCACTAGACCGAACAGCATTAGACCGAAATGGTACATAAATTAAAAAAGATTGCAATAAATTATGCAAAGATTTTGTATATCTGTCTTTTTGGTTATTGTATTTTTTTGTATTATTTTATATATAGACTGTGTGAATTGTTACTCTGTACAGTCTGATATGAAATAATTTTCATCCGATAAACAAATTAGTGAAGGTAAAAATAAATTAAGGGTAGATTGACGTTAACACCATTTTAGTAGTTTATAATAACCATCCAAATAATCTTTAGTTGTAATTACATTAGTCTTATCTCTTTTATTGCGACAAGTAAAAAGAACTGCTTTTCGGTCTTCTGCTGTTCGGTCTAGTGAGGTTTCGGTAAAGTGCTTTTCGGTCTAATGAGTTCGGTCTACTGCTTTCGGTCTAATGATTTCGGTCTCCTTACAGTAAACCTGATTTAATAATTACAGAAGTATCATTATTATATGATTCGATTGGATTTAGCTTAATAAATCTTAATACAAACTATAAAAATAATTAAAACTACTAATTAATATTTATGCTTCGTTTTATTTATTAAAAATAAAATATATAAAAATAATAGCTGCAATCACTGTATAATAATTACATTTAACACTTAGAGTCCCACTCAATGGAAAATGCTCCAAAATACTATAAATCTGATCACTATTTACTATTGACCACTGAAGGTTATGTTCAATAATTTTTAGTGATCGTATACTTCGATTATCTTGAAATTCTTCATTATTAGTTACAATATTTTTCAGCTAAAAACAAGATGCCAGTGATATTAAAAGAAGATAAAGTAAAATAAAAATAAATTACAGTAAAATCTCTATTAACGGACACCTCTCTTCGCCGGACACCTCCTCTATACGGACGATTTTAAAAAAAAAAATCATTAGGTGATATATGCCCCTGTACCCTTTAACCCCCTTAGACGGACACTCTCAGCAACGGACGCGGACAGTAAATGTACACCTCATTGCGGGCAGTACATGAAAAAAATTAACATTTTTTTTCAAATATTTTACAATAATATAAAAATGTGTAGAATACATTTATTATGTCAAATCAGATGTCCACGACGTGATATTTAATAGTGTTCGCGTTATCAACACTAAGTAACAAAAATTTAATGTGTGTCCTTCGATGAAATAAATGCGACATCAGGAACTAAATTATTGTTGTGACTGGAACAAGGATTTAAGAATTTTAACCGAAATGTCAGATTAAGCCTATTCAATGGACGTAGTTGTATTTTTATGAGTGTTTTAGAAACGTGAAGAATATGGGGTCCTCCAAAATAAGGTTTTAAGTTTGAAAGAAAAAGTCGATTAGGGTGCTGAATTAGACCTAGAAATAATTGTTTTAGATTGATTGTGCGGTCTAAAAGTAGTCTAAAATTAAAAATCTTGTTTCTTGTAAAATTATTCAAGAAAATGCATTAGAAGTTGTAAGGGAAGTAAGCGATGATCTGAAAGCTCCTGGTGGATGGAAAATTTAAAAGAAATGAGAAATTTTGTAAGCGACACAAGATTTTCTTCAAATTTGTATGTGACGAAGCAGTTGCTGTAGATTTATTAGTGGTTTCTAAATGGAAGGAAAAACTGATCACTTTAATGAAAGTATACTCTCCGCTAGACATTTTTAACGCAGATGAGATGGGATTATTTTTTTAGAGTTTTTGAGCATTACCCAAGAAAACTTATAACCTGAAAGGAGAAAGGTGCACTGAAGGTAGGGCTTCTAAAGATAGGATCACAATTCTATTTTGGACTATAATGATAGTGGCAAAGAAAGGGCACTGGTAACCGGGAAAAGTAAAATTCCTCGTTGGTTCAACGGCTACACGCACAACGATTACCTATCGAATGGTACAGCAATAAGAAGTCGTGGACAACAAATGACAAGGGCAATGATGACAGACTGGCCAATTAAATTTGTTAAAAACCGGAGGGACCGCAAACGTTCGGATACAATTAGCGTCTCTTTGCAAATATAATGACATCGACTTTGCAAAGTAACAAGACACTTACTCAACATACGCACACTTCACATTACACTAGGTACCTAATTTGAAAAATCCACTGAATACCATCACCATGCCAATGACCAGTAGTTCTCGAGGCATTAGCTAAATAAAAAAAATATTGTTAAAAGGATGCAGGGAGAAAATCGAAAAGTTCTTTTGCTCCTAGACAATGCTGCGTCTCATCCATAACTTGTGTTATGTAATATTAAACTAATATTTCTATTTATATGTATATACACATACATACATGCACTTATTTTTAAAAATTTTAAGTTAACATATTTTTTTTTCTCTTCAACGGACACCTCTTTTAAACGGACACTTTATGCGGAACGACTACTGTCCGTTCAAGCGAGAGTTCACTGTATAAATATCTCTTTTTCTCTACGAATTTATGCTAATCACACTGGTCAATAAAAAAATTTAGAGTCTGTTATTTAGAAAAAATTTTCTGTATGTATACCTCGAAAATTAAACATGAACTCAATTAATAATAAATATAAAGTTTGCTTTTGTTCCTTTAGATAATGAAAAACAAATTACGGTGTTTTGTCAGATTTTTTGAGGATCTGTTTGAGGATTTTTGTAAAGCGAGAAGTGGAAGTCTGACATTGTAGTGTGTGCGTGAGCATTGCAATGGAATAACGTATTTTATGTGTCGCAAGGCCTAAAAAGTCTTCCAAAAAGTGTAAAAATGACGTGGACTGTTTATGCTATATTTGTGGCGAATTTGTTAAAGTGGGAGCCAAAAAATTTTGTTTGACAGCTCTACAAGAAGCTACAAGAAGCTTAAACTAGTTCTTCTTCACAATGGAACTGGATTTCCATCTCTTCCTCTGGCTCATTCTGTAATGCTCAAAGAAAATTAGGAGAGCGTTAAAATGGTGCTTCAAGTCTTATGATATGAAGAGTACGTCTGGTTGGTTGGTTTTCTTCGAATGTAAGGCGGATACACTAAATATCCATATTACCTTTGCTTATGGGATAGTAGAGCCGATGTACTTCACTACCAGCATTACTCCTGGTCTCAACGGAGCGAGTTTATCTCATTGCACATAAAATTAAGTCTCACATTAAGGCTCTTCGTCAAGATTCTGACGCCTTTTAATTCTTAAAATAATTTTTCCGAAACTATCAGAGACTGACGATTACAAAGAGCTTACTTCTAATATGCTTGACAACTTCAAAGTCATGGGTTGAAGGGTGTCTCTTAAAGGACACATGCTCACCTGGATCAGTATACAGACAACTTGGGTCACTTGGGTGCATATACAGAAGAGCGAGGGGAAAGCCTTTATCAAGATGTAATGAACTTCGATGAACGGTATCAAGGAGAATAATATAATGAGAACATGATGGTAAATACGTTTGGGGCTCCTACGAGACAGTCCTTGTGTACACAATAGAAATACCAAGACTGTTCATGCTTTAAAGTTTTATTTGTATCTTTTTTTGTATTTATAGGTTTACATATGCCGTTTTTATAATTAAAGTTAAGAGTAAACAGTAGCGATCAACAGGTAGCAACAAAATATAATTTCGGGAGATAGTATCATAAACTTTGGCAACAGTGGTAATCTTTGACATTATCTAAGATTAATATTTTGACAATATTATAGTCGCGCTAAATGGAAGTAATAGAAAACGATTTTATTATTAATAAATCGATATTTATAAAAATAAACCAAGATGGGTGAAAATTTTATGTTAAGATAGGTATTTAGAAAGGTATTTGTATGAAATATCTAATAATAAAAGTATAATAAATAATCATTTTTTGTTGTGAAGTGAAACAAATTTCGATTTTCGCATAATTTTGGCACGGTTTTTAATGGACTTTTTCTTGAAAGGCTTTACTTTATTTTTCGTTTGATTTACTTTTTCCATTTTGTTAAACTATTGATAATATTTTTAGAATAAAAAATCCTCCTAAAACTTTATATACTCGCATTAGAATTTGAAATATTTTTACGTAAAATATACTTACCTACCTTCTTCTTCTTGCAGTACCGTCTCCTATCGGAGGTTGGCTACCATCACAGCAATCTTAACTTTGTTGGCTGCAGCTCTGAACAACTGTATTGAACTGCACCCATACCACTCCCTTAAATTTCGCAACCAGGAAATCCTCCTACGTCCCACATTTCTCTTTCCCGAGATTTTTCCTTGGATTATGGGTCTTAGCAGAGAGTACTTTTCTCCTCTCATTATGTGGCCTAGATACTCCAGTTTTTTCGTTTGTATGGTTTTTATGACTTCGCAATCCTTCCCCATCTTCAGCAAAACATCTTGATTTGTTATTCTTTCTGTCCATGGTATTTTCCACATTCTCCTGTAACACCACATCTCGAATGCTTCAATGTTTTTGATGTTTATCGTTTTCAGTGTCCAAGCTTTCATGCCGTACAGCAAAACGAAGAAAACATAGCACCTTAACATTATCGTTCTTAAGTTTATATTTATGTCTCGGCACTTTTTCATTTTGACAAATGATTGTCTCGCTATCTCAATTCGCCTCTTGATTTCTCTTGTCTGGTCATTAGTATCAGTGAAGTAAACCCCTAAATATTTGTAGGACGTAACTCTTTCAACTGGCTGATTATTTATGGTTAAATTCACATTGGTGTATAGCTTCTTTGTTACAATCATGAATTTAGTTTTTTGATGTTCAGTTTTAGACCATACTTATTGGTATGAGTGTTTATGTTCTCCATCAAATATTGTAAATTTGCTAGGTTATCTGTTACTATTAGCGTGTCATCAGCGTATCGTATATTGTTAATTAACTCTCCGTTAATGTTCATACCAATGTTTTGCTCTAGAAGCGCTTCCTGACATATTGTTTCGCTATATATATTGAATAGTAGTGGAGAAAGCACACAACCCTGACGCAATTTCTCAATTTCTCAATTTCTCAAGAATCTCAATTTCTTCGGTTAACTCATTATCAACCTTGATTTTTGCTGTTTGTCCCTAGTACAACCTGGATATGATGTTAATGTCGCGACTGTCGACTTACCTACATACATATAACTAAAACTCACAATTAAAAATAATCTATTCTTTCAAAGAGGCTAACAACTTATACAACAACAAATATATAATAAATTAACTATCAATAAACACTACTTTCCTATGAAACAACAATACCGAATTCTTAAATTAACACACTACTGCACTGAACAGATATCGATAAAGATGACAGAACAGATTAGAGAAAATCTGACGCAGGTTTGTCAAAATGACAGTGATAATTTCTCTATGTTGTCTAATTAGTTATTTAGTTATATGTTCGATTTTTAAAAAAAAATTTTAGTAGTTCCAATATTACACAAAATCTAGGCATGGGATAAAGAAATTTATTTGAAGAAAGTTTTTTTTTTCTTCTTAATGGCGGTACAGGCTCCTTTTTTCAATATTTTATTTAGTTATAGAGTAATTTCCACGTACTAACATATTTCTGAAATTGGGCTCTGTACCGCCATTGGAACGCATTTGTTGCTACCTGTTGATCGCTACTGTAGCCTCTTAATAAAAATATATAATTCAAAATTTGTTTACTTTTAAAAATAATTTAAATTAAAAAATATAGCTTTTTCATAAAATTTGTGAGGACTGTGGGAGAAGTGGACTTGGAACACGGGAAGCTTTGTCGGGTCTGAGTGTGTCAATCCAGAGATCTTTGGATGTAAACCAAAACCTATATGTAGGTTTCATTAGATCGACAGTCGTGACATTAACATCATATCCAGGTTGTACTGGGGACAAACAGCAAAAATCAAAGTTGATAATGAGTTAACCGAAGAAATTGAGATTGGTCGAGGTGTGCGTCAGGGTTGTGTGCTTTCTCCACCACTATTCAATATATAAAAAGAAACGATATATTATGTCAGGAAGCGCTCCTAGAGCAAAATATTGGTATGAACATTAACCGAGAGTTAATTAATAATATACGATACGCTGATGATACGCCAATAGTAACAGATAACCTAGCAAATTTACATTAGTTGCTGGAAAACATAAACACTCAAACCAACAGGTATGATCTAAAATTGAACATCAAAAAGACGAAATGTATTATTGTAACAAAGAAGCTCTACACCAATGTGAATTTAACAATAAATAATACGCAGGTGGAAAGAGTTACGTCCTACAAATATTTAGGTGTTTGGTTTACTGATACTAATGATCAGACAAGAGAAAATAAGAGGCTTTCTGAAGATGGGGAAGGAATCTAAAGCCATAAAATCAATACAAACCAGAAAACCGGAATATCCAGGCCACATAATGAGAGACGAAAAGTACTCCCTGCTAAGGCTCATAATCCAAGGAAAAATCTCAGGAAAGAGAAATTTGGGACGTAGAAGGATTTAAGGCGAAATTTAAGGGAGTGGTACGGGTGCAGTTCCATACAATTGTTCAGATCTGCAGCCAACAAAGTTAAAATTGCTGTGATGGTAGCTAACTTCCGATAGGAGACGGTACAGCAAGAAGAAGAAATAAAATTTGAAATTTCGTTAAGTACAAAAGCAAACTATATTCTTATATAACTAAAATTAGAGGTGCAGAACTCAGTTGACCAGTGTAATTTAGTATAGGCACCAAATAGAGATCACCGTTGCAAATTGACTAACTTCTGAATGGTCTTTAAATTTTCTTAAAAATCTTCCTTTTTCTCCATGTAATTTGAAAATGATAAGAAATACAGTAATAAAAATCAAAAACAAAATTTTTATCTAAAAAAAACCCTTTATTTTTGTATGGTATCTTTTTTTCGTATCTCTTATCATTTTCGAATTACATGGAGAAAAACAAAGATTTTTAAGAGAATTTAAAAATCTTATTTTTTTCAAAAACCATTCATTTTAAACTCATCCAACTTAGTTTGAATGCAATCAATGTATAATATTGTTCATTTTAAAAGTCTTTTTAAGCACCACAAAAGGTATCATTATACACCTAAAATCGTCCGTTTCTCTTCATATTGAATACAACGATTTGAGCATGCATCAAAAAAACAAACTTTGTTTATATAGTTTTTTAAGTTAGATTCATAGTTTTTTAAGGTATTCGCAAGAAACCGTCCGAAAAGATATCATTTTTCAATAAAAAATGTCCAATTTTCAACCACGAATAACTCAAAAAGTATTTAGTTTTCAAAAAAATATATAGAACAGTTTTTGTTTAGGATTAGCTTCTCTAGCCACTTCAGTAGTTATTTTGAACAAAAAATGTTCCACCCTCTTAAAGGGGTGGGAACCGCCCTCAAGATAAAATGCCTTAATATAGGGTAAACTTTATTTCTTGAGGTATTCCCTACTGACTGTGAAAATATCAAGTATATCGATGAAGTAGGATGAAATTAGTAGCCAAATACCCTCATTGACTATCCTAATAAGCAAAGAAAGTAGAAAAAATCGATATTTTTAGTAATTTTTAAATATTTTAAATAGTTTATTATAAACATGTATTTAATATATTTACATATTTTAAATATGTTCCTGGCATATTTTAGAGGGAGCAAAGTCAATTATTAAGTATTATCGCAACTAATTATAGTCTAAGAGCTAGTGAACCCTCCGACTAACGGTCGTCCTGTAAGGCTAGAAATTTGTCTAGTGATAATTCATAGCACACCAAGGCTAAAAACCATGACGTGGCAGGCATCAGCGGTGCACGTGTATCTACCAGGTGAATCGAAAAGTGCAAATTTAGGGAGTAAAATAAACTTTCTCCTGTAAGGTTTAAATTTAAGTATGTGTTTGAGTAATTCATTTAGAAGACATGTGTACAATGACAGACGATTCTGAAGAGCATAAGACCTTACCAGGCGAGGGGAAAGCTTAGGGGTTTTTCCTAAAATTATTCTTTTTGCATCGAACAAATTTTTTTTAGATTTTTTGAATCATTCCAAACAGAAAAGGTCTTAAGTGATTTTTCTCTTAAGTTAATAGTTTTTGTTATATTATAAGCGTTTGAAAATTTTGAAAATTGCGAAATCAACCATTTTTAACCCTAAATCGGAGATTTATCTAAAAATTTCAAAGTTGCCAAGGTAGGTAGATATTCTTTAAACATTGATTGATGAAATCCCAAAGAGTTTTTTGCAATACAATATCGAAAACCCCTTTGTTTTTTAATTGCTAATCAAGCGGGCGCGACACAATGTCCGATTAAAAACTATTAACTTAAGAGAAAAATCACTAAAGACCTTTTCTGTTTGGAATGATTCAAAAAAACATAAAAAAAATTTGTTCGATGCAAAAAGAATAATTTTAGGAAAAACCCCTAATCTTTCCCCTCGCCTGCCAAGGTCTTATGCTCTTCAGAATCGCCTATCATTGTACACATTTCTTATAAATACTTACTCAAACACATACTTAAATTTAAACCATACAGGAGAAAGTTTATTTAACCCCTAAATTTTCACTTTTCGATTCACCTGGTAGATACATGTGCACCGCTGATGCCTGCCAGGTCATGGTTTTTAGCCTTGGTGTACTATGAATTATCACTAGACAAATTTCTAGCCTTACAGGACGACCGTTAGTCGGAGGGTTCACTAGCTCTTAGACTATTATGGTACCCAATTATTTATATTTTTCCAGTTTTTTAATTTGTTCTCCATGTATTGTTATGCTTTTTTGGCGCTGTTAGGCTTTGTTGGGCGCTATTAGGCTTGATCATAAATTGTGTCTTTTTTGTGTTTAGGGACAGTCAATTTTCGTCGCTTAATTCTGCCACTCTTTCAACCATTTATTTGTTTTAAATCTTCACATTCCGCTAATAAAAGAGTGTCGTCGTCAAACCGTATATTATTGATTGGTAGACCATTTACTTTTATTCCCGTAGTTAGTTCTTCTAGTGCTTCCTGAATTATTTCCTCTGAATACAAAAATTTTAACAAGGTAGGAGATTGGAGAACAAGTTCGCGTTACGATATAAATAAAATAGTGGCCGAAAAGATCTTAAAACAGTAGAGAGAAAGGTCCAAACAGTTTTTATAATATTTCTGATACTTTCTATTTTAAAGTATTTTCAGGAAACTTACCTGCTCATATTGTTCTTGCGTTGTAATTTTATTTTCTAATAAAATAATAAAATCCGTCAAACTCACTATTTTACTATACTTATTAATAATGATTGATTTGGTTACTTCTAAAAATTTTAAAGCTGCTTCTACACCTTGCTTATGTGACAACACTGATTCGAAAACTTTCAGTGCATCGTAAGATACAATAGGTGATTTTTCTGATACAATTTCCTTTAGATAACTGAAAATAAAAATAAGTATTACGTCGGTTTCCATATTTCGTTATTTTATAGTTCAATTAAAGACTTCCTTGTTACAATGAATAGTTCGCTTGATGTCGATGTATTTAGATATCGATGATATAAAATGAATAGAATGTACGCATGGGACAAAAATGTGGACCCAGTTAAAAGATCCGTCATTTTTAGCCGTTTTAAGTTCACTGCTGAACATATTATTTATTAAGCGCAACAGGCCTTGTAGGCCTAGGGCTGAACATAGGCCCCCGTAAATAATTCCATTGAATCCGATCTTCAGCACTCTGAACCCAGTTATGCTGGATGCGTTTGATGTCGTCTGATCACCTTGTTGGATGACATCCTCGATTACGATAGGCATCGTGGCTTGGTCCCAATACGAGCCATCATCAGTAATTACAGGAACAAACTGCCCAACAAGAAGAAGAAGGAATCAAATTAGGCTCGATCAAGTAAAATAAACATACACATTAAATTTCACCTAAAATTGTACTGGTTCACATTTTTGTGATTCTGGAAAGTGGTTGATAGAGAGATAGTTTGAGAAGCTCATGCATAGAACCCATCTTATCAAGATCATAACTTTTTAACCGAAAGTGATATAAAAACCAGAAGCATATAATCGTCGAGTAATATATCGCTTGTATTATTTTGGCTATTTTAAAACACTAATTCCGGTTGCGACTAAAGAACCGAAAGTCTAAGGTCACCTTTCTCACCTTTAATACCATATTTGAAGAGTACAGGGGAAAAGCAAGGAATGTTACATTTTATACATATTGAGATAAACACCAATAAAATTACAATTCTTATGATATCTAAAAACTACTTGGGAGATTCTTAGCAGAATTCTAGCAATTGTTATTCTATAATCTTAATATAATATTAATCTATATTAACTTATTGATTTAATGATGCACCAAAAAACTACTAATATTCTTGACTCAGAACTAATACTCTTGACTAATATATTTGACTCAGAACTTGATCTTACTGATTATGTAATATATAGAAAGGACCGTTCTCACCTCACTAGTACTGCGAGCAGAGGGGGGAGTTCTAATTGCAGTACGCTCATCTATCCCTAGTAGACTGCTGGAATCTTTTCCAGGTATAGAACAAATATATGTGGCTGTTGGCAGTACTAATTGTCCGCTTATTGTGGGAGCGCTTTATTTTCCTCCTAAGTCTGCTTTAGAAAAATATATCTCTTTCAATAACAGTATCGATAATCTTTCAAATACATTTCCCACCTCTCATTTCTGTATTGCAGGGGACTTCAACCTACACTGTACTTGGTCTCATGATAATTTTTGTTCTATGGCAATTCCTGCTCCAGACATTCCTTTAATCGAAGAAGATGCTATAAATATTATGAATCATATATGTTCCTATCAAAATGTTTTCCAACGCAATAACATCTATAATAATGTAAACTCATTATTTGATCTAATTTTGGTTCATGATTAAAATTGCATTGTCGCAGAAGCTGATGAGGGATTAGTTGACCCCGATAGTTTCCACCCTCCTTTATGCTTT
The DNA here is from genome assembly GCF_917563875.1 of Diabrotica virgifera virgifera. Taxonomy (NCBI): domain Eukaryota; kingdom Metazoa; phylum Arthropoda; class Insecta; order Coleoptera; family Chrysomelidae; genus Diabrotica; species Diabrotica virgifera. The sequence goes on along the minus strand of NC_065443.1, from coordinate 39,508,351 downwards.
AATTTAAACCGCGGAGATGTTGTAACTGATGAAATGAAAGCTGAAGGCTTTTTCTACGACTTTAAATCAGCAAATTTTCAAGGTATTTCTGATTACTTAGACACAATATACTGGGATGAAATTTTCAGAGACAAAAGTTTAGATGATATGGTCAATATACTTTATGATGTCTTATATGGCGCTATCGATGTTTATGTACCAATGAAAAAGTTTTATACCGGCAATTTTCCTAAATGGTATACCCGAGAGTTAAGAAACTGCATCATTGCTAAAAAGAAAGCTCATAAGAAATTTAAAGTGACCAGGTTACCTCAAGACTATAATGAATTTTCTAGATTGAGGTCGATATGCAAGTCCTTATCAGGTCAAGCATACAATCAGTTTGTAGCAAACGTTGAACATACACTTCCTAGTAATATTAAAAGCTTCTGGAGGTTCGTAAATTCTAAAAGGAACAATAATAGCATTCCGAACACTTTAAACCATAATGGCCAAACCAGTTCTGATGGTGCTACCATAGCCAAGATGTTTGCTCAGTACTTTGCTGCAGTATATAGTGAGGACGAATGTCCTATTCCAAATAGTGCAAGGGCTAACACTAGTTTCAACATTACTGGTTGTGACTTATCTATTTCAGAGGTATATACCAAATTATCCCAGCTAAACATACATAAGGGTCCAGGGCCTGATGGAATCCCACCCAAGTTACTGAAATACTGTAGTTTTAATCTTGCTCGTCCCTTATTCTTTATTTTTCAAAAATCATTACAAACGAGTGAATTCCCTCCCGTTTGGAAAGTTAGTTTTATATCACCGATATTCAAGAATGGAGATAGAAGCAGGGTACAGAGCTACAGACCTATTAGTATCCTTAATACTATACCTAAACTATTCGAGAGTTTAATATGTGACAAAATTAAGCCTACTATACAAAATGTAATCATTGAACAACAGTATGGTTTTGTTATGGGGAGATCAACTGAAATGAACTTGTTAAATTATACCTCCTTCTTAAATGAAGCATTGGAAAGTAAACAACAGGTAGATGCGATTTATACTGATTTTTCCAAGGCATTCGATAGAGTCAACCATACGTTATTGTTACATAAGATCGAACAGTTGGGTTTCTCTGATCCTCTGCTTAGTTGGATTCGAAATTATCTATTAGATAGAAGGCAGATATTAGATCGGTAGATAGGCAGATCGTATTAAGAATTATTTCTCTAATGAAATTATAGTTACATCGGGTGTACCTCAAGGCTCCCACTTAGGACCTATCCTTTTTAATTTATTTATAAATGACATAAATAAAAGCTTCAATTTTGCTCAATTTCTTCTATTTGCTGATGACCTTAAATTATTTCACATAATTACCTCTGATTTGGATCACTACAATTTGCAATCAGATCTTAATGGTCTTGTGGAATGGTGCTCACTTAATGGTATGGACTTAAATGCAAACAAATGCCATGCTATAACTTTTACTCGACTAAGACACTTTGAGAATAATTCTTATTTTATACGGGACACTAGGTTACAATTAGTTGACTCAGTTATAGATCTGGGTGTTATTCTTGATACTAACTTGAATTCCAACCTACACATTAATAGCATGGTTTCTAAGTCATTAAAGATGCTTGGCTTTGTTAAAAGATGCAGCTATGACTTTACGACTGGTCGTTCTTTAAAATTTCTTTATTGTTCTTTGGTTAGACCACATTTAGATTATGCATCATGTGTTTGGTCACCTCAATATAACTGTCATATTAATAAAATCGAACAAGTTCAGCGTAAATTCTTACGTTATTATGCTTATAAGATGCATCTCACTGGTCAAAGTTATGAGTCTTTACTGCAAATTATTCGACTTGACTCATTACAGAGTCGTCGTCAACATAAAGATCTTTGCTTCTTATATAACTTAATTCATGGTCATAAATTCTGTATCCCACTTTTAAATAAAATTGGTCTACATGTACCTTCAAGAACCACCCGTTCTGTGACCACCTTCCACGAGGTCATTAACCGCACAAATTATGGTTCAAGTTCCTATCTCTCTAAAACTATTAAATTAGCAAACACATTATCTCCGCAAATTGATTTCTTTGTGAACGACTTTACTGCGTTTTCCACACAATTACATTTATACTTAACTTAATGTTCTAATTTCAAGACTGATTTGTCAACTACTGTTACTGTTATTGTCTTTGTTCTAGGATAAGTTGTATTTGTCAATTTCAAAATGTTCTAGCTCTCAATTGTTAAATGGGAGCAAGTAATTTTATTCTTTATTATTGTTTGTTATGTATTTACCAATTTTGTACCTACTAGATCTTATTTTTCTAATTTGTGTGACATTTTAATTTAATTGTATCATGTACTAATGGACTTCGGTCCGTAAATAAATAATAAATAAATATTCCTTATTTTTGTTCAGTGCGGACAATCCTGGTTCTTCGCCTGGATACAAATTTTTAGAAAATTTATATAGACTAACCTTTGGGGATATTGTCCTGAATCGATAGGCTAGTCGATAGTACTCAGTTTTTGCTAACACATAGCGAAAAAAGTCAAAATTCATGAAAAAGTGACATTCCTTGTTTTTCCCCTGTGTTCTTCATTTGGATTATAACCTCTCATTTCACACCTCATTTGTCATTCTATTTATTATATAATAGTAACGGAGGAGTTGTGTTTACGCACGAACAGACAGACATGGACAATTCAAGATTTTCAAATTTTAATGCTGTAAAATGGGTGACAATAATAAAATATATGTTGTTACAGATACTTACTTTTCCAGAATCGTAGCGTCGACAAAACAGCCCAAAGATCTTAATATAGATTCCTGTTCTACCCTCGATTTTAATTGTTCGTAGTGAGTCATTAGGAAGTTAAAATCATAAAAGACATTATTACTAGTGCGTACTCCAAAGGATAGGCCTATATCCCTCTCGTTGTTGTTCTGGAAACTTAAATAATTATATTTTATCTTAGGTATATAGAAAAGAAGAGAAGTAAGTATGCACGAATAACTCTCCCATTGATGTAATAATTAACTAGTTTTGATGGGAAATAAGCCACAATTTTTACTAAAAAATGATTTTATTGACGTTCCGACGCCCAAATCGGGTGTCGTTGTCAAAATACAAAAAATATTAATGAATTAAACAAAAATGTTGTTGCTTAGTAAAAAAAAATTCTTCTAATAACGTATTTAATCTGACTCATTTATATCGGCAATTCAGACATATGGTGTAAAAATTGTGGCTTATTTCCCATCAAAACTAATTAATTGTAAAAATGCCACAAGAAAATAACTTCAGAAAAACGTTGATGTAATAATTGGACATTAAAAGTTTTTTTCTATGACCGGGCCGTTTAATAACATGCTCATTATTCTCTATTTTTGAATCGATAGTAACCCTGATTATTACTTTACCCGTGAGTAATAATTCATTACTCACGGGTCATTATTCATGGGTTTAATTAATTAAGCGATGCATGTCTAGTAACATATTTGACATATTAAGGTCGAAACAGACTAGCATTGCATTACATGAGCTTACGTGCTATTACGTTGCAGTCTTTAAAGATTCCTAACAGAAATACAGCAAAATAGTATTTATCTTTATACAAATAAGCCTCAACGTCGAGATAGGTGCACTCGTACACTAACTTATTGTAACAATATTATACGCCTAATAGTAGACGCGGGTAGGTACCCCTCTATGATCCCGATAGAAGGTAGACTTAGACAGTTTGTACTTAGAGGAAACCAGGCCCTAACCCCAGTATTATCCTACCCAAACCCCAAACGGCCAAAACAAATCAATTGTGTTTATTGCATTTATAAAATGGTATTTTCTTTGATTTGTATAGTCTTATAAATTGTACACATTATATTCGTAAATATATTATACAGGGTGCCCCCGAAAATAGTGCGTTCCTTAACCCTGCTGTCCTGTTCGGGTCTATTTGACCCAAAAAATAATTTATTTCTTATTTTACAAATTATTACGTGGCGTCACGATTTGGTGTTTCGTGACTTTATTACCTAATATGAGGTCTTTCAATTGCATATGAGATAAACAATCAACTTCCTGATTTCTTTAATAAAAATGAAATTGTTACCTAGGGTACGTTCGGATCAATATGACCCGCGTATTTAAACCGTTAAAAATTACCTGTGTATGTGTGTTTAGTTGGCAGTATTCTATATTAGCAGTACCTGTGTGTTGGTCAGCCGAAAACGTCTGTAAATAAAAACAGGTGTCGTAGTATATTTCAATCGACTAATCGACAATGTCGCTTGATATATTTACAAATAGTTTGCAAGTAATACATTTAGATAACAAAACTACTAGACAGGATAGGAGACGTTTTGATAAACTTGCTGCAATACGTGAAATTTAGGAAACGTAGGTATAAAATGTACCAAAATTTTTTAACCCTGATGAAAATGTTAACGTTGATAAGCAACTAGTTGCCTTTAGATGCCGCTCTCCCTTCAAATGGTACATTCCAAGCAAGCCAGCGCCATGTGACACAAAAGATTGGGTTTTATGTAATTATGAATAGTAAAACTTCTTATGCTCTAAAATTGCAGATCTATACAAGAATGCGTGTGATATGTGACTTGAGTAGTGATTTGGAAGGCCACAATATTACGTGTAATAAATTTTTTACATCGTAAAGTTTAGGACAATTTCTTCTTAAACAAAGTAGATACAATGCCGGGGACTATAAGTAAAATAAACTGGAGCTGTCAGCAAAAATCGCGAATAAAGAAGTTCATAGCTCGTCTTTTTTGCTTCACGAAAGATACCACTGTTGATGACAATATTCCTAAAAATAATAAAAATATTGTTCTTATGAGTACTTTGCATCATGAGTCGATGCATCATGCATCACTTTCATCAAATGAAAAAGCCCCAAATTATTTTATATTACAATTCCAATAAGAGAGCAGTGAATACTCAAGATTAACTTGTTGGCACGTATACATGTGAGAAGAGATAAATCGCTGGCCAATGATTGTTTTTTATAATCTGCTTGATTATTTGATAATCTTGTTAAGGCCGCGTCCCACCATCAAATAATTTGATCAAACTGGTTTGAGCAAACTGAAAGTGACAAGAAAGTGACAGTTAGTGACGTCACATCCTGAGTGTTCATTGTGGATAATAATGAAAAATTTTAATTTTAAATAAAGTACAAACAAGTTAGACAACTCAATACAAAAAATTTGATCAAACTAGACTGATAGTGAGAGCACAGATTTTTAGAATTTCAAAAAAACTGCAATTGTGACGTCACTTTGACGTACTTCCTCAAGTACGTCAAGTTTGCTCAAACTGTTTGATCAAGTTATTTGATGGTGAGACGCGGCCTTGTTGGACATCAGTAAATATCTAATGGAATACCAATAAACTGGCAAAACAGCGAATTTTTCTTGAGGAATTGGGAAAAAAACTAATAAAACCAACCATCATTTCCAGAAAAAATATACCAATAACTACAATAACTCACGAAAAATATACCGATAAATAATTCACAAACTGGTAAAAAGGACACGAGCGGAAACAAGTAGACAAGATGGAAATGCTAGTGAACCGTCTAATCTAACTCCGCCTGCTAAACGAGCACGCTGTAAACTTGCCCTAAAGACGATAACAAGACTATATTTTAGACAAGACGATAATTACTATGTTGTATATATCATAAACATATTTGTAAAATCCATTCTTTCTATTACTGTCCCAGTTGTAAACTGAATTAAATTTTTGTATTTGTTACTAGGCTTTTTGAAGGAAAAAATACCTTTTATTTTTGTTACTAAGGTTTAATTTACATTAACAACATAATTTTTGTTTAATTAACCATCATTTATTGTTAATAAAGTTTTATTTATCACCATTAGCTTATTTTATTTCGATTAATGAGCGTAAACCATAGTTGGGTCATATTGACCCGAACAGTACCTACATTTGTGTAGTTGACTCGAACGGGACAGCAGGGTTAAAGGTATAGGTAGAAGGTACAATGTAGAGCAAAAACGTCTTATAACATTTTTTTCTAAATTGATCCGTTTGACCAAAAGACGAAAATACATTTTGATATGCAAATTAAAGTCTGACAACAACGCGTAACTCAAAAATCTAAAGATTAAAAAAGTAGGTTTGTAGGTCAGTTGCATCTGGTAGGTAAAATAATGTAAATATCAACCAAACCCATATATATTATTTTGTAGGTAGGTACCTACAAAAGGTAGGTACCTACGATGTCAACAACCCCAAAAATCACACCTCAAAGTAAATAAACAAGGGGTAATTAGGTTAAATTTTCACAGTCACAGCAAGTTCTTCTAGGCTACGTTACCATGTCATTCAAATTTATGAAAGTAAAAATTCACTTATATGGAGAACAATGTAATTTTTTTTTGGAAACGGTTAACTTTAGAAAAAAATGTTATAGGAATTTTTTGTTCTAAATTGTGTATTAGATCCATACCTTAAAGAAACGCACTATTTTCGGGGACACCCTGTATAATTCGTAAATTTTTTTTTCGATTACAGCGCCATCTATCGACAACTAGAATAAATGTTATAAATGTCTGTAATCACGGACGTGCCTTTTTCTCTGTCACTTACAACTTAATGCGTTAGAAAAAAATCGAAAAACTGTGACGCACTGAAAGATGCCTATGATTTCTCATAAGCATCGCATTGAGCATATTATCAACATTCACACAATGCTGTTAAACTGAATTTTGTTATATTCGGTGTAAACATACGATTCCGACATCAGATGCAGGCGGCAGATGGCAACTGCAGTTGTCGCCGTGACAGACGCCACTACTTTGCACTATTGATTTGTATGAGACTGATTCCGACATCTAACTGCAATTGCTGTCCGGCAGAAGGTCTAATAATTATACAAATAATAAAAATCCACAAGGAAAAAAGTTTTCCTGTACCACTTCGATTTCAGTATCTTTAGGAAGCCAACACAAACTGACCATGTCATACCTCTATCTTCCAACCACCCTATGTCACACAAACTTGCCGCCTTTCACAGTTACATACACCGCCTTGAAACCATTCCCCTGTCACAATCTAATTACAATAAAGAATCAAACATACTTCGTCAAATAGCTTTTAATAACGGTTACGATCCACACATCATAGACAAACTCATTCATAAAAGACAGCTTAAAGTCTTACGACATGCTGCGTTCCCTAGGGATCCGACAGCCAAACCCACTTATGCTTCCATACCATTTCACCAAGATAGGCTATCTGGGGATATTTCGAACATTATCAAAAGATCAGTAGACAACATCCAAATTTCCTTTAAAGTATCCAACAACTTAGGACAATCTCTATCTAATTCTAAAGATAGCATCAATTACATGAACCGTAGTGGTGTTTATAGACTACAATGTTCTGACTGTGATGCTACTTACATAGGAAGAACTTGTAGATCACTGGCTTCTCGCTCTCTTGAACACACTAAAAGAGAGAACACCTCTACCTTTTCACAACATCTTAAACAAAAGAACCATAAGTTGAATATCCCAGATGATGTTGCTCTACTTCACAACATCCCACAGAAAGATTTCTTAAAATTAGACTTGTACGAAGACCTAGAAATAGTCAAAGAAAAACAAAAAAGTCCGAATTGTGTCAACCGTCATGTTTCGTTCAATCGGGACTTCCAACCACTCCATCGACAACTTTTTTCTTAATACATTTACAATATTTCTTTTCACCTCACTTCAACTACTTCATTCTCAGTCACACTTTTAATATTCCATCTGTTACTAGTCATAATTATACTTCTGTCATTTTCAGCCATCTCACCAATTTTATCTATTCACAACATACATAGACATTACTGATATCATCTGCAAATATCCTTTTTGGACAAATTTTCATCTACATACAACCCACCACTATATTTCTACATATGACTATTATCACCATACCTACTCCATTTGTCACCATCAGCATATAATACTCATCTCTAGCAAAACCAAATCAACAGTTTAATTTTCTTTCTGGGTCTCTTTCATGTTCCTTTCACTAATTCCCTCACAGACATCTCATACCCACCCCCCACCTAGTCCTTACTATCATCATCATATTACGGTTTTGGTTTTTGGACCCTTAGAGATCCGGGTAGCCTGCACTGCCTTTAAGAAATAGTCGTCTCAGTCTGAGTTTGTGCTTTCATAATGACACATGCCCTAGATTATTTAAGACATGTTACACCTCAGACACCCCAAATGTGATTTTTTTACACACTTACACAAATCCCAACAGCTACTAATAAGTTAAATAAATTCGATAACTCTAAATCACCACAAAATTTGCCTTTATAAATCTTCGATCTCTTGACAATAAGATTTCATTACGGTATTAGTTGTCGAATACTAACCTTTTGTGTAATGTGGTTTGCCTAACTAGTTCCACTTACAGTATACGAGAATCCATTTTACTACAACAACTAGTTTAATGAATTTTACATGATAATTTCCACATTGGGTTTGTTGTTACATCATTTCTAATTTCAATAATATTTATACCTTATTCTTAAGTATGACAGGTTATGTTAAAAACTACCTGTGGAACTGTCGTTTGTCTTGTCATCGTTCCGAGGTTCCTAACCATTTCAATTTCACTTGCCGTCAAACTTCCAACATGTGAACAAGTCACACCCAAATTTCAGATGTTACCTAGGGCAAATTAAATTATATTTTAAACATCAAGGCTTAAGGTAGCTTTTTATACTTATGTTTCCTTAACGGACTACTTGAAATGGGCTTTGACCCACATATTTTTGTAAAATAGCATTTTGGTGGCTAACATGTACATTGCACGTGAGTATAACCTAATATTTTTTTAACCCTAGTCAAAATTTCAACATCTTTGCCCTTTTTATCAGGTTATATTCATTTTAGGTAAGCACTGATGATGACTGGTAAACCAGTCGAAAACTAGTTATGTGAATTGATGTGGCCCTTTTGAGGGTTTTTTTAAATATACCTTTTATACAGCATTTATTGTTTTTTTATACAAATAATAGTGCAAAGTAAATACGTACTTATGTCATGGCAACAACTTTAACTGCCGTCTTCGGTTGCCGTCTGCAGTCGGTGTCGGAATTGTATCTTAAATTTTTCAACCGATTGCCGCACCGACTATAGATACATACATACCTATTTGAATTTTTGAATTCCTCAAATTTTACTTTGGCACTATTCAAGCAGTTATTATCATCTAGAAAACATTTCCAATGCAATATCAAATGTTCCTTTAAAATATCTACGTGTTTGGAGCTTTTTATTTCAGTAACAGATGGAAAAGCTGCATTTATTAGTGTTAAGAGTTTTGACTAAAATATAAGAAAATAATAAATTGTATTAAAATAAGAGTTTACATTAATTTGATTTACCTATGTATGGAACCTATCAGAATTGTTTGTTTGATATGTTTTATTAAAGAATATTTCACCTAATTTCACCTATCCCGACTAAGAGCCGGGATAGGTGAAATTTAGGGGGTTGTTTTCACTGAATTTTTTCATAGAGTACCGAATTTTTTTTATCATAAGTCGCTTAATTTTCATCCTAAAAGCTTGATATTATTATTTTTTGAAAGGTCTAACTGTATAGTTGAAAAAATATTATTTAAGTTTTCCTCGAAAAATGCAAATTTTTTCCGTTATTTGGCTTTGAACATTTCAAATTATGAATTTGACGAAAAAGGCTAACTTTAACATGCCGAATCTCGGTTTTTATTGGTCTTAAAGATATTACAAAAAAAGAATTTAGTTTGTGTTACTAAAAGATACAATTTTGATATCCACAATTGTTTTGATTAAATGCATAATTTTCGAAGGATTCTCAAAAAACCCTCTAAAAAAGTCGATTTTTTCGTCGAAAAACTGTTACTTTCAAGCGCGAATAACTCAAAAAATATTAGTTTTACGAAGAAAATGTAAAAAACATTTTTTTCTTAGAATCACTTTTTACATCGATTTACATGGTTAAAATTTAATTAAAAATTCCCGCCCCCGAGATGGGGTGGCAACCACCCCCAAGGTTTTAGCGTACAACGGCATGATATAGAAAATGATCCTTGGACTATTCCCTACCTTCTGTGAAAATTTCAAGTAAATCCATGCTGGACGAAAAAATTGCGAGCCAAAATGCTTCATTTCCTCGACTAAATCATTTTAGGCACCATTAGAGTCTATAAATTAAATAGTAGAACCAATAAGAAAACGTATGAGCACTATGCCGTAACTTTTTAATGACACATGCGTCGACAGTGGCGCATCAAGCTTTTCACTTATGGACGGGATAAATAAATTAAACGGTAGCCTCCCTACAGTGGCGTGCGTAGTGGGGGCGGCAGATGCGGTCCGCCCCGGGTGGCACTTTTTAGGGGGCGACAAAATTTAACAATAAATAATAAAAATATTTTGTAAATATTTGAACCATTTATTATATATTTTTATCGCAACTACAAATTCGGACCGATTGAAAGGAGTACGGAATTTTTCATTACTTATTTTGTGACGAATTCGGGTATTTTCTTTGAATGATATTTTGTAGCGACTGGCAACAACGTCTATACTGACTTGTGAGAATTCCCCGTTTATGACTAACAATCAGCGAGAATGACTTCTATTACATAAATCGGCTATTCATGCCTATTCTGTAACTCATTTCGATGATAGAAGTCAGTAAAATCGAATAGAAGTGACCAAGTCGAATAGAAATAGTCCAAATCCGTATTCCATAACTACTTCGGAATCTCTACAATCCTAATGTGAATAGAAATCACTTCGACAGCATTTACCCTGTGGAGATGAGATTCCGATTATCGGAATTGTGGTTGACGCAAGCGCATTTTGTTTTGTTTTGACATTTATATTTTATATATAAAAATAATTAATTACATACTACTTATTTATAATTATTTATAGTATTTGTACCTTTTTTTAGCTGCTTAATTTTTAGTCTGTGGTGTTATTTGTTTAGAGAACTATATATATTTCATTTAGACATGTTGTACGAGTATGAATAATTGGACCTAACCTTATTTATTTGCACGATTTATTTGCTACTTGGCGTCTGAATGTTTCCCATTCACATTGTTGCCATATTTTGTTCGCATATTTCTTGTACAATTGCAATCAATGGTATATAGTGCACAAGAATAGCATACGATAGACTTCTTATGCGTTAATTGATAAATAAATATTATACCAGTATACTTGTATATTTATCAGTCAACGCTCATAGTCTGAACAAATTATAGAAAAGATGCCATTTTTGGGAAAAGCTGTTTAGCAGTTATTTCAACTGGAATCGAATCTTAAAGATTGCATATTATTAGTAATATCAATTTTAAATAATTTATTAATAATAATGAATTAATAACATCAATTTAAATATCTTTGATTTAAAAGCATTTATACTTCTTATCTTCACTTATCTTTTTTATTTATCAGTTTATCTTCTTTTTTATATCAATTTTAATTAACTTTAATTTAAAACCATTTATCCTCTTTTGAGCTTTTTGCATCCAGTATTTACACGAATATTTTATTTACTTCTCAAAACTTTGAGGATAGTATGAAGAAAGTGTGAAAACATTGAGGAAATGGCAACGGTGTCATATTTCAAGTAACAAAATAGGTCACAGAACACAATTTGGCTGGATACTGCGCGGTTGCCACCTCCTCAGAACCGCGTGAAATAGAAGTCAGAGATTTCGATTACGATATGAGTTACAGAATACCGATCCAAACACAAAAATGACGCGATAGATATCAAACATTCCGATTTTGGGTAATTACGATTCGACTTGGTCATTTCTATTCGATTTGTTAAAAGTTACAGAATAGGGCTGATTATATCGACTATTATTTTACTACCCTATACCACAGTATACAGGATGTTTCATTAATAATTGTCCATATAGTAACTGGAGAAACTTTAGCATAAAATATGAAGATTTAACCTAAAACACTTAAATAAAATGTGTTTCGTTACTGAGTTACAGGGTGTTTTATCTAAAAATTTAAAAATTATTTTTGCCCAAAATTTTAAAACTATTCAACGTATCCTTTTCATACTTGGCAAGAAGTATAGGTACTGTACAAAATTCTAAATTATGTTAAACAAACGTTTCTGGCTATTACCAGAGGCGTACGACGGGGGAAAGTGAATGGTTGACCCTTTTCAAATTCTACGCCGCTGGCGGAATTGCTATTTTAGTTCAATTTTTTAATTCTCCAATATTTTCTTTAAAAATAATATACCCTTCATTCGTAACGATAAAGTTATTAATTTTCGAGATATTTGAAGTTAAAAATGAAACGACACGGTTATTTTGATTAATATATTTTGTCGCTTCATTTTTAATTTCAAATATCTCGAAAACTAATCATTTTATCGTTACGAATGAAGAGTATATTATTTACATAAAAAGTATTGGAAAATCAAAAAATTACACTAAAATAGCAATTTCGTCAGTGGCGTAGAATTTGGGAAGGGTCAACCAGCCACTATCCCCTGTCGCACGCCTCTAGTAGTAGCTAGAAACGTTTGTTTATCTTAATTTAGTAGGGTGTACAGTACCTACACTTTCTGCCAAGTATGATAAGGATACGCCAAATAGTTTTAAAGTACTGGGTACAAATAATTTTTAAATTTTAATCATATCGCAAATTAATCAAAATAACTGTGCCGTTTCATATTTAACTTCAAGTATCTCGAAAATTAATGACTTTATCGTTACCAATGAAGAGTATATTATGTACGTAGAAAGTATTGAAGAAATTAAAAATGTCACTAAAATAGTAATTCCTCCAGTGGCGTAGAATTTGAGAAGGGTCGACCAGTCGCTATCCCCTGTCGTACGCCTCTGGTAGTAGCTATAAACGTTTGTTTATCATAATTTAGTAGGGCGTGTAGTGTGTCGCACTTTCTGACAAGTATGAAAAGGATACGTCGAATAGTTTTAAAATGCTGAGCAAAAATAATTTTTAAATTTTTAGACAAAACACTCTGTAACTCAGTAAGGAACCACATTTTATTTAAGCGTTTTAGGTTAAATCTTCGTATTTTGTGCTAAGGTTTCTCCAGTTACTACATGGACAATTATTAATGAAACACCCTGTATAGAGGTTCCACAGTAAAACCACTCCTCTGTCGGCGCTTTGATCTCAAGAAGTAATACCGGCAGTACGCAATTGGTAATTCACCAGTGGTGGATGCGGGTTTTCTCTGTTAAAATCCGTACGTTTCTATGCGACTAGCAATGCGAGAGTGGGCAAAAGCGACTAAGAACATTGCGCGGTCGCCATGCGCGACTACAGATTTTACTTCCAATTTTTCGGAGAGTGGTTCTACTGTCCCTCTTTATACTGTGCCTATACGTTATTCAGTGTTTGGAACAAAGAAAACACTTAATTGTTTGAATACGAATTGCAAGAAAAAATTGTTCAACTCTGCAGTCAGGTTTTTGTTTACTGCAAGAGGGTAGTTTGTTCGAACATTTAATTGGTTAGAATTTTTTTAATGTTTTAATTTTAATTTAATGATTGAAAATAAATTTTTCAGTTGGTTGTTTTCTTATAATTTTTAATGTGAGCGTTTTCAACAGATACAGAATTTAACTAATGCCGGCTATATTATTATATCCTGACAACACTGAATGTAATCTAGACTACGCATCTGACGAAATTGACGAGCAGGACTTCAAGCTGGAAAGACTGCGGACTTTCGTTGCTGTTACAGGCAACGAAAATAAATTAATTAATGCAGACTCACTTGAATTATTTAAATTTATTGTTAAATCAAATAGACAAGTAGAAAACGGCGGGTTCGTTGGAAAAATATTCCCATGAGATTTTTTTGCATAATCAAAAGTGGTCCAAATTTGTAAAAAAATTTTTTTAATCAAATTGCAAAAATCAATATTTTTGGCCAGCACAAATTTTTTTTGGATTTATGGATCATTCTGGATAAAAAAGATCTCTTGTAATTTTTCTCTAAAGTTGATGGTTTTCGCGTTATAAGCAATTTAAAATTTGAAAACGCGAAAATGGCCATTTTTAAGACTTACTCGGTTAAAAATTTTTATTATAAAAGTCAGAAAGTAACTAGATCAAAGTTAAAAGCCCCCCCCCCTACATGATCCTGAAGAAATTTGTGTCATTAATATATAACTAAGCTGTTATTTTTAATTATTAACAATAAGCGGTAAGATCGTATTGACGCGGCTGTAAATGTGAGTGCGAGTAAGATGCCCCATTGGACTGGCGGAATGTCCTCTCTCTCGCATTCACCATCTACGGCTGCCTAATACGTGCAGGCGCTCATTATTATTACTTAAAAATAACAGCTTAGTAACAAAATAATGACAAAAATTTCTTCAGTATTTTGTAGGGGAGGCTTTTAACTTTGATTTAGTCATTTTCTGACTTTCATAATAATAGCTTTTAAAGAATTTATTATGCGTTGAAAATCGCCATTTTGTGTTTTTTTCAATTTTAAATTGTTTATAACTCGAAAACGATCAACTTTAGAGAAAAATTACAACAGAACTTTTTGTCCAGAATGGTCCAAAAATCCTAACAAAAATTTTTAAGGGCCAAAAATATTAATTTTTGCAATTTGATTAAAAAAAATGTTAAAAATAATTTGGACCGCTTTTCACGTGGGCGACTTCTTGAACCTTATTCTGGGATGTCTCACGAATGTGATTTTGCAAAAAAATCTCATGGGAATATTTTTTCTAACGAACCCGCCGTTTCCACCTTGTCTAAAAGCTGGAAGATACTCTGCCCAATATTCTAATAATGTTCCGAATATTTTTCACAGTTGCTATAAGAAATGCCATCTGTGAGAGAAGTTTTTCAAAATTGAAATTGATTAAAAATTATTTAAGATCGACAATGAGTACCCTAAGACTAGCTAATTTGGCTAGTTTGTCTATTGAGCGAGAGGTGTGTGAGGAGATAGACATTGACGGTGCAATAAAAGACTTTGTTCTTAAAAAAGTAGAAGTATAAATTTTTAATTAAAGACGGAAATTTTGTTTTTTAATTCTAACAAATACTCATATTACTTTTCAATAATAATAAAAATTTAACCTTATAGTATCGTTCTAGTTCTAATTAAAAATTGATCTTATTCTATCTTGTTGATCGTCAAGGTGTACCTAATCTTAAGTGATAGGTACCTAAGTATTATAAAAGTATCTAATTGGTTAAAGTAAGAGAATTTTTGTATTAATAAACGTGATTGTAAAACTTAATAAACTTTTTTATTTAAAATCTAATCTGTATAATGCAAAATAATGATGACTGTTCTCGCCGAAAAGTTCTCTATAAATTAATGTATGTAATGTATAGTACCTATGCATTAAATTAAAATATCTAAATAAGAGGGCGGCAAGATTGTCTTTCGTCCCGGGCAGCGGACACTCACGCTACGCCACTGCCTCCCTAACTCCCAGAATTCAATGTGTTTATTATTTTTTAAGTTTTTAAGGTTACATGTTATACTCACACATTTATTTATTTGTTAGTCCTTATAACTTACTTGACGTAAGTTAAACTTTGAATTATAAGATCAATTATTCATTAGAGATCTTTTATTGTAGCATAGCTCCGAAGATGGCTTTATAAGCCGAAAGCGCTCAGCTAAGAATTATTAATTTTACACACTTAAAAAGTACACTTCTCCCCCTTTTACCTGTTGTCATAAGTGTGTACAAAACTATTTCAGTCTTTACATTTACACTTTTAACTTATACCAAAATATCAAGATGAGACTAGTGAATGCAATTATTGTATTCTTAATTTTTCTATACGGGGCAGAAATTTGGAGTCTTACCGTACAAGAACGTCAAAAAAATTGATGGTTTATTAGATATTGGAAATGTGATAGTGGAGAAGAATGATGCGCATGCGCATAGCTTGGACAGCTCTCGGACAGACATCTCCAACAAACGTTTTCATTCTTAACCAACTTGACATTAAAAAAGGCTGTCCACAACATGTATACAGGAAATTTTAATTCTTTGGTTACGTGGTTATCAGATGTGACGATAATTTAAAAAGATTAATTGTTTCTGCAAATGTTCCGGGCAGAAGACTAAGAGGACGGTAACCAACCAGAGAGTCCGATCAAATTCATATTTCCGCAAACTGATTTTGCGAAACTTTTAGAGTAGCTGAAGATAGAGATCAATGGAAAAAATTTGTTAAGGGTAGAGGACATCACAAGACAGTAATAGGAAAACGACAAAAGAGAGGAATAACTCATCACGTCGGGGTCACCAATGTTCCGAATGGTTTGGGAACGATTAACTAAAATTAAAATAAATGTAAACACAACAAACTTTCAATAACATATTTATTTTAATCGGTAAAAAGACGTGTTTTGCTTATATCTCGTAAGGGTGTGTTGTTGACCTATCCCGACATCCGCTGGGGTGTGACTCCCGACGGGATGTTGTGAATCGACTGAAAAAACCACAAACGCTAATATGTTTGTGTTTCTACCATCTGGCCAGAAAGGCGATAAATTATTTAGATCTGGCGTTTAGAAATTGAAACATTTCTGTAGTTTTAAGAAACGTCTTCGAATGTATCTCCAAAGTGAGTTATTGACATAACGACTGATAAGGTAATTAATTTATGGAGAATTCAGTTTGTTAAACTGAACACACAAAAAACATATGGTTAGGGATACATTTCGTTTCGTAAAACCGTGCCCTTCTTAACATCTGGTTTGTATATTAAATTAGAATTTTATATGTCCCATATTATTTCGTTTTGAGAAAAGTTATTAAAAATTAAAATTAGCAAAAATAGTAATTAAAGCGTGTCGCCACATGTTTAACCTAAAAGTGAAGTTAAGGCTACTCAAATAATAATCTCCTACCTTTAGTAGCACTTTTGTTTTATCATTAACGTGTTCTAGTATGTGCGATGTTGTTCTTAAAGCTGAGGCCCAAGGATAATACTCAGTTTCATACTTAAGATAATCCAGTAGTTCAAAAGCCTTCTTATAATCGACTTTGCCAGCTCTAGCTAGAGAAAATATGTCGTCGATGAGTTGTGCTCTATTTAACACAGGTATTTTGTTTTTATCTTGTCCATGTAATGTATTAATGATTCTAGTCCACAAAACGTCATCGTAATTAACTCTATAGTAACCTATTAAAAAAAATGATAATGTTAATTAATTTCATTGCGTTGGCTAGTTGAATGAAAATATTTGATTATTTTTCACGCCATATGCGACATAAGCTATGTACTACGTTATGAGTTTAAAGCTGGTCACGCACAGGGAATATACGCTCTGAGCTTCGCTGGTGTCGCTCCTAGCGGATTACTAATGCAACTTTCACCGGTAATTTTTAAATTTATTATTTAATTGCTATCGCTTAATATTTACAACGCAAAAGAGTAATTAAATTGTAATCGATTTTTTAAAGATTTTGCTAATCATTTTAACGTTCTATTAATGAAATATTAATTTCTTACTTCGGATACTTTCACAATTATCGTGTAGATGGCGCTTAGATTAATTCATAATTACATATTACGAAATATTAAAAAAACTTAAATTCAGTATTTAAAACGTAAGTATATTTAAGGTAAAAATATACACCACAGCTTTGACCAACTAATATTATTTCCTATTCATGTTTTTAATTTCAATGTTTTAAATTAATCACTTTGACGTTTATGTCAAATTTCCAGTAAAAGCTTACAGACTTCTCAGTACTGGCACTCGCGAATTTTTAATTATCCCCTCTACCTACGAGCTCATAGCGTATACAGTCGGAAACATGAAAGAATAGGGCTTTTCATCGATTGTCATTTGTTTCGAGCTTCTAACATGTGTCACATAATATTAATATATCTACGCCATACGTCTTGAATTTGTATTATTGTATATACCAATAACGTATGACGTAGATATATTAATATTATGTGACACATGACAGAAGCTCGAAACAATTGACTGTAACTCAGTTGACACTCAATTTTCAATATGTGAGGTTCATTCCTTGCATATCACATCCACGTGGGTTAGAGTCCTGTGTTGCCCTGGGTTATATTCAGGAATATTTGCAACATCCTTCTGTTTTATTAACAATATTTAGTATCAGTTAAGATCTTGAAACTTTTAAAGGGTTCTTAACCATAACTTTTTGGTGGCTCACGCATGCATGCTATTGGCTTAACACTGATGATGGATTACCTAATAATCCGAATACGTTTTGTTTTGTGATGTAACCCTTATTGGGGTCTTTTAAATATACTTTTTACAAAGGATCTTGTGTTTTTTAATAAAAATTGGTTTACACGATTGTTGATAATCCAAATTAAAAATTTTACTAATATTTTTTTTAGGTAATGAACACTTTGTCACTATCTACTGAGTTCCCCCACAAAATTACATTATAGCACATGTGGCTGTAAGCAAGGCTATAATAAACGTGCATTAATGCCGAGATGGGTAGTGTGTTTTTAATTCTAGATATAGCATAAAAAGCTTTATTCAATTTCATGTTCACTCAATTCACTTGTTCTGATCAAGTATAAAAAAGTAGATACCTGCTTGATTTAGATTTAAAATGATCCAATGGTCAAGTTCGATATGAATTTCGAGGTTGGTATTTGGTTTTAACCAAGTGATTTCCTTACTATTCGAATCTTCATTTCGAGTTACATAGGTTATAGGTATGTTCCAAACTGTAGCAGATTCTTGATCATCTTTTAATAAAAAGAAGGGCTCCTGAAATTAAAAGAAAAAAATAGATAAATTACTCATAGGCTATTGATTATGTATTTTAGAAAGTAACTACGACGTTAACGGAGTTTTATTGTCTCATATAGTCAATGGACCTCTAAATAGGGAAAAACCGCGGAGTGCTACCATTTAAAGGGGTGTGTTTTGAGAAAGGGGTGAATTAGTCCCTAGGCACAGGGCGAATAGGGGTGAGTTCTATGCACTTTTGGTGCAAACAGGTCTACAGAAAAATTGTTCCAGGTTAAATTTACTATCGAAATATCACATTTTAAAGTCAAAAATTTTTAAAATAAAAATGTATACCATTTTTATTCAGTTGCAATGGGAAGGCAAAACAATCTTACTTTTCAATTAGAATACGGAATGCAGTCCAGTCCCTTGAACCGCGATTTTCGGCTCTTATTGGAGCCTTCATCGGAAGGAACGTAGGCACTGTTCTCCATATTTTAACTCGTATCGAGAGGTTTTCCCACCCATTGCAACTGAAGTGATGATAGTAGGTGGCTAGCGCCATCTGGCATTGAAAGACGAAGTAGTTTTCAATCCTAATAGTAAATTATTAATATTGAAAATATTAAAAATATTACTAAATGATTTTTAAACTGAAATCTTATTGGTACACTTTCCTGGTGACACCTCCAAGACTTCTACAATTTGCAAGTCAAATGGATGCTGCAGTGAAGACGAGAGGGAAGGAATTCTACACTATGCAATTCACATCCCCCGTCTGCAGCTGGTAAAATTCCAACGGAAAAATGCACCTAGTTACTCTACGGAGTAATACGACTATAAAATAAAAATGTATACCATTTTTATTCAGTTGTAATGCGAAGGCAAAACAATCTTACTTTTCAATTAGAATACGGAGTGCAGTCCAGTCCCTTGAACCGCGATTTTCGGCTCTTATTGGAGCCTTCATCGGAAGGAACGTAGGCACTGTTCTCCATATTTTAACTGATTCGTATCGAGAGGTTTTCCCACCCATTGCAACTGAAGTGATGATAGTAGGTGGCTAGCGCCATCTGGCATTGAAAGACGAAGTAGTGTTCAATCCTAATAGTAAATTATTAATATTGAAAATATTAAAAATATTACTAAAAGATTTTTAAATTGAAAACTTATTGGTACACTTTCCTGGTGACACATCCAAGACTTCTACAATTTGCAAGTCAAATGGATGCTGCAGTGAAGACGAGAGGGAAGGAATTATACACTATGCAATTCACATCCCCCGTCTGCAGCTGGTAAAATTCCAACGGAAAAATGCACCTAGTTACTCTACGGAGTAATACGACTATAAAATAAAAATGTATACCATTTTTATTCAGTTGCAATGCGAAGGCAAAACAATCTTACTTTTCAGTTAGAATACGGAGTGCAGTCCAGTCCCTTGAACCGCGATTTTCGGCTCTTATTGGAGCCTTCATCGGAAGGAACGTAGGCACTGTTCTCTATATTTTAACTGATTCGTATCGAGAGCTTTTCCCACCCATTGCAACTGAAGTGATGATAGTAGGTGGCTAGCGCCATCTGGCATTAAAAGACGAAGAAGTTTTCGATCCTGTTTTGCCTGATTGTTTTGCCTTCGCATTGCAACTGAATAAAAATAGTATACATTTTTATTTTGTAGTCGTATTACTCCGTAGAGTAACTAGGTGCATTTTTCCGTTGGAATTTTACCAGCTGCAGATGGGGGATATGAATTGCATAGTGTAGAATTCCTTCCCTCTCGTCTTCACTGCAGCATCCATTTGACTTGCAAATTGTAGAATTCTTGGAGGTGTCACCAGGAAAGTGTACCAATAAGTTTTCAATTTAAAAATATTTTAGTAATATTTTTAATATTTTCAATATTAATAATTTACTATTAGGATTGAAAATTACTTCGTCTCTCAAAAATTTTTTTTTTACAAAAAGATATTCAAAAGAAATGCAAGAAAAAAACACGAAAGATAGCAATTTTGTTTTTGTCCCATAACTTTTTTCCATGGGGATTTAGGTATAGGCATTGCTTCAAAGAAAAATTTTCATCCTTTCTCTTTAAACTGACGTTTGATAGAAGTACCTATGATTTAAAGTTTCCAAAATATGATTTTTGAAAGTTCGCGACTCGCAGCGATTTTGGGACGCTTTCCTTGTTACTTCGCAAATATTGTTCTGTAACTTTTTTCTACGCAGCTTTAGGTATATTCTAGTTACATGTATTAGGAAGAAAAGTTAATTATCTTTAAAATGGTCTATTCTAGAAGGATGTGTGGCTACTTTTAAGTAAGATATGGTTTTTCAAAATTTTATACTTTTAATGATTTTTGATATGTTATTTTACGATTATTTTTAAATTTCTCATTATAACTTTTTTTGACTAAGTTTTCAATCCAATGGCATATAAAACAACATAATGTCTACCAATATAATAAACTACATCCCACCAGACTGAAAACAATGGGAACCTTCTCTGGTTACACCTCCCAGGCTTGTACAATTTGCAAGCCATAACGGATGCTGAGACTAAGGAAGATGAGGGAATTTCATAATTTATAATTCACGTCCCATCTGCCTGCGGGGTAAAGTTCCAACGAAAATGGTTCCCTTCGTACTCCTATCAGAATAAACATGTAAATCAAAAATTAATAACCATTTTCAATTTCGTTGCAAAACAAAAATACAGCCGCATCATATTCTAGTCCAATCAGAGAGTGCAGCAAGCACCTCTACCGGTTTCGAAACTTATTAGTCTTTCGAAACTTATTAAAGTTAAGGATATTTGATTATATGAGTGTGCCAAAAAACAGTGCGAAAAAGTAAATCCCATTTAAAATACATTGTTACTTCACGCACACTTTAAATCCTTCACGCACTGTTATCTATAATGACAGTTTTCACAAGTATATGTTTCAGTTTTCCCACGTCCAAATCGTCAGATTTTTTAAATATACACTGTTTTGCATGTACCTAACTTAATCTGACGATTTCGAGTTTTTCTAAGGATAGATTTTTTTTTCGGCACCCCCTTAACGAACTCCCCTGCATTAAAAGCCAATATATGGTAGAGGTACATTTTCAGGGCACAAGGTTTCTCCCCATGTAATAATCTGACGCGCTCGAGTAACTGCAAAAATCCTCGCTTGGGCTCCCCCACCATTATACATAATAATGAGATAGAGTAAATAATAGTTATTTTTCTAACAAGTTCAGAAAGTCATTCTTTTCCGCACGCGACTGCAGTTTGCCGAACGACGCGAAGCGGGAGTTCGGCAAGCAGTAGAGTGCGGAAAAGAGACTTTCTGCAAGAGTTAGGAACAATATTTTTTCTAAGAGTCTTTAAAAAATTACCAAATCTTAATCAATTAATTTAATTAAAATGAAAATACATACACAAATTAATTCTTTGACAAGGTTGTCAAAACCAAACTTTCAATATAATTAGTTAGCATGACGACGATCTTGGTTTCCATGACGATGATTCAAAACGACTGTTATTGTCGACCGATTTGACTTTCGAATATTATGTCAAAATAATTTTATTTCATCGAATTGTCGCGTTAATTTCAATAAAACAGGAACACAATAAGATATATTTGAAATAAATTAGTAAATAATATTTAAATATTAGTTTATTGCATGTATTATAATTACTTTAAGGCCATATTAACATATCTAAATTAACACGCGTGCGGAAAAGTAAAAACCGCGTGCGGAAAAGTAACACGCGTGCGGAAAAGTAACATGCGTGCGGAAAAGTGAAACTTTCTAAACTAAAATGCGTGCGCGAAAGTAGACATTTTTGCACGCTTGTAGAAAAAATACTTTTTAAAACAAACAAATATGATTGCTTTTCTTATATCATCATACATCGTTGAATAATGCTAAAAAAGCAATTGCTATTAAAGTAGCAGCTATTTTTAACTGCTATTTTCATTTAAAAGTAGCAGAAGCAAATGTATTCGTTTTCATACTCTCATGTGTCATCTCTTCCATCGTTGATAAAAAAAATATGTATGAGATAACAGTAAGACAGTTTATACCCGTTAAGAGCTAATTTGTACTAACCTGGGACAAACTAACTGATTTTCCGTTATTAGACAAACGTGCAGTAACCAATGGATATCCAGGCATATATAACCATTTTTCCATTTTATTTACCAACTCCATAGCTTCCAGTAAATTAGTGGGATTAGTGTAATTAAATTTACTAAAACATACAATTTGTATAATCATACAAAAAGATTAATTCAAAACTCTTATTTACAAAAATATCAAAGACTGGCATAAAAAGGAATTGCTCTAATGGAAAGTATTAGAAACATATTGTTACATTTCTTCTAAATAACTTTATTCAAACTCCAATACAAATTCAATACTTTTACATAACTGACAAACTAATAACTCTAAACTTCAAATGCTAAAATAAATTAGTGGAGTCACTGAAGGTTTTCACCTCCGATTTAGTTGAACCTTCATCGATTTCATGAAAATTGGTGAGTGGTTAGAAAATACTTCAAGGAACAAAGGCGACATAATGCCAAATTGCGATTTTACCCTGGGGGTGGATGCCACCCCTTCTTGGGGGTGAAATTTTTTTTATTAAGAGTAATACCAAAAATCGATAAAGGGGCAACTTCTAAGCAAAATTTTTTATATAAAGTTATTAAGATAAATCAATACTTTTTGAATTATTAAATATCAAAGATTTTATTTTTTCTTAAAAAAAAATGCATGTTTTAAAGCTGTTTTTCACGTATTACTCAAAAACTATAACCTTTTGTAAAAAAGCTAATATTACCAAAATTAAAGATAATAAAAAATTTAATACACTTAAAGAGCTAAGCTAATGTTATTTCAAAGTGAGTTATGGGTAATTGAATATATATTTTTTTCGACGAGTGCTCAAATCTAAGTATTCAAGCTTACATAACGGGAAAACGATGCATTTTATATAATTTACTTGTGAAGCACTATACAGTAGAATAGCATCAAAATTAAGCAAGTTATGATGAAAATAATAGAGCCCTTTCGATTTTTTTAGGAAAAATGAAAAATAAAACATACGCCATTTCCACAAAAATTAAAATTTGTAGTAATCCTCACAAGTATTTCTTTAGGTTAACATAATTAATGATTTCAACAATTTTGACCGGTTTAGAATGCATATTTTTGAAAAAAAGGATATAATTTATAAAAATGAGAATTTCTAAAGTTATCGTACTTTTCATTTTCTTTCGATAATAACTCCAAAAATACTCAATATACGTAAAAAACATATATAGCTAAATTTTAGTTTTTTCTGTTCCAAATACTTTATCCATTTTACTATTTCCGTAGAGTAAAAAATAGCCGAGATAGAAACGTTTAATATTTCAATTTTGCTGCGAGAACCATGTAACGCGGCCATTTAACATTTTATTTTTAAAAAAGTTAGAAGTTTAAAAGACTAGTTTGACGTTTTTTAATAGCTCTTAGAATCAACTTTTAATTAGTTTTTAGGTGAACCTTATATCTTAAAAATTAACGGAGTTATTTACAAAAGAACAATAACATTTTTTGGAAAAATTTTTAAAAGATACGTTTTGAAACATTTTTGGTGCATAAATTTTAATGCTATCAACTTGTTCGAGGACTTATTTGATAGATATTTCTATGAACTTTGACAAATCTTTTATAAGTTTATGTTATAAAATGCACCATTTCCCCGGTATTTAAGCTTGGATACTTAGATTTGGGTACTCGACGAAAGAAATATACATTCAATTACCTATAACTCACTTTTAATTAACATTGAAAGGTTTTTCTAGTAAGGAGTTTATTTATTTGATTTTTTATTAGCCTCAATTTTGATAAAAATAACTTTTTTGCAAAAACTTATAGGTTTTGAGTTATTTATGAAAAATCGGTTAAAAACATACATTTTTCTCAAGAAAAATTAAAATCTTTGATCTTTAATAACTCAAAAAGTTTTGATTTATTTTAATAAATATATTATACAAATTTTGCTTATAATTTGTCCCTCTATCGAAATGTGGGGTTATTTTTAATAAAATAATTTTCACCCCCGAGGAGGCGTGTCATCCACCCCCAGGGTAAAAGCGCAAGTTGACACCATATCACCTTTGTTCCTTGAGATATCCTCTAACCACTCACCAATTTTCATGCAAATCGATGGAGGTTCAACGAAATCGGAGGTAATAGCACATATCCACCTTCAGTGACTGCACTAAATCTGAACTGCAAAATCTCAGAGACATACATATTTAGGTTTTAATAGATTTTTTGACATTCTAGACGTCACCAGACAGTTCTAGGTTATTCCATAACATCTAGAATATTCCTGTACGTGATTACTTCTTCTTTCACGTCAAGGGATTTTTTCTATGTAGGATTAATCTACGGAACTGCCGTAACACTGCTCCCTCCTTTATAGTTATTCGCCTCGAATAACTGATCTCACAGGGTCTGATTGAAGCCAACAGGGTGGATCAGTTCCAGAACTACCTTGGATTTATTTCTAGCTGAAAACTCGAGGCGGTGGATAATATCGTTTATCTTCTGCAGGACGGTGTACGGGCCTTCCCAGTTTCGCTGAAGTTTCGGACAAAGTCCTTTCTTACGTGTGGGATTGTATAACCATACTGGGTCACTTCTTTCGAATTTTGTCCCATGGCATGCATATCGAGCCTTGACTTGGGTTTATCACTTTGAAACTTCAAACTTTTACGGGCAAATTCGTAAAACCTTTGCTAATTTTTCTCTTAAATGTTCGATGTACGTGAGGGATGAACGTTCTTCTTCGCAGGGAGACAATATTCCAAAAATAAGTTCTTGAGGAAGCTTGATTTCTCTACCGGTGATCATCATGGATGGAGAATAACTGGTTGCTTCATGTTCAGAACTTCTGTAGGCTAATACAAATAGAGGAATTAAAGTATCCCAATCTTTTTGATTATCAGCAACAAACATGGAAAGATATTGATAAATAGTTCTATTGTGTCTTTCGATCATTCCGTCTGATTGTGGATGGAGAGGCGTAGTGCGAGTTTTCTTAATACCCAAGATTTTCATTAATTCTTGTCATAATTCTGATTCAAAATTTCGTCCTTGATCAGAATGCAACTCTAAAGGAACTCCATTTCTTGATATGACGTGTGTTGTGAATGCTTCGGCTATTGTAGTCACTTCTTGATTAGGAAGGGGTGCAATTTCAGGCCATTTTGAAAAATAATCCATTGCAACCATTAAGTACTTATTACTTCTCTATATCGTTGGAAGTGGACCGAAAATATCAACTGCAAGTCGTTTAAAAGGCTCTCCGGAAAGATATTGTGCCATTTTACCACGACTTCTTGTTCTAGGGCCTTTTCTACCATTACATAAATCGCATTTCTTACACCAATCTTCTACATCTCGGCGACAATTTATCCAATAAAATCTGCCTAGAACTCTGGCCAGTGTTCTTTTTACTCCAAAATGTCCTCCAGACAGGCTGCTATGAAGTTCTTGTAACACACTTTTAATGTGTCATTTTGGTAGTACCACTTGTTGAACTAAACGTACTCCATCGAGACTTTCCCACTTCCGATATAACAGACCATTCGATAGATATAATAGACCATATTTGAGCCCAGTACGCCTTTATAGTTCCACTGTATTTGGATATTTCCTGCCAAATAGGTCTTACTCCATTTTTAACCCATTCTTATATGACTCTTAAGTCATTATCTTTCTTTTGTCTCGTCTTAATACTTTCCAGGGAAGTCTGATTATTATCTTCTTCCTGTTCAACCGTGGTTATGCAGAGACTTACTTCTTCGGTTACACTCTCTTTTTCTTCAAGTCTCTTACAGTACTGGCATTGTCGTTCCAAACATGGTCGCCTAGAAAGAATATCAGCATCGTTATGGAGGCGCCATTTTCGATATACAATTTCGAAGTTATATTGTTGGAGTCCCTCTATCCATCGAGCCACTTGTCCTTCTGACTTTTTAAAATTCATAAGCCACTGCAAAACGCTGTGGTCAGTTCTGATTGTAAACTTTCTGTTATAAAGAAAGGTATGAAAATGTTCTAGGGCTTTTATGATAGCTAGGAGTTCTTTTCTGGTAACACAATATGTAATTAGTTTCAGCCTTTTCTATTGTTTTACTAAAATATGCAATAACTTTTTCTTCACCTTCCTGTTCTTGTGATAATATGGCGCCAATACCATGCTGAGATGCGTCACAATCCAGAAGAAATTCGCCATTTTCTTGTGGGTAGGTTATGATAAGTGCTGTTGTAAGTCGGTTTTTTAAATCTACGAAGGCATTTTGACAATCCGTTGTCCAGTCAAATTCAATGTTGTTTTCAGTTAGTCGATAAAGAGGCTTAGCGATGCCGCCAAAATCTTTAATACATTTCCGGTAATATTAACAGATTCCAAGAAAACTTCTAATTTTTTTTTTATTTCCTGAAATCTTCTCTAGATCAGTTTTAATTTAATCTGCTGAAACGATATGTCCTAGATAGTACTATTCTCTTTGAAATAGTGAACATTTCTGATAATTGAGCTTTAAATTGGCATTTCGCAATCTGCCAAATACCTCGCTTAAGTTTTTCAGATGCTCATCAAAGGTTTTGGACATAATCATTATATCATCAAGATATACTAGGCATGTTTTCCAAGTAAGTCCTCTTAGACGTTCAGACGTAGCTGGAGCATTACAAAGACCAAATGGTAGAACCTGAAACCTGAAGAGACCACGGCCAGTTGAAAAAGCTGGTTTTCTCGATCATCAGAATGTACCTCTACTTGCCAGTAGCCGCTTTTTAAGTCTAGGGTTGAAATCCATTTAGCACCTGATAAAGTGTTCCGTGCATCATCTATTCGTGGCAAAGGATAACTGTCTTTTTGTGTAACCTGGTTTAATCTTCCGTAGTTTACACAAAAGTGAGTAGATCCGTCCTTCTTAGTTACTAGGACTACTGGTGAACACCAGAGGGCCGAAGCTTCTTCGATGATATCGGCATTTATCATGCCTTGTATTATGTTTTCAACTTCTTTTTGTCTAGTAAACGGTAATCTCCGTGGGGCTTGACGGATTGGTCTTGCATCTCCAGTATAAAATCTGTGTTGAACTAGACTAGTACGCCCTGTAGATTTCTCGGATTCAAAAATGTCGTAGTTCTCATTAATAAAGTTAGTTGTTTCATGAGGATAGAGTCCATTGGGTAACTTGAAGCTGTATTCTTTTTCAAATAGTTTTACACTTGGTTATTTTTTCTACTGGCGTACATTATGCTATTTGTTGTTCTTTCGGCAAATTAAAAGGCTTTTTGGACAAATTAGCACCCCTTACTACTGGAATCATCTCATCTACATTAACGAGGCACCTCTCTATCAAGATTCCGTCATGAACAAATTCCTCGCTTTCCACAACGCCGAAATGTAGATCTTCAGGTTTTTGACTCAGTCTTTCCAGGACGATACTTTCAGAATTTTGAGAAATTTCTGTATCCTCACTAACTACCACTCTTAATTGAGGTATCGATCCTTCGGTATTTAGGACAACTTCTTCATCCTCAATAAGCAAGATTTTATTTTGGGGATCTATGATAAATTTATTCTGTATAATATCCATCCCAAGAATACATTCATCTTTAATATTGGCTACAAGAAATAGGTGTTTTATCAAGGTATTACCAATCTGTATGGTTGCCGTTACTTCTCCATGAATTGAAATAGTTTGACCTGAAGCTGTTTCAAGAACTAAGTTTGTTTAAGTTGGCTGTAGTTTTCTCTTCGGAAGTCATTTGCGAATAAAAGATCTTGCTGCACCGGTATCAATAAGAAAGGTGCATTTTTGATTGTCAACGTAGCCTTTAAGTAATAAATTCTGTTCATTTTTGTTTAAAGTATAACTGCGAATTTTGGGCTTTTATTAGATACAGCCGACGCCCCTTAGTGTCGACTTTTATTCGTTTCCCTGTCTATTGTTTGGCTATCTGTGGTCAGTTGTGGGAGATCGACTTCTTAGATAGGTACTAGCTCTACTAGTATTTCTAGTAAGGCTATGTGACGGGCTTCTGGATGTGGATCTAGGCGACTTTCTGATTTCATTATTTGGTTCTTCTTTCCTTGACTGGGATCGGCTTCTGCAATTATTTTGTAAATGGCCCATTCTTCTGCAATTAAAACATCTTCTGTTCATTTCCCTCTCACAATCAAAATAATCTGATTAGATACATCTTTCCTTTTTATAAAATAATGTCTAATTCAAAAATATGTATCACACATTTCCATCAATTTAAGAAATGGGAATTGAAGGTGACATAACTCTATTTATAACCAATCGAACAATACGAACCACAATCATCAACTAATTCATAAAAATAAAACATCTTAGCAAATGTTTCACATAATTATTTGGTCCCAGATGTTCTTTAATATAAGTGGATCCATTATTCGCTAATTAATTCAACTTCTTTTTGAATAAAGTATAGATGTTTGCATACATTTTGGCTGATGCTTAATTTACTCCAACTGTCACTATAAAATAATTTTATACTTTATACTCCACATCTTACATAGTTAGTTAAGGTAAATGTAATTATAGCCACACCTTTGTTGATGTTTGTTTTTACTGTTATAATTTTTTAAAAATCTTTTATTACAATTAGTTGGCTGTAGTGATACTGGGTAACCTCAACGTCACATTGTCGGTTTGGTTTTGACACCACCTTTCAGAAACATCACACAATTTGTATTTAGTTGCCATTAAATCATTGTAATGTAAACAACTCAATTTACATCCCACGTGTTGGAAAGGTCAATACCTTACCTAAGGGCATTATTCTGTTCAATATGTATCCATCCTAAGGAGTTTTAAGTATGCACTTTTAATGCAACTATATAATATTTAAAGGGTTTTATCCTAATATTTCTTCGGTGGCTCAGCTGGCATCCAACCTGTAAGTATAACTAACTTGCTTTAACGTTAGTCAAAATTTATATATTAACTTTGCATTCATTAAAACGGTTATACTTACTTTTAAGTTTTAACACTGATGATGATTTTCTATAAAATCGAAAACGTTCTGTGATGTAGCCCTTAAAGGGATTTTTAATAAAAAAAATTATACCTTTTACAAAGATTCTTTTCCAATCTTCTGTTTTGATTTTGAAATTTTTGTTGAAGATTTTGCAGTATGCTTAACATCTGAGATAAAATAGGTGGGACATTATCTGCAGTAGTGACTTCGTCATGTTCTCGAAATCTTATTTGTTTTAATTTTGGGGGAGATCTGGAAATGCTTTTCGCCACTTCAAACTCCTGAGCTAAGATTAATGTTCCATTTAGCATGTTGTGGTGTTTTAATCAGAGCCTGTTGCATTTCGATATCATGTAGTCCATCTATAAATGCCTGTATACCTCTAGGTGCAGAAAACCTCTAGGTGCCTGAGGGTACGCCAAATGCAATAGTTGTTTAATATCGGCCTCAAATTCTTGCAGGCTTTCGTTACGTTTTTGATATCTAACTTTCAGTTAACTTTGGAAAACCTGTTTTAGATGTTGCTGGCTATATCTTGCCTCTAAAGCTTGTACAAGAGAGGTATAACTGGGTGCACCCTGTGGAAGAAATTGCAAAACGGTTGCTGCTTGTCCCCGAAGCGACACCACCAAGAAAGCTGCCATTTTGTTTTCATTCCAGCCATTTGCTCTAGCTGCAGCTTCGAATTGAAAACAATAAGTTTCCCATGTATTTTGGCCATCGAATGTGGGTGGTTTTAAAATTTTGCTGCTTCTGATTGTGTCTGGATCGACGATGAAAGATGGAAGGGCTGTTTGTTCGGATTCGATATTAGTAACTGAAACAATACGAGATAAAGAAGCTTACGTATTAATTTTGTTTGCTAACTCGACTATTTGTTTTTCTAAACTATATTTCAAATCGTTTAGTTGCTGCTTTAAATAGGTTTGTTGCTGTTCTATTTTATTCTCTAAATGATTTTTTGTTGGTCTATTTTACTGCCCAAGTAGTTCTGTTGTTGTTCCAATATATCTATTCTATCAGTAATTAGACTTACCTCTAACTGAAAATTTTCGTGAATTTGAGACAAACTATTCATGGTGTCTATTTCTGCTTGTCTACGCCTCTCCTCCTTCTGTTCCTCTTCTTGCCTACGCCTCTCCTCCTTCTGTTCCTCTTCTTGCCTACGCATCTCTTCGACTTCTGACCTACGCTTTTCCTCTTCTTGTATACGCTTCTTCGTCACCTCCCTACGCTGCTCCTTTCCCTCTTTCTCTTCTTATCTACGCTTCTCTTCATCTTCTTTCATTTTTATAAACCATGCAGGGGTCCTGACGTATCCATTTCCTTACTGAATTCTGTAGATCTCGTATTGAGCATTCAGAAATAATTAAATTCCAGCCCAACTCTCTCGCCAATGTTACACTTCTTCTATTCTAAATAACTTGATTCAAACTCCAATACAAATTCAATACTTTTACAAAACTGACAAACTAATAACTACTGTAAACTTCAAATGCTAAAATACAACTGAACTGCAAAATGTCAAACACATAATATGTATTTTCTGACGTTCAGAAATTTGTTTGGACGTCACCAAACAGTTCTGCGTTATTCCATGACATCTAGAACATCCCTGTACGTGACTACTTCTTTTTTCACGTCAAGGGACTTTTTCTATCTAGGATCAATCTACGGAACTACCTTAACAATATTTTAAACCAAAAAAAAATTACTGTTAAATGAGGAAATATAATGTTATGACTCGATAATTGTGCAAAGGAGTTGTGTCAAAGTTATGTAATATCGGCTTGATTTTCACTTAAATCAAACATTTTACAAAGGTCATACAAGCACAGAAAATAGCAAATTAATAAATGTGAGACTCTTAGACTCACCCTTTATATTTATAATACCTTGAATATTTAGTTTAATTAATTACCGGAATGTTACGTACTGTCAAAGATTTGATTCCAGTTCGGTGCTTCCATGGAGGTGCTCTGATGAGATTCATTTAAAATCGAAACACGTTTAAGGAAATAGTGGAGGCACATGGCACATGGCCTCCACTCCAAATCCGAATCATATTTCTTACTTTCAGTTCAAAATTAGTATGATTAAATAGGTATTTTCAATACCTTTTACATGAAATATAACTTACCATAAGGTTCCATTTAAAATTATCCTTCACAGGTATCGGTCACAGGTAAGAATTTGGCCATAAAATGCATAAAATACTAAAATACCTATAATTTTGAATTTTTCCACTCTTTAAGGGACACTTTAGAAAAACAATCTAATAAAAATAACGTTAAGGTGTTCTTTTTCTTCTTTTTAATTAATTATTTTCTTCAAACTAAGTTCTTAATCTAGTAATACATAAACCGACAATAAATATCGTTCTACATAACACCATCATCAGTAGACACATATCCTCTTCTCTCTGATTGAACCAGGATACCTCAACGCGTCCCGTCCTGGATTTCAACGAACAACATGGCTCGAGTGTCGTAGCGACATCTGTTAAAATACAAACTAAGTTCTCAATCTAGTAATACATAAACCGACAATAAATGTCGTTCTACATACCACCAGATTGATAACAGGTGGAAACCTCTCTGGTTACAACCTCCGAGGCTTTAAAAAATTATAAGCCATGCGGGTGCCAAGACCATCAGAATATGAGGGGAGTTTTAGATCATTTAGGCTGAGCAGATGGGAAGTGAATTATTTAAACTTCTTTCATCTTCTGATCGTCTTGGAATCTACATGGCTTATAGTTTTTAACAGCCTCGGAGGTTGTAACCAGAGATGTTTCCACCTGTTGTCAATCTGGTAGTATATAGAATGATATTGATTGTCGGTTTATGTATTACTAGATTGAGAACTTCGTTTCTTAGCAGATGTCGCTACGACACCCGAGCCATTTCGTTCGTTAAAATCCAGGACGGCACGCGTCGAGGTATCCTGGTTTAATCGGAGAGAAGAGGATATGTGTTTACTGATGATGGGGCAAGAAAGCCCCGAAACCGGTATAGACTCTTCCTGCACTCTCTGATTGAACTAGAATATAATGCTGCTGCAGTTTCAGGTTGCAACGAAATTGAAAATGTTTATACATTTTTAATTATTTTCTTGTCTATCATTGCTTATCTTCTTCTTATGGCTCGGCTTTGTATCGTGTTCATTTATTTTTTATCTGCTTTTTCCTGATATCATTGAACCGTCTGCGTCTGGTTAATGGTCGTCTACGTTTTCTATTTATTTCCCACAGTTTTCATTGAGTTGTTCTCTTATAGACCATTAATATTGTTCATTTTAAGTATTCTTCTAATTTACCATTATGCATTATTTCTTAAACTAATGTTTGAAATTATCATATTTCGGTGTGTGACCTGGAATGTGTGATTAGTTTTTGCTGTAAAGGCTTAGATCCGAGATTGTGCGACTACGCTCTTAATATCTCCAGCATGTCTTTTGTTGTTAAGGTTTTTTAGCCTAGGCAAAAATATTATCTACCGCCTTTATGCTTGTGTCTTGGAGTTTAATTTTAAGTTGTTGATAGAGGTTTCTATTATTGCGTAACCTCTTTGTTTTCCCTGATAACATGATAATGGTGAACAATAACGATTGTCTACTTACTACTTATTTAAGTATGAATTAATATGTTCTTCAAATATTTTTTCACCCAGTGTAGATTGCATCATTCGTATAATGCTGGCACCTGAAATAAATTTGTGTGATAACATACAGGGTGACTGATTAGTGTGATAAAGCTCAGTCGATCCGTTATAGTAATAGATAGCAATAAAAGTTAATAACAAAAAATGTAGCCAACTTTGAGCTTCACATTACAAAATTAGATCACAAAAATATAAAGGTTTGTTATGTTATGCAGGATATTTATAAAGTTATGACCAATTTTCTATAAAAGTTCAGCTCCCTATATAAATGAAAATAAGCACAACAGCAATAGTTTATTAGTGCCATAGTTTTTTGTTTATTGTCAGAATTTTAAGAATGTTTGACATTGCTAATTTTGTGCTTGTATATGTGTTGACACACCCTGTATTCGATATAAAGAAAATTAACAATGTCAACCATTCTTAAAAATTTGACAATCGATGAAAAAATATTGCACCAATAAACCACTGCTGTTGTGCTTATTTTTATTTATACAGTGAGTTCAACTTGTTACGATTTTCATATAAAATTGGTTATAACTTTGTAAATACCCAGCATAGCATAACAAACGTTTATATTTTTGTGATGGGGAAGTTAAGAAGATTTCGAATATAGAATAAAATATACGCTGTACTTAAACTGCCGTTAAACGGTCTTGCACTATAATTACGGTGACCATATGTACCTACTTATTTAAGTAGGACAGTACTTATTTTTAAATATTGTCCTAATGTACTTTAAAACCTTTCTAAGGACATGCAAATGTACTTATTTTTTGTAAAAAATGAATATTTTTATCTTTTACTATTTTTAAACAAATTTCTTTGTATACTGTTCAAGGTATTGCAGTTTTTGTGTCTTGATGGTTTATAATATTTCCATTCTTTTGTTAACTCTTCTCATGACTTCGTTGTTTGTTACGTGCTCGGTCCATGCTATCTTCAGGATACCTTCACCCACAGTTCAAATGCTTCCAACTTTCTAGTAGTCGACGTGTTAATTGACCATGCTTCTATCCCGTAAAGCAGAGTCGAGAAAATATAACCCATTGCCAGGCTAACTCTCAAGTCTAATTATTTCAGTTCTCTTGCACAAAGTACCTTTCTCATTTTATTGAAGTTTGTTCTTGCTTTCTCTATTCGAACTTTGATTTCTTTGGAGTAATAGTTTGTGTGATTAATTATTGTGCCAAGATAGTTGTAGTTTTCAACTTGTTCTAACACTTTTTTGACATTAATAAACGTCAAATACGGTTGCATCTAAAATAGCTCCAGAAAAAATTAATTTTTTAGTAGTTTAACTTAAATTAATTTTATAGTGGTTTTAATTATCATTGATAAGAAGTTTCAGTCCTATGGGTTAAACAGCCTAGGCTTCTTTTCACGGTGTTTAACTTTTGTGTGAACAGTTTAAAATTTGGCCATGGTTAAACGTACCTAAATATTGACATTCAGCTCGCAGTTTTTGTGACAATTAAAACATTTAAATTTCATCGTGGGTAAAAACATTTACATATTGTAGAATAGTGATACAAAAGTGAAAATATTCTCCCCAGATGGGGGAGAATATAAAAAAGACGCCAGTGTGCGAACTAAATACTGCTGAAGTTATTAGTGATAGTAATCAAGACATGGATACAGGAACTATCACCACAAATTCTTCTGCTACAAGGGAGGTAAAACTTTTTAATATTAATTGTAATAGTTACGACTTTCAAAATTGTTGTGTTTATGTTGAGAAGACCAATGATCAGAATATTTCCCGTTTGCATCCAATGGTTGTTGCAGATATTTTACATCAAAAATTAAAGATTAATAATATTAAGCAAATTAAAAGTATAAGAAGAAACCGTGTTAAAGTAATCCTCAAATCTATTTTGGATGCAAACAATTTAGTCAATAATAGTCACTTAAAGGACGATAATTTAAAAGCGTACATTCCAAATCACCTCTTGGAAATCAAAGGACTGATACGCGATGTTGATACCAAATATAATATTGACTATTTGAAAAAATATATGAGCTCTAGTTCACCAATTATTGATATTAAAAGAATGCACAGGAAAGTAGAAAAGGATGGAAATACAGAATACGTCCCTAGACGTAATGTTATAATTACTTTTGAAGGCAATTGTTTGCCAAACTATGTTGTGATAAATTATGTATTTTTCCAAGTGGAAAAATTGTTGGGTAAAGTGACGCAATGTTATAAATGCCTCAAATATGGACATATTTCTAGACAGTGTAAAGGTACACAGGAATACTGTATACAATGTGGACAAATTAAAAATGACATACATACATGTGATGAAACAAAAAAGTATTGCATACACTGTAAAACTGATAAGCATATATCTATCTCTAAAAACTGTCCTTTTTTCGAACATCAAAAAAAAATAAAAAATATCATGATTGAACATAAAATCTCATATTTGGAGGCAAAAAATTTGAGTGACTCATCATTTTCTGGTCTTATTTCTAATAACAGATTTGAAATATTGTCAAATTCAGACAAAGAATTTCCAAAATTAACTAACTCCTCTGAAGTTAGTACATCTCCTTATTTCAAGCCATTGAGGCCTCACCTACAGAAACCCAAAAGTTTTAGCCAACCAAGCTGTAGTACATCAAGCACTGAGTATAGTGCAAATAAAAAAAGAAAAGTATCATCTCCAACTTCCGAAGATCCTACACCATATCTCATCCCTTTCAGATTTGGACCGTCTCAACCTTTACCTCCCTTAAATAAGGAAAGTTTTCCTAATACAGACAATGATAAAAATAAGTTAGTAGATTCCTTAGTACTTCTTTTCTCAAGTTTTATTCAAAATATTAATTGTTTAGAAGAGGCAAAATCACTTGACATGAATTTGTTAGCCAAAGGTATTAATAATGTTCTAGATAATATTTTAAAAAATAACTCATCTAATGACGAACAAATCTAAACTCAAAATAATACAATGGAATGCTCGATCAGCTGTTGCTAACAAAAACAGCCTTATTAACTTTTTAATAACCGAAAATATTGACATAGCTTTAATAAGTGAAACTTGGTTTAAACGGGATTGTTAAGGCAATACGTAAAGTATCCTTAACAATAGTAACCTATACTTATTGTACGGTTATAGAGTATATTCCCATAGGTAAGCTGGTTAAGAGT
Organism: Diabrotica virgifera virgifera; assembly: GCF_917563875.1. Lineage (NCBI taxonomy): Eukaryota > Metazoa > Arthropoda > Insecta > Coleoptera > Chrysomelidae > Diabrotica > Diabrotica virgifera. Next base: position 39,471,651 of record NC_065443.1, on the reverse strand, counting down.
AGATAACGATTTTTCATATGTAATTTAAAGTATTATCTGCATAAATGGCACAAAGAATATTTGCTACGAGAGGTATATGGTTCAAAATGCATACAGTATCACGACTAATAAGTTATGTTCACATACATGTAGAGTACTTACAGTTTTATTCCTTGATGACGTGTCACATCAGAGCTCTGATTGAATTCCATAATCCATTTGGTTCATTTGTAAGGCACTCACTAATACGCTAAATAAATCATCGTCGATAATACTGAGCAGATTGAATTATCTGAGCGGTATAAAACGATAGCAAAAAAAGCCGGTAAAATGCGGCCTTTTTACGAATAGCGGGAGCGTCGATAGATTAGAGATGATTCTCGTTAGGAAGCTTTTGACGATCTGCCCCGGCGAGGGGTTCAAATGCGAGTCTCAACAATAACCTGGAGTTTCCAGAAAGGTTACATAAATACTACTTGAATTTTAAGTAATCAGTAGTACAGGGGCGTAACTAATTATTTTAGTGAGCCGTGTATAATATATTTATTGTACATATTGCCGGGGGCGACAGGCGAGAGAGATGGCCTATATCACCTCGAAGAGAGGGGATTGGCAAAGATGTGCACAACGATAAGAAATGTTTGAAGAAATTAGAGTTTATATACACAAGGGGTAACAACGATAAAATGGAGGAAAACGATAAGTTTTCCCCCTAGGGATAGATTTTAATCTTCCAGGGGAATCACAGCGATTTTCGTAATACCACGAAGAAAATCACCGTGAGTAGTGTGAATCTTGACAGTACGAACTAGACCATCCTTACCAGGCAATACATCTATTACCCTGGCAGTTGGCCATAAGAGTGGAGGAGTACCATCCTCCTTCAACAGAACCAAATCCCCGATCTTGACAGGGTCAGTAGGGTCGGTCCATTTATTTCTTTGCTGCAGGAGGCAAAGATAGTCTTTTTTCCACAATTTCCAAAATTGCTGTTGAATTTTACTAATACGCTGAAAAAGATTCAACCTATTTTCAGGTATCTCTGAAACACTTGGTTCAGGGGGCGCGGTTAAACTTCTTTGAACTAAGAAGTGAGCTGGAGATAGGAAAGCGAAGTCATTGGCGTCAGACGACATCCTAGTGATGGGTCTCGAATTTAGAATAGCCTCGATTTGGCATAATACTGTGTTAAACACTTCAAAGGTGAAGTGGGAATTTCCTATAATTCGATAGAGGTGATACTTCACACTCTTTATTCCTACCTCATGGAGGCCGAATTGATGGGGGTTGCGGGGAACACCCATCTTGAAAGTTATGGAGTTTTGAGTACAGAATTCCTTAATCTGTTCCGAATTATTTTGATTTAAGAAAAAATCATAGAATTCGCGCATTTCATTTTTTGCCCCATGGAAATTTGTGGCATTGTCGCTCCAAATAATACTGGGCGTGGATCTTCTGGCAATAAACCTTTTCAGAGTAAGAATATAGGCTTCTGCGCTTAATCCTGTGACGAGTTCGATATGAACACATTTAGTGCTCATGCAAATGAAATAGGCTACGTATGCTTTGTAAAGCGGTGCCTTCCTCAAATGTGAGGACTTAATTAAGAAGAACCCCCCATAGTCCACTGAGACGACTTGGAAGGGTCTAGTGGGGAGTACACGATCGGGATGCATATCTGCCATCTGTTGAACAGAATTGGGTGTCATGAATCGGAAACAGTTTACACACTTACGAATTAAGCGTTTAATCTGTCTTAATCCGTCAATTGGCCAGTACTTCATTTTGACATACGAAAGTACTGTTTGCGCGCCTGAATGTAATAACTTATGATGAGCTTGAGTCAAGATTAGTTCTACAACTCGACATTTAGAAGGAAGTAGAATGGGGTGTTTTTGATTATACGATATGGGGGCGTGTCGGAGACGTCCTCCCACACGAATCAGCCCATCATTATGTTGTAGGAAGGGGTTGAGTTTACGAATGGCTTTATTGGTCACGAGTTTAGCATTTTTCAATTCAAGAATCTCTTTTTTAAAGTAGATACTTTGGATATACCTGATGATCGCGTGATCAGCGATCTCCATTTCGGGTGGCGTCAATATATCCGTATCTCGTGGAGAGTTATTTATTTTCTTTTTAATATTACTGATGAATCTAAAAAGATAAGCGACAATTCTTTGAATTTTACGAAAAGAAGAAGATTTAGCGAATAGATTTTCAAAGGTGTCGTTGAGTTCGTGATTTGTTGCTATGTTTGAGACAACTAACTTCCTTAATTCAGGAAGATCATCCTGAAAATGAGGAATTTGATGAAGAGAAAAATCGATGGGATTGTCTCTAATAAAGCTAGGTCCGCATAACCAGTCTTCGGTGGTCTGGGGATTATCAAAGACATTTATCCCTCTGGAAGCGGGGTCAGCGATGTTTTCGTGACTTCTGACGAAATGGAAATCACAAGGAAAAGTTTCCAACAAGGAATTGACCTTTTGAATTCTGTTTTGTACAAAAATGTTCCAAATGTGTTTTTTAGAAAGTATCCAAGACAAGGCAATTGTAGAGTCAGCAAAGAGATGAGATGAAGATATACTCAAATTTTTCTTGAAGATGTGAAAAAGTCTATGAGCCAGAGTGACTCCCAACACTATTCCACAAAGTTCCAATTTGGGGATGGTGAGTTTATTTTTTAGCGGAGAAATTTTGTTTTTAGAAGCGATAAGCCGCGACGATACAGAAAAGTCTGAGTATGTCGCTTTGAGATACACACAAGTGCTGTATATTTTTTCCGATGCGTCGGTGAAAATAATTAATTGAACATCAACAACTTTCTTTTGTAAAAGTAAGCATCGAGGTACCTTGACCTCTTCTATAGTTTTGAATGTCGATAAGAGGTTTTGCCAATTTTTCATAATGATGGGTGAGTCAATGGGTTGATCCCAGTCCAGTTTCTGGGACCATATTTCCTGTATCAAGAGCTTAGCGTTCACAAGGACAGGGGATAACCATCCTAGCGGGTCATACAAAGTAGCAATGTAGGAGAGAATAGTACGTTTAGTAACAACATTAGCCAATTTGAAGATAGGAGTTTTAAACGAAAAGTGGTCGCGTTCTGAATCCCAGAATATGCCTAAGACTTTATCAGATCCCGTGAAGTTAAGACTGACTTCAGAGACGGGATTTAAATTGTGTTGAGACAGAAATTCTGAAGAACTGCAGTTCCACTTGTGGAGGAGGAAACCATGGGTTTCTAGCAAAGAAGTTAATTGTTCGAAAAGACAACTTAATTCATGAAGACTGTCAGCACCGCTGATCAGGTCATCCATATAGATAGATTCTTGCAGAACACTAGTAGCAAGTTCGTGGGTATGTTTGTTGTTGTCAGCGATGTGCTTGATAACTCTTTGAGCGATAAATGGGCTACTTGGGAGCCCGAAGGGTAATCTTTGAAATTGATAGCACCGTAAAGGCTGCTGAATATTGTCCCTAAAGAGAAAATTTAACAGAAATGTTTCAGTGGGACAAATGGCGATTTGTAGGAACATAGCCTTGATGTCGCCTACTAGTGCGAATTTAAACTGACGAAACTTAGCGAGAATGTCAAAAAGTTCATGTTGGACGACATAACCTTTGTCTATGACGTCACTGAGGGAGATTCCCGTAGACGATTTATTGTTTGGATCGAAAACTATACGAGTGGAAGTAGTAGAGTTGGATTTGAAAACGGGAAAGTGAGGGAGAAAGTAATTAGGTTTACCTGAGTCATTTAGCATTTTTAACGGCACTTGAATTATTTGTCCGTTATTGAGATATTCCGATATAATGTCCTGATATTTTTCCAATAAATCAGGGTTGAGTTGAAAACGTTTCTCGAGACTGAGAAAACGTCTTTTTGCCGAGAGAAACGAATTTCCCATGTCTATATCTTCGATAGGGAGTTTGAGATTGAGTGTGGACTCATATCGTCCATTGGGGAGAACATTAACATGTTTTACAAAATTAATTTCAGCGGGGTGATCATTAATGAGATCGGTGTTCTGAGGAGCGGCTTCTTCCAGCTCCCAGAATTTTTGTAAATGATCGGATAGTTCCTCGTTGGACACTACCGGCTCATTTACGGCGGAAGGAGTGTTATGAGAACAACAAGTAACGAGAGAGTTTGAATAAAATTCCAAAGCCTTTTTAGTATTTTTCGACTTAAGAGCAAAGTCTGGAACTGACCCTGATATCGTGTACCCGAGTAGAGTGCGTTGAAGAACGGGAAGACCTTTTCCCAAACGAATTATTTCAGGTTGAATGATATCGTTATACAGGTCTGCACCGAGCAGGATACCAATTGGGGATGTTACATGGAACATCGGATCACCTAATGGTATCTCTGAGGGTATGTTTAGTTTGCTCGCTAAAATAGAAATTTGAGGAAGCGGATTTGTTATCTTTGGGAGTACAGAGCACGAGATGTCAAAAGGAACGTCGTTAGCGACAGCGAAAATTGTTGTATCTACAATAGATTGAGACGAGGATGAGGTGGAGTTAATTCCATTGATCCGTAATTTTCCATCTCTAGTGGTGAGTGACAGTTCCTTTACGAGGTCAGCACTAATAAATGAAACCTGTGAGGCCGAGTCTAAGAGTGCCTTTGCGAAGACCCTCTTGCCGCTAGGAGCGACAAGATAGACCTGGAGTGTGCTTAATAACACCAAATGATTATCAAGCGAGGCTGCAGATAGAGCCATTGAATGTGGAGTCGAATTTTGAAGATTAACTTCCGTTTCAGGAGCTCTAACATGTGAGGGCCCCTGTTGTGAATTACCCTGTGTATGGGAGTTATTTGAGATAGCGGTTTTATTATGATTATTTGAGTTGTGTTGGCCAACAGCCGCGGAAGGGTTACTATGACCCGTTTTGTCGAAATGGAGCAACGTGTGATGACGAGATTTACAAACTATGCAAGAGAATTTGGATTTACACTGATCGAGCATGTGAGACCCAAGACAATTAATACAAAATTTATTTTGTTTGACAAAACTAAAACGTTCTTTAGAATTCAACTGCTTGAACTGAGGACAAGAGTAGATCGAGTGAGAGTCGTTGCAATAGGAACATTTCTTAGGACCTAAGCGAGGCGAAAGGTTACTGGTAGAAGTGTCTGAGGCTAGGTGTAAAGAGTGTCTGGAAGTAGTAGTCGATTTTGGTTTTGATTGAGATTGAATATTCTCAAGATGAACAACGCGTGTCTCGATTTCCCCTAGAAAATGGACAAAATCAGGGGTAGCTTGGCTACCACCGGATTGGAACTCAAGAGCCCTAATGGTAGGTGCGTCGAGTTTCTGAGTAGCGATATGTATGAGAAGTAAATGCAAGAGATCTGAAGGGGGCCTATTCAAGTTCAATAGGGCCTTGAAATTATTTGACATGACCGTATGAAAATTTCTTAATTGTGAGTGATTTGCGTTTCCAGAAATAGGAGGCGCATCAAGAATTTGAGAGATGAGAGTTTTGATAAGCGATTTAGAGTTGGCGTACCTTTGTGTCAGGTTATCCCGGGCTATTTTGTAATTGTCACCTGTGAGTGGGATATGCTCGAGAAGCGTCAAAGGCTCGGAAGTTAGAAAACTTTTGAGGTAAATGAGTTTTTCCAGATCACTTAATGTAGTATCAGATCCTATTATTGTATCAAAGGTCTCAATGAATGAATTGTATTCAGTAACTAAGCCACTAAATGGTTTTAACTGAATACGAGGGAGGTTTACTGTTCGTTGCCTAGCCATAGACTGTGAGGTTAGAGAAGAATTAGGGTCAAATTGGAGGGAGGGGGTAGCAGTCACATTAGAACTTTCAATGACCTCTAACCTTTCTTCCAATAGAGAAATTGTATCCAAATATTTATCAAAAACCACAGAGGAATCAGTAGAGGGGGTAGGTTCCTCGGGGATCGTCTCCAGCACATTTTGAGCATCGCGGAAAAGTCCGTAAGAATGTTTGAGTTGTGAAATTATTTCACGAATTTTATATTTGTTTAGAGAATTAAGAGTTGTGGGAACCGAATCAGCCAACTTGGTTATATCAAGTTTTGCGGTGAGCCTCTGTCGGTTATATTTTGATCGGTCAGCCATGTTGCGAGAATGTGAGATTAGATAGATTATTTGCAAATGTCTAAACCTATAAATCGATGCGAAAATGAGAGAATATGTACAATATATTATATATTACACGTTTAATAGTGTGAGATTGGCTTAATAGTATCACCCTGTATGAGCGCAGATTAGTATATGAAATGCAAAACTATAAAATTTCAAAATATATGCAATTTTCCAAAATGGGTATTTTTCAGCAAGTGTGAGACACCCTTAACAAGTATTTAAATTAATTAAATTGAAGGAAAAAACAATTATTTATTTTCTATAGTTTTCTAGAAGTGTAAAATGAGCTTAAGCGAAGCTAAATGTAGCAAAAACTTACAATTTATGCAAGAAAACAAAATTATTTTTAATAATTTTTGTAACCTGTGAACCAGGCTTAATCGGATTCAAAATTATAAATTTAATTTAAATCAAAAGGTTGAACAAACAATGTTAAAATTATAACACCCGTACTATCAGCCAAGAAATGAGTACACTTTTTGTATACTATAAACAGAAAAATATATTTACGAAAATAAAATAATGTAATATATGCAAATATTTTTTCATACAAACAAAACGACTCCTTTATTTGAACAAAGCAAGTAGTTTCTGAAATTGCACGTGTAGACCGGGCTTAACAACCTACCAGCTATTGTAGAGACGTGCTGGGTTAAATACTGAGAATTTGAGTGCAGAAAGAGAGGAATATTTTATTTTTGTGCCGGGGCGGCGTGGCTTGGAAATTTCCAAATGCAACAGAAAGACACTATAAATGAAAAACCGTTATTCTCAGAATAGAGATTATCAAAATATGCAAATACGAAGGACCTTGAGGATTTAATTAATAAATAATTAATATGATACGGCTCGATGGAACAGAAATGTTAAGGCAATACGTAAAGTATCCTTAACAATAGTAACCTATACTTATTGTACGGTTATAGAGTATATTCCCATAGGTAAGCTGGTTAAGAGTAGATAACGATTTTTCATATGTAATTTAAAGTATTATCTGCATAAATGGCACAAAGAATATTTGCTACGAGAGGTATATGGTTCAAAATGCATACAGTATCACGACTAATAAGTTATGTTCACATACATGTAGAGTACTTACAGTTTTATTCCTTGATGACGTGTCACATCAGAGCTCTGATTGAATTCCATAATCCATTTGGTTCATTTGTAAGGCACTCACTAATACGCTAAATAAATCATCGTCGATAATACTGAGCAGATTGAATTATCTGAGCGGTATAAAACGATAGCAAAAAAAGCCGGTAAAATGCGGCCTTTTTACGAATAGCGGGAGCGTCGATAGATTAGAGATGATTCTCGTTAGGAAGCTTTTGACGATCTGCCCCGGCGAGGGGTTCAAATGCGAGTCTCAACAATAACCTGGAGTTTCCAGAAAGGTTACATAAATACTACTTGAATTTTAAGTAATCAGTAGTACAGGGGCGTAACTAATTATTTTAGTGAGCCGTGTATAATATATTTATTGTACAGGGATGTTGTATATATTTATAGAGGTTATAATGTGATACGCGAAGATCGCGATGACGGCTATTCTGGAGTTGCTATTTTAATTAAAACTGGTATTCCTTTTGAGCGCATAACAATTAAAAAAAATTATATTCAAGACTTGCTTGCTTGTGGTATTAAAATCAACTACAAACAAAGTTATTTAAGTTTACTCTCTGTATATAGGTGCCCAAAAACTAAAACCAAAACCGAAGATTGGGATAAGTTATTTTCTCAACTAAAACACCCTTGTATCATTGGAGGAGATATGAATGCACATAATTCTTTGTGGGGCTCATATAAAAACGATAATATAGGCCATCAAATTGTGGAGACAATTCAGAATTTAGATTATGTAGTAATGAATAATGGACAACCAACTTGCCAAACGAGTCCAGGAAACTCAGATTCCATGATTGATGTCACGTTTTGCTCACCATCCCTTTTTGATAAAACTTCGTGGTCTGTAGATCTTGATACCTTGGGATCAAATCATTTCGTTATAAAGGTTGTGATCGATGTCTTGGGAACTAATGCTAATACCATTTATTTCAGTACTAAGTGGAACATTAAAAAAGCAAATTGGTCATTATACTCTCAGCTTGTTGATACCTTATTAAACGAAAAACCTCACACATCCTTAAATACCCAAGAAAAATATAATTTCCTTATTGACTGTATTAATGAAGCTTCTAAACAATCTATTTCTGAATATAAACCATTTAAATGCAAACGGACTCCCCCTCCGTGGTGGGATTCGGAATGTGATCAATCCGTTGCAGAAAGAAAGAAGGCATTAATAAACTATAAAAACAATTCTTCTCCTGAAAATTTTTGTAAATGCAAAGAAGTAAATGCTCGTGTCAAAAAATTCCTGAAATTAAAGGCCAAACAAAGTTGGGTTGCATGGTGTTCAAAATTAAATAAACAAACTCCATCTAGTCTTATTTGGAATCAAGCAAGAAAAATGAACAGGAAAAAAGTTAATTTTTCATTACCTCTAAGTAATTCATGGGTAGACGATTTTTTCGATAAAATAGCTCCACCTTACGTAAATAACCAGTTAGATGTTATTAATTGTAAAACGCTTCCATCTGATCAGAATCAGTTTCTCCTTACACCTTTTTCGAGAACTGAATTAGAATTTGCCCTTGATAATCGCGTTAGTACCTCACCAGGATACGATGCAATCAAATATCCTATGATACAACATTTACCAGATAACGCAAAACAATTACTTTTAAATATATTTGACCAGATAATTATTGAAGGCAACAGCATAATAGATTTTAAGCGTATTATAGTCGTTCCTATTCCCAAACCGGGGAAAGACCCTAAATTAGCTGAAGCTTACCGACCGATATCATTATTATCATGTATATTGAAGACTCTCGAACGGATGGTTAAGATTAGGTTGGATTGGTGGCTAAGGGATCAAAATCCTTTACCCGCTAACCAACATGGTTTTAAAAAAGGTTATGGAACTTTAGATTCCTTAACAACTCTTGTTGTAGACATTCAGAACAGTTTTTCCAGGAACAGTTATGTGCCCGCTTTATTTTTAGACATCGAAGGTGCTTATGACTCTGTCTCTCTTTCAATTCTCCAAGAAAAAATGATTACATTTTTTAATATTCCATCACAGTTTGCTTCTAACATTGTAAACCTGTATAAAAATAGAATAATTTATTTAAAAAATAATCATACTCTTATAGGCCCTAGACTTAATAATAAAGGATTACCTCAGGGCTCCGTTTTGAGCCCTATTTTATTTAACATTTACACAGCAGATCTACACAACATCACTATTAACAATATTGCATTTAATGTTGTACAATATGCTGACGATTTCTGTTTGTACACAGAACACAAGAAATATCAGCAATCCATTGAAAACTTGAATAGTGTCTATGGTCTCCATAAAAAATGGTTTATTGAAAATGGCTTTGAATTATCATGCAGTAAATCACAAGTTTGTTTATTTACCAGACATAACTTTCCTAATATTAGCACAATCACCTTAGGTGGGCATAAATTTTCTTTTACAAATAAAATTAAATATCTTGGAATGATACTCGACCAAAAATTGACCTGGAAGTTACATATTGACGACATGTTGAACAGGTGTAATAAGGGAATAAACTTTCTTAAATCAATTAATAGAACTTGGTGGGGATCGGATGTTGAAGTAAATTTATTATTTTATAAAGCTTACATACGATCTATTTTCGATTACGGCAGTGTTTTGTATGGATCAGCAAGTAATGCACTACTAAACAAAATCAACGTTTTACAGAATTCAGCCTTACGAATATGTCTAGGAGCTATGAGATCCACTCCAGTACAAGCTTTATATTTGGAAGCCTTGGAACCTCCTTTAAATCTAAGACGAAGTTTTTTGTCCAAAAAATATTTAATGAAAGTATACTTAATTAACCCTCTTCTATATCAAAAAATAGTGACTTTAAGTTGCCATGATCTAACCAATAAATATTGGCAAAAAAAGAAATCTCCCTTACTGTGTGAAGCTTATAATCAAAATATAGTACTCTTAAAAAATATAGATAAAACGAACGACTTATTCAAAAAATACGCGTACTCTTCTTTCTTTTCTCCTACAGATATTATTGTACCAAATTATAGTGAAAACATATATTTAAATAAAAATATCCTTTTATCCATAACGAATAGTTACAATGAGTCAATAGCTCTATATACAGATGCGTCTAAATCTGCAGATGGAACTGGATGCGCCTTTTTTATACCATCGGGACATATAGAAAAGAAATTCAAACTGAAACCGGAGACTTCGATTTATACAGCAGAGGCTATTGCAATATATGAAGCTTTACTATATGTAGCTGAATTTGATTTCGCCCATATTATAATTTTGTCTGACTCCTTAGCAGTATTGAAATCTCTTGGTAAATATGGACCCCCAAACATCCAAGACTGCCCATACATTTATAAAATTAAACATATTAAACAAAATCTTTTAACCAAAGGAATCAATGTACATTTTATCTGGATTAAAGCACACGCAGGATTTGAACATAATGAGTATGTCGACTTATTAGCCAAAGAAAGCGTTTCATCCGATACCAGTATTCTACATAAAATAACACTGACTGATAGTATAATCTCTTTCAAGTCAACACTGCATCGGGAGTGGAGCTACCAGTGGAAGGAATACTCTTTTGTGAATCAAAATAGATACTCGTTAATTCAGCCCGATATTCCCAAATTTCCTTGGTACAAGTCTTGTAGAGCTTCTAGAAAGTACATAACTTCTATTATTAGAGTACGATTCGGGCACGCATGTTATCCAAAGCATTTATTTAAAATACAGGTTTTGGATAATGATAAATGTGAGCATTGTGAAGAGGAAAGTGATTTAGATCATATATTTTTTGGTTGTTCTAAAAATACAATTTACTCATCTAAATTAATAAATGATTTATTAAAATGTAAAGTAGCAACTCCTTGGAATATACTATATTTATTATCACTTGGTTCTGTAGATGTATACAACTCTTTAATTAACTTTTTAAAAGACAGCAAATTATCATTATAATTCCCTTAAACATTTTTAATTAATACCTTTGGTAGTTAGTAGTTTTAGCTGTTAAGCTTAGTGTTACTTAATACCTTTTAGTTGTTATCTTTGCTTTAAACCTGTTTTGTATAACTTGATAACTTGTATTCCTTATGTGTCTGGCAGTATGACGGTAAGTCTAAGCCAAAAAAAAAAAAAAACTTGTTCTAAAGTTTTACCTTTAATTGTCAGTAGTCCAGGGTAATAAGGTTTTTTCCATGACACTCGAGCAGCGAGGATGCTGAAGCGTTTTTTCGACAGGTAATACCTATAAGAGCAAATTGTAACTATTTCCTGCTTAAGATCTGGCGGCCATTTTTATTTATAAACAATTAAGTGTCAAAAATGGCATTTTTCCCTTTTTTTTTCAAATCAATAAATAATTATGCAAAAGTATCGTAAATCTTTCCTTATAAACTTTTTATTTTGTTATATAAGAAATTATATATATTTGTTACAATTTATATTTTTTTATATGATATAAATAACATTACTTGGTAGTTGTGCACTTAAAACAGGGTAAAAAAGTTAATTTTTTTGGAAAAATTTATTTAAAAAGTTTATAAGGAAAGATTTACGATACTTTTGCACAATTATTTATTCCTAATAAGTGCATTTTTTATTCGCTTTTTTTAAACCAAATTGAAAATATAGTTCATGCTCTTCCATTTGACACCTGTGAAATGGTTCTAACATCATTTTTTTCTGACTTATGTTGGTGCAAAAAAAATGCTCACTGAGATAAACAATTCGAATAAAATTTAAACAATTGAATGAATCGCTTTGAAATTTTTATCATATATTAAGCACCAAAGAACCCTCATTTGACAAAAATTTCAAACCTGTACACTAATTTTTACAGCAATTATTGCGAAAATAATTTTTTTTGCAATTCCGACCTTTTCTCGCAATTATATTAACAATAAATGAGTATATCAAACTTTGTAATATGTCATTTTAAAGCTTTTTCCATAATCTCAAAGATATTTGTACTAAAAAAATCATAAGTTCCACTGTTTTCCTTTGATTTGAAATAAAAAGGAAAAATGCCATTTTTTGACAGTTAATTGTTTATAAATAAAAATGGCCGCCAGATCCTACGCAGGAAATAGTTATAATTTGTTCCTATAGGTATTACTTGTCGAAAAAACGCTTCAGTACCCTGGCTGCTCGAGTGTCACAAACAGGGTATATTTTTGTCTTATTACCCTGGCCTACAGGCTTTAGTCATTATTTTGGGTTTTTGATATCCTCATAAATTTATTTTTCTTGATGTTTATTGGTAATCCATATGCTTCTCCATACTCAACTATCTTGTTCATTAGTTTTTGGAGGTCTTGGAGGTTGTCCGCTATTATGATAGTATCCTTCGCATATCTAATCTTGTTAATTGGCGTTCCATTTACCTTTATTCCTGCTGATTCTTCCTCAAGAGCCTTTCTCATAATTTCTTCAGAGTATGCATTGAATAGTACTAGTGACAATACACACCCCTGTCCCTGTCGCACTCCTCTTTTAATTTCGAACTCTTTTGATGTGTGTTCGTTAATGCGTATGTGTGCCTGCTGTTTATAATATAGAGATTTGTTATAATTCAAAGGTCATTGTATTGTAATTGTTTTGCTTTGAGGACGTCCATTAGCTCTTTGTGGCGGACTTTACCGAAAGCCTTGTTGTAATCTATGAAACAGACGTACATATCCGTTCTCACGTTCACACCCAAGCATATCTGGATTAGTACGTTAAATGGGTAGCTACGCCTCTACGGAATCCAAATTGGGTTTCTTTAATATCCATATCAAGTGTTTGGTAAATGCGTTTATGAATGATCTTTAAAAACATGAGAGACATCAGGCTTATGGTGCAGGTGCGGTGGTCGTGCACAAAACTTTACTGCACAAGTGAAACATTTTTACACAAAATCTGTAACTTATCTAGAAAACTGGAGTACAAATTTTCATGAATTTAAACTATTCAAAAGGATAGATCTAAGAAGTGAAATAACATGGAACGATGTTTGTTATTCTCTCGAAGCTTTTAAATTGTATATCAAGGCAACCATGTTAAATGAAGATCAACTCTTTGACGAACTGGGAATTTTGAAAGACTATACAAGGCTACAAGTGAAATTCTGAATCTGAATCTGGCTGCAAAAAAAATTTTCTGAGTGGAACAAAGAAGAAAAAAATAGTCAGGATCGATGGCTTGAAGTTTTTAAGTGTGTAGATCAATTCAAACTGAAAAACTTACAAATATTATGCGAATTTATTTTTTGTCTTCCGGGAACTAGTGCGGCTATCGAGCGTTTCTTTTCTGTAATAAATAATTATTATTGGACGTCGGAAAAGTCACAAATGTCCATATCCACTCTCAAGGCAGCGATGCAGGTGTACGCAAATTTTGATGAGACTTGTATGTTTCATTTACTTCAGTCGAAGCCGGACCTTCTTAAATTAATTTTAAGTTCAGAAAAATATGAATGATGCAAAAAACCGGAAGAAGATGAGGCTATTCCAGGTCCCTCATATAAAAACTCTTATTTACAGGCTTGTAACTTTCTCAACGTTAATATAATGTGTTGTTTAGCTTAATTGTTATAATTTTTTATGTTTAGCTACATAGATTATTTATTTTTAATGTCAAAAAGTTATGTTTGTCCAATAAAAAGATACATTTTGCGTCTTTAATACATTTTTGTTTTTTGTACTTTTTTTTCTTTAAAAAGATATGGTCACCGTAACTATAATGCCATTAACAGCTATGCCGTCATTCGTATGATGCGTTTGACGGCATTTTCTTCGGCTGCCGTTCGCTTCACTTGCAGTTCAGCATATTATATACACGTGGTGAGTTAATGCACGAGTTGACGATTCTTCTATCTTATTTTATTATAGTGCCTTTCTCAGTATATAGTTACAAGCGTTATATTTGTAACTAATTGTTAATTATTGTGGGAATAATAAGTTTGAATTTGGAAAGTTTGAATGACTTAGGTAAGTGTCATTATTGGGCGTTCGTTCGTTTTCTAATACTTTTAGTTAGGTTAAGTATTGGTATGTCAATGTTGTTAAAAGTTGGCGATACATTTTCCTCATTTCTTCTTTTTTATGTGCCGTCTTCTACTGAAGGTTGGCGACCATCAAACGATAGGTTTCTCTGTTTTGTGCCGCATGTATTATGTTCGCAGCTTCTTGTATTTGAAACCATTCTCTCAAGTTTCTCAGCCAGGATTTCGTCTTTCTACCCAAACCTCTTCTAGCCTCAATCTTGCCTTCCACGATAAGCTGTAGCAGACTGTACTTATCATTACGGAACACATGGCTCAGGTATGACGCTTTCCCCTTTTTAACAGTTGTTAAAAATTCCACCTCTTTACCCACTCGTCTCAATACCTCTATGTTGGTCACTCTGTCTGTCCAAGGTATTCTCAGTATGCGTCGATACAGCCACATTTCTAGAGCCGCTAACTTCTTTATAGTTGCTGCTGTTAACGTCCATCCTTCTACTCCGTAAAGTAGCGTAGAGAGTGCGTAGCATTTCGTGGCGCACCATCGGAGGTTAACGCTTAGGTTGCGGCTGCTTAAGAGCTTTCTCATTTTTATGAATTTGGATCTTGCTATTTCAATTCGGATCCTAATCTCTACGTCTGGGTCCCACTTATCATTTACTGTATATCCCAGATATTTAAATCGGTGTACTCTTTCAATACGTTCGGCTTGAATATTCAGGTCGACATGTTGAATGTTCTTTTTACTGATCACCATAAATTTAGTTTTCTTTCTATTGCCGATGCAAAAAAAACCATCCTGGAACTTGGAGAAAGTACATTTACCACGTTTTGGAAACAATATGCACGTACTATTTCGAGCAGTAAAATTAAGAGGCCGATAGAACGCTCTTTAATCCATTATCAACTTGTTTATGCTTGCAATCATGGTGGAAGGAAGTTCAAGAGCGGTGGGAAAAAAATTCGGCAGTCTTGGACATTCAAACAAGATTGCCCAGTACCTGTACGATTCAAGGCATCGTTAGATGGAAATGCGTTAGAAATAACGTCAATTCAAAACTCAGCACAATCACTGACAGCAATAGTACCACCAAAAAAGAAAAAAAAAAAGAAAAGAGACCCCAAAACATTTTCAACTAAATCCAGGGTTCCATTCCAAAGAAAGGATTAAATTTCTATAATTAATTTTTTTTCTTAGTTTACAACAGGTTTTACAATAAATAAAGACTAATTTAATTATGTATTTATCATTACCCATAATTAAAATACGTTTTAATACTTCACTTCGTTTTCTTTTTCGTTTATAAGAAAATTTTCTAATATTAATAAATTCTTTATCAGAAATAATTGATACTAAGACTGCCAGCCTCCAGGCGAACGGCAGCCGAAGAAAATGCCGTAAAACGCATCATAAGACTGACGTCATAGCTGTTAACGGCATTATAGTGCACGACCGTTTGACGGCAGTTTAAGTACAGCGTAAAATATATGTAAGGTATTCCATTTAAAAAAATATAGGTTTGGTCTGCCACTATGTTATTGAACACCCTGTAACATTCTAACTAATTTTGTAATGTGAAGCTCCAAGTTGGCTACAATTCTTGTAATTAACTGTTATTGCTCTCTATTACTATGGCGGATCTACTGAGCTTTATTATATTAATCAATCACCCTGTATAATAGTACACATATAAATAATTTAAATGTTATATCTTAATTTATAACAAGTGATAGCTTTTGTTAAGAAAAATGAGAATATACAAGACCATGATTACGAGCACATTGGTATTCGGATCCGAAACATGGAGAATAAAGGAACACCAAAAAAGAAAAATAGAAGCTACTGAGATGGACGCCCTAAGAAGAGCAAGTTAGAACATCCAGATTGGACCGAGTTAGAAATGAGAAAGTAAAGTGAAGAATGAATTTACAGGAATCGGTCGTTGAATGCATTGAGAAGAAACAATTAACGTGGTACGGACATGTTCAGAGAATGGGAGAGGAGAGACTTCCAAAGAAAATTATGAAATGGATACCTACAGACAACAGGAAGAGAGGAAGGCCAAGAACGACGCGGATACAAGGAGTAAGACGATCAATGAGTGTACGAGGATTAGAAGATGAAAACTGCAATGATAGAAGATATTGGCAACAAGGCATCGGACAACGTCGGAGGAGGTTTTGAACCCGAATTTATATAATATATATAGCTTTTGTTAAAGCTAGTGCACACCATATCTACAAAATCCATAGCAAAATGGAGAGAACGTACGAGGACATAATGCGGCTTCAACCCATCATTCTGACAAGACGACAAACTGTCGTCTAAGCAAATTAAAATAAAGTAATTTGCAAATAGACGGTATAGTGACATCTAACAAAAGATGGGCGAAATCTAAGAGACTTCCATTTACAAATAAACGAAAATAAAAATCTAAAAGATTTCCAAAGTCGAAAATTAATTTTCACTTTCATCCATACTATATCCTTCTATAATTTACAAAGAAAAGGGCGAGAAATGCATAAACATGGGGAATCTTAAAATATGCATTCCAAAACACGTCAATTTGTCTAGCTGAAAATCAAACGAATTTTAATTCCTAGTACTCAATTGGCGAGGAAGAACGAAAGTAAATAAAGACAGTTAACACCATCTGGGTCTATGGTATACAAGGAAGGTAACAGTGTTCTTCAATCGCCTATTATTACCCCTGGTTTTAGCCAAGGATGTACAGGATTTATATTAGCATCCAAAAAATAAGAGTAATCCATATCGATTTAATTTTTAAAAGTCTCAAACCAATATTATTTACATATACTGTTTACATTACGTAAATGGGTGACATTGCTTCTGCAATGTAGGCCACTCGTTTTGAAAACAACGGAGTCAGCAATTATGTTATTATTAGTATTTTCGTGGTCACATTCAAGTATGTTCAATCGTAACAAACAATTGGGATTTATTTATAGATACGTAGAAAGTAAAAAAAGGGATTATTCATTATTCAGAAAACGACGTGGTTAGAGTAGAGACATTATCCATCCCGACACCAACTAGTTGCTGTCGTACATGGTGACTTAAATAAATATATTTCGGTAATTAGTGTTTCAACTTAATCAACCGCGTCATCGGGGGTAACAACCCCCAGTACCACCATATACTCATTTGTATTCAGGTTGAGTGGACCTGGGACCTATAGACATTTTAAAAATATCTAGATGTTCTTACCGGCGCTGTGTTTCGAGCCCCGGCCTACCTGCGTGGAAGTCAAACATGCAACCGGCTATGAGCTATCCAGACTAATCGAAATTAAACCTTAACTGTCTTTATTTTCCTTTGTTCTTACTCAAAAATTGAATAAGTACTTACTAGGAATCAAAAGTCGTTTGATCTCTACCTAGATAAATTGATGTATTTTGAAATGCATATTTTAGATTCCTCGTGGGTATACATTTATCGCCCTTTTTCTTGCAAATTATAGAAGTATAGGGTATAGGTGAAAGTGAGAATTTGTTTCCGACCTAGGCAATTTTTTAGATTTATATTTTCAATAATGAATAACCATTTTCAATTTCTAGTTCAATCAGAGAGTGCAGCAGAGAGGCAACGAAATTGAAAATGGTTATTCATTTTTCATTTACATGTTTACTCTGATTGGAGTACGAAGGGAACCATTCTTGTTGGAACTTTACCGCGCTGAGCAGATGGGACGTGAATTATAAATTGTAAAATTCCCTCATCTTCTTTAGTCGCAGCATCCGTTATGGCTTGCAAATTTGAGAATCCTCGGAGGTGTAACCAGAGAAGGCTCCCAATGTTTTCAATCTGGTGGGATGTAGAGTAACATTTTTAATATTATTTTATGTCCTATTAGATTGAAAATTTAGACTTTTATTTATATTTTCATTAATTTGGAAATGTAAGTCTCTTAGGTTTCACCTTAATTAAGTTAGTTTAAAATTGGTAGCAAGTTTCGTTTTATACCTCTTTCTAAATCACCTACCTTTAATAGCTTTAAACTTGTTCATTCTCTCCTGAGTTTTAGGATTCATGGCAGTGTTTTCAATAGTTGAAAGTTCTTCTTCACCTTGAATAGAATCTTGGTACAAAGTATCCTGAAGAATTTCGATTGAAAATTGATTTGTAGTCTCTAATTCCTGTAAAGTCTAAAACAAATGAAGAAATGATAAAACCATCGGTTAGAGTAGTAAGAACAAACTGAAAATATCTTGACATCTTAAAGGTCTTCAAGTTAAGGTAAATGCCGTCTGAGAGCAAGTAAATTTATTAACATCAGTAATAGTAAGTACATCTATGCCTAAGAAACTAACATTAAAAAAAGTGAAACAAAATTTGGAAAATCTTATCTTAAAAATAGTAAGATATAAATATTATGGCAAATAAATATGAGTATCGTTATGTTTGAAACAATCTCGATAATTTTATAGTTTTGACTCAACAACTATACCAGTTTTGTTTAAAATTTTGTTTAAAAGAACCTCGCAAATATAAGTCAGTGGCGGATCTACGGGGAGGGAAAAAGGAAATCCCCCCCTAACAAAGTCCGAAATTAAGGAAAAAAATTGTTTTAACATAAAAATATATTAGCTGACATGAAACTTAAACCACGGACAGACAAATTCAACTCAATAAACACGCTAGTTAGGAAAATTAAGAGAACTTATTGCATATAAGGTTCGTATTTAGGTCTTTTATGTTGTTTTGGTTTATCTTTATTATATTTTTGGTTGGTGCTTCATTGAAAGTTCCCCCCTAAGGCAAATTTCCCCTCCCAAGGGAAATGTCTAGATCCGCTAATGATATAAGTTTTTGTTTATTTTATCTGGAAATATGTTAACATAATCGTAGAAAGAGGGTTCTGTCATTAGTCCATTTAAAAAGCGTTACTCAATGAAAATTAAAGAAAATGACGACATTCGATCTTGCAATTGAGTATTTCATTGGCATGTTTTAATCTGTTTCATTGCTGAAAAACTTCTTTCAACGGATGCACTTGTAGCCGGAATTATTAAAAATAGGTTTGCCAATTTAAAGGGTTCCTGTAATGCATTATCAAGTTCTGAAGACGTCAAATATTGATACAATTCTTGTACATTTTTTTTAAATATAATCTGGATCATTATAAAGAACTGTCTATTCTGTTTTTTAACTTTACTGTGTCAAATTTTTGTCCATATAGCTGTACAAATTGATGAAAGACCATATTATCTGAAAATTTTTTGTTTTAAATTAGAAAGCCTATTTTTAAGTTGGATAATCATAGTGTCAAAAATAAAAAAAAAGACGTCAACGACACTCATCCATGTTTAATTGCACGCACACTGTAATAGGTAAGTAACCATTGTAACCATTCCAAAAAGTGGTAACGTGCCTACTAATATCCCTAGAGCGCTTACGCCTTCGCCTTTCAAAATTTTCATACACGAGCCGTCTACGACCGTCCGACCGATAGCCGATGGACCTTCATTTGTATCCACATTTAAAAGTGGTAACATTAACCTGCAACCGAGTCGCATAAATTCGCCAATATTTTTGTGCGTCTAGTTGGCTTTTTCTATTGAAAATATTTCTATTGAAAAAAAAATAAAATGGAATTATTTCACAGTAGTCATAATATATTTATTTGCAAGATTTTTAACTGTTACCAATGGTAACAGTGGTTACATGGACGCTTCGACAGTGGTTAAGTATCCAGATATTATGAAGTTCGTTAAAGCGCAGAGACTTAGATGGGCTGGACACATTGCTAAGATGTTAGATCACGAATACACGAAGGGATTAAAGTTTTCAAAACCATAGGGCACAAGAGTAGAGGACGACCACGAAGAAGATGGATTGATGATGTGAAAGGATAGCTAAAGATTCTAAGGGTCTCTAAGGGTCAGAAGTTGGAGGGAAGTTGTCAGGAATCGACAGGAGTGGCGACTTCTTTGCGAGCAGGCCAAGATCCACAACGGATTGTCGACCCACTTATGATGATGATGATTCAACAGCACCAAAGAATCTGATAGATTGTCAGCCGCATTTGTCTTAAACATATTTATCGTAAATAATGCAAATAAGAAATGCAACACTAATATTGTTAAGGAACATAAAAAAATCAGTTTTTATACAGAGTGAGTCACCACTAACTGGACGGAAGATTACAGCGAAATGGTAAAAGATTTGAAAAAAAATTTAAATTAGTAGTTTGTAAATTGATAAAATCTATATATATAAAATTCTAATTCGCAGGCTTTGTTACCGTACTCCTCCGAAACCGCTTGACCGATTTTCATGAAATTTGGCAGGTGGACTCGACCGGACAGGGAGTAGGTTGTTATCTATATTTCATAGCCGTACGTTATAAGGGGGCTTTGCCCCCCCTAAAATTTTTTTTTATTTTTCGACAAACCAATTTTTCTTAATTGTATATGATTCGCAAGCAAAAGATACATATAATCCTAAATTTTCACTTTTCTATCTTTAACGGTTATTTTTTTAAAAAAATTTCGTGGTTTAACATCTATATATATAAAATTCTAATTCGCAGGCTTTGTTACCGTACTCCTCCGAAACCGCTTGACCGATTTTCATGAAATTTGGCAGGTGGACTCGACCGGACAGGGAGTAGGTTGTTATCTATATTTCATAGCCGTACGTTATAAGGGGGCTTTGCCCCCCCTAAAATTTTTTTTTATTTTTCGACAAACCAATTTTTCTTAATTGTATATGATTCACAAGCAAAAGATACATATAATCCTAAATTTTCACTTTTCTATCTTTAACGGTTATTTTTTTAAAAAAATTTCGTGGTTTAACATCTATATATATAAAATTCTAATTCGCAGGCTTTGTTACCGTACTCCTCCGAAACCGCTTGACCGATTTTCATGAAATTTGGCAGGTGGACTCGACCGGACAGGGAGTAGGTTGTTATCTATATTTCATAGCCGTACGTTATAAGGGGGCTTTGCCCCCCCTAAAATTTTTTTTTATTTTTCGACAAACCAATTTTTCTTAATTGTATATGATTCACAAGTAAAAGATACATATAATCCTAAATTTTCACTTTTCTATCTTTAACGGTTATTTTTTTAAAAAAATTTCGTGGTTTAACATCTATATATATAAAATTCTAATTCGCAGGCTTTGTTACCGTACTCCTCCGAAACCGCTTGACCGATTTTCATGAAATTTGGCAGGTGGACTCGACCGGACAGGGAGTAGGTTGTTATCTATATTTCATAGCCGTACGTTATAAGGGGGCTTTGCCCCCCTAAAATTTTTTTTTATTTTTCGACAAACCAATTTTTCTTAATTGTATATGATTCACAAGCAAAAGATACATATAATCCTAAATTTTCACTTTTCTATCTTTAACGGTTATTTTTTTAAAAAAATTTCGTGGTTTAACATCTATATATATAAAATTCTAATTCGCAGGCTTTGTTACCGTACTCCTCCGAAACCGCTTGACCGATTTTCATGAAATTTGGCAGGTGGACTCGACCGGACAGGGAGTAGGTTGTTATCTATATTTCATAGCCGTACGGTATAAGGGGGCTTTGCCCCCCCTAAAATTTTTTTTTATTTTTCGACAAACCAATTTTTCTTAATTGTATATGATTCACAAGCAAAAGATACATATAATCCTAAATTTTCACTTTTCTATCTTTAACGGTTATTTTTTTAAAAAAATTTCGTGGTTTAACATCTATATATATAAAATTCTAATTCGCAGGCTTTGTTACCGTACTCCTCCGAAACCGCTTGACCGATGTTCATGAAATTTGGCAGGTGGACTCGACCGGACAGGGAGTAGGTTGTTATCTATATTTCATAGCCGTACGTTATAAGGGGGCTTTGCCCCCCCTAAAATTTTTTTTTATTTTTCGACAAACCAATTTTTCTTAATTGTATATGATTCACAAGCAAAAGATACATATAATCCGAAATTTTCACTTTTCTATCTTTAACGGTTATTTTTTTAAAAAAATTTCGTGGTTTAACATCTATATATATAAAATTCTAATTCGCAGGCTTTGTTACCGTACTCCTCCGAAACCGCTTGACCGATTTTCATGAAATTTGGCAGGTGGACTCGACCGGACAGGGAGTAGGTTGTTATCTATATTTCATAGCCGTACGTTATAAGGGGGCTTTGCCCCCCCTAAAATTTTTTTTTATTTTTCGACAAACCAATTTTTCTTAATTGTATATGATTCACAAGCAAAAGATACATATAATCCTAAATTTTCACTTTTCTATCTTTAACGGTTATTTTTTTAAAAAAATTTCGTGGTTTAACATCTATATATATAAAATTCTAATTCGCAGGCTTTGTTACCGTACTCCTCCGAAACCGCTTGACCGATTTTCATGAAATTTGGCAGGTGGACTCCTTGCTTAATTGCGAAAAAAACGGCGTATACATCGTCTCTCTAGCTCAATTAGTTTCCGAGATAGCAAAACGAGGCCGTAGGACAACACGAGAGCACTAGAAACAACACTAAGCACACGAAACGAATGAGCGAAAATTGTACTAAAATCCGTGAAAATATAAAATTTTTAACTTTACGATTACTATTTTTAATGTACAAAAAATATTTTAAAATTTTGCCGAAGGACCAGATCTCTGGTGTAAGAATCAAATTTTGGCGGAGGCGCAAATCTGGTATAATCAAAATTTTGGCGGACGCTTTTGGTGGAGGTTTGTAGTTGCCAAATTTAGTCGCGTGTTGGCTGCTGTAGGATACGATATCTGAAATTTATGACGATTTGTCTTTTGTAATAAATGCAAGTTTATTTTATCTTATATTAAAGAAAAAAAGAAACACAGATATTATATACATCCCATCATAAAAGAACGAAATTATAAGGAATTTTGTTACACATTATATAACGAAATTAATATAATAAAGGCCCAGAAAAGTTTTTTAATTTTACAAGAATGTCTAAAGAATATTTTCAGGAGTTATTAGTAAGTATAAAAGAGCCGTTTTCAAGAAATAACACCATTATGAGGGAAAGCATATCACCTAAGAAAAACTATTTATAACGCTAAGAGGCTGTCCATTCAATGGTACGCCACTGAGCAAATACAGGTGTTAAATTGATGCCCCTCTATTATACCCAATTTATTGGGAAATAGTGATGTTTCACAAATTATTATTAACAAAAAAATTATTCAAATTAAAGGCACAGTACTTATCGAGAAAGACGAAAACCAGAATATACAAAACCGTAATAAGAGTAACAGTCACCTGCCGGATGTGAGACATGGGTGCTAAATAAAACAGAAGGAGAAATGATAAAGAGTTGAGAACGGAACGTACTGAGAGCTATTTTCAGGGAAAATATTACAGATACGGAAGACGGCTGGCATAGAAGCAGCAATCAAGAATTAAGGATGCATTACAAGGAACCAAGTATAACAAGATAAACAAAGTCATAAAGAATCAGATGGGCAGGTCATTTTGAGGGGATGGATAAGGAAATAATGCCAAAGATGGTACTGCTAAGAAGACCAGTTGGGACTAGGGACGAGGTAGACTAGGACTGCAAAAAAGTTTCAGGAATATAATAGTATCGATGAAAATTATACACTGGAAAGGAAAGGCGAAAAATAGGATATAGTGGAGAACTAGAGAACTGGAGAACTATTTTACATACCTAGACATCAAATAAAATTATATATAAGTTATTAGTATAAACTGTATTGTGTAAAATTTGAAAAAAAAATATTTTTAGTAGATTACTTTTTTCCAGATAGAAATATTGTACCTAATTAAGTTGCTCTTTAAGCTATAAGATAAAAAATTAAAATTAAAATGAGTCCCATATAAAAATAATTTGATATGGGAGTAAAAAATTCAAGGCAAAATATAGTTCAAGTCTGTAATTTCCATCATTAAACAAGCTTTGGTAACACTCACAACAAAATTCGCTAGAAAACAGCTCAAACGTCCGTGTTATACCACGATACACGCATTTATGATATGCCGTCGAAGTCGTAAAACCGATTGGCGACATTAGGGCGAGATATGGTTTCTAGGATGGGTCGCGGTAACGCCGCTGCAACGAAAATTTTAAGAGCACCTGGTGTGTGTCACTGCATCAAAGTATAGTAAGGGATGCGTCGCTTTCGACATTTTAGCGGGAGTTCAGTCGACGTACGCCGTTCCGTCTGTGTTAGCGCATACTCCCTACTGAATTCCGAACATAATGGTACTATTTTTTTTTGTCTCTAGCGCCGTCCGTTTCCGAAATAGCGAACCGTAAGCAGTAGAAAAATTCTGAGCACAGAAGAAGAACGAGCGGGAAATTTTATAAAAGAAAAGTGCAACAGTTTAACTTTTGAACTCAAATTGAACAAAATATGAATTTCACATAATTTGTCCTATTAAATGTACCTTTCCGTCTAATTTTTTTCTAATTTCCGAATATCATATAATTGTCCTATTAAATGTACCTTTTTTTATATACCTACAAATTTTGCATTATTGTGAATAAATATTTAGACATATAATTTTATTTTTAATTCGAGGAATTTGTATTTCAATCAATTTTTATGTCGAGCAATTCATTTTCGAGCAGTTGATTTTGAGTAAAATTATGAAACATTATCTAATTCTGACACACTATCTAAGGTGCAACGAAGTTCACCGGGTCATCTAGTCTACATTATAAAGTTATTTTGAAATATACAGGGTGTCCCAATGAATGGCGGCGTATTAAAGTTATATTTTTTCTTATGGAACACCCTATATTTTATTGCATTTTTTAATTGTCCGCAAAAAATAAGGTATAGTTTCATAAGGCTTCCCTATACCTGATGTACAGAATGTTCTGAGTTATGTTGACTTTTCTTAAAATGTAAAGTTTTAAAAGAAGGCTTATTCTCAAGTTATTTAAGAAATTATAAAAAAATTACTTTTACATCTAAATATTTGGATATTGGTTGAATGTATTTCATGATTAATTATTACACATTTATTTACAGGGTCTTCAAAATTTACAGTTTCATTATTGGATTATTCAATGTGTCATACGCTTCTTATTTTAAACAGAACACCATGTATATTAATAAATAATTATACTAAACAAATTTACCTCTTTCGAATGGTATATGATGGATGTCCTATACCTACATGGGTCTCATAGTCTTTGCGTAATTTACAATTATTAAAATTCTTAATCTGTTCCATGATTGATTATTACACATTTATTTACAGGGTGTTCAAAATTTACAATTTCATTATTGGATTATTTAATGTGTCATATGATGCTTATTTTAAATAAAACACCATGTATATTAAAAAATTATTATACTAGACACAGGTTCCTCTTTGGAATGGTATAGGGATGTTCTATAACTAGGGGTCATTTTTAGGGAAAATTTACAATTTTCTTAAAGGATAAATTGATTTTAAAAATAATATTTATAGTCACTCTCGATTTTTAAACTGTACGAAATAAATGTTTGTTTACTGTATCATAATGAAATGAAAATTATGTTTATTTACTAGACCATTATTATAAAAAGTAGGTAGATTGGTCTGTATACAATACATTTAAAAAAAAATCAGAATCTTCTTCAAAGTCTAAAAAAAGTCTATTCAAAGTCCATAAACGATAAGCTAAATATTTATCATAATCCTGCTCGGTCTAATACTGGTGTAGTTGAGTTTTATACGGATAATAGTGGTTTATCTTAAGTATTATAACAGTCGTTTGACTGATTTACAATTCACCCGAAATTTTTTCTTTACTAGTATTTGGGTTTTCCGTAACAGAAAGCAGGACATCAAGTTCCTTGACGTCATCACAAATAACTAGTTTATTTTTATTTAACTTTCCGTATGCAACATTACCAGTAGCACGGGATCTATTGAAATCTCTCAAGAACGTCCTTTTTTGGGTGTCTTCAATCAGGATAGTTTTGAGCGTAAACTTTATGTAGAAGGTAAGATACAATTTTGCAAACACTCCCCAATGCAAAGCACCATGTCTACTCTTTCGTAGATAACGTGATTATTCATTTTTAGGAACAATTAAATTTAAATATCATACACGGATGTTTATATTTTTGATAATTACCAGACCGTACTGTCATAAAATGACGATGTCATACAATGAGATACATCTTTTGTTTTAAAATCGATTTACAGATTAAGAATTTAAATAATTGTAAATTGCGCAAAAACTATTAGACCTAGATATAGGACAACCATATACCATTCGAAAGAGGTGACTTCGTTTAGTATAATGGTTTATTAATATAGATGGGGTTCTATTTAAAATAAGCATCATATGACACATTGATTAATCCCATATTGAAACTGTAAATGTTGAACACCCTGTAAATAAATGTGTAATAATCAATCATGATATACATTCAACGAATATCCAACTATTTAGATGTAAAAGTATTTTTTTATAATTTCTTAAATAACTTGAGAATAAGCTTTGTTTTAAAACTGTACATCTTAAGAAAAGTCAACATAACTCAGAACACTCTGTACATAGGTATAGGGAAGCCTTATAAAACTATACCTTATTTTTTGCGGACAATTAAAAAATGCAATAAAATATAGGGTGTTCCATAAGAAAAAATATAACTTTGATACGCCGCCATTTATTGGGTCATCCTGTATATTTCAAAGTAATTTTAAAATGTAGCTTTTATCAACTTACAAACTACTAATTTAAAAAAAATTCAAATCTTTTACCATTTCGCTGTAATCTTCCGTGCCGTTAGAGGTGACTCACCCTGTATATCTCAAGAATAATGAAAAATTACTTTTGTGGCGTTCAAAAATAAATATGGCGAATAATCCGATCACAACCGAAGGAAATTAACGGACCAACTGAGACAAATCAAATAAACAAAAGCATCTGCTTAAAGTACCTAATTAACTTATAAAGGCAGGAATGATAATTCCTTCAAACTGGCTCAAGTCATTTTTGTTGCAACTCCTTAAAAACACAACGCTAGGAAATGTTCATAATATCGATTAATTAGTCTAATGAGCTACACTCTCAAAACTTTTCTAAAAGAAACCCAATTTGATTTTAGAAAAGATATGGGAACTATGGAGACACTTTTGCTAAATATTTTACTACCATAATGCCATGATCAAACACAAGATATCATTGCATGCTTTGTGGATTTCAAAAAGCCATTCGAAAAAGAACAGCATATAAAATTAATGAAGATGCTAAAAATATAGAATAAAAAAATATAGGTCTTCGTATTATTAAGAATCTGTATTGGAATCAAACTGCGACCGTAAAAAATGGAGATACCTAGAGCAGCTTTTTAAAGATGAGGAAATTTCTGAGTAATCAGAGACTCAATCTGAAAGTGCCATATGAGCTGGTAAAATGTTATTTTCACTCTTTTCTTCTTTGTGGTGCCGAAGCTTGAACTGTTATTGTTGACTTAATGAGAAAGCTGGGAGCATTTGAGATATGGCTTTTTAGGCAAATATTGAAAATACTATAGACCGATCATATTACGAAGGAAATGGTGATGCACAGAATGGGAAGAGATAGAGAACTTTTGACCACTATTGACCACGATTAAGGAGAAAGACAGCATATTTAGGGCACATATTTAGAAATGATAAGAACGAGTTATTACGGCTAAGTATGAAGGGAAAAATCGAAGGAATAAGGGGTTCTGGTAAATTACAAATATCCTGGCTGCAAAACATTTGCGACTGGACCGAGTTAAATAAACAGACGCTTTTAAGAAAAGCAGAAAATACAGACGACTTTGCAATATGTCAATTGTAACTCATTAAATTTTAATGTAGTACTTAACGCTCTATAGTAATTATAATCTATTATATTATATTATAAGTATATCCCTATATAAACAATGATAATATTTTTACTTACTAAATCCGGGAGGTGATACTTTAAAAAAGTGGTAAAACCCTCATTGAGCCAAACATCAGACCACCGCTCTGGGGTAATATAGTTGCCAAACCATTGATGAGCTATCTCTCCTGTCAACGTTTGTATGATTCTTTGTTTTTGTTTAACGCTGGTTTTAGATCCTTCATCAAGCAGATTCTCTTCTCTGAAATAGTTAAAACGGTTTAGTAAATAATTTGCTAAATATTCAAGAAGTAATAATAGAATCTTATACAAGGTAGACAGCTCATTATATTTAGACAATTTTACCCTCCACATTAACAATTCCCTGTATGATGTTATATGCTGAGATCATAGTAAATGTCATTTGAACATGGCATAAGTCACTTGACAAGAGTACCTGACAAAAATACTAGTAAAAAACTTCTTCTTCTTCTTCCTGCTTCCTTAATACCTACTTGACAAGAGTACCTGAAAAAAATACTAGTAAAAAAACTTCTTTTCTTCTTCCTGCTCCCTTAATAGGCTAGCTCCCGTTCCATCTTCGAATGCCTCCTCATCATATATCCAGGTTGTCACTCCACCTCTTCCTTGGCCTTCCTATACTCCTTCGGTTGTTTGGTGATCTATCTCGTGCTATCTTTACTAGTCTTCCTTCTCCCATTCTGCCTATATGGCTATACCATTCTTTTCTTTTTTTCAGTGTCCAATCATTTATGTTCTCTATATTAGAGCTTTGCCTGAGGTCTGTGCTACGTTGTCTTTCATCATCATCATCAATGGCGTTACAACTCTTCGTGAGTCTTTGGCGCGTTTACTATTGCCTTCCATGTATGTCGGTCCTGTCCCACTAATTCCCATTGTCTCACTACTATTTTCTCCAGATCTTCTTTGACTGCATCTTTCTACCTTTTGCTAGGCCGTCCTAAGACCTTCGTCCATCTGGCTTTTCCCAGAACACATTGTTTATAATCCGATTATCGGTAATGCGTATCACAGGCCATGCCCATCTGTCTATTGGCCTTTATATATCCGACTAGATTTTCCTTTCCGAATAGAGACTCTAACTCGTTATTGTATCTGCGCCTCCATTCGTTTGTCACGCAGTTTATCTTTATCAATTTATTTACTTATTTTTTTGTTAGCGTCCATGTTTCGTTTTCATACGCGACTGCTAGTCGTATTATGGTCTTATACACTAACCGGCACAAAATTCCGCCACCCAAATTTTTTGATTAAATTTGACAATTTATAACTTTATTATTTGTACCCTGATTTTCAATATTCTTGCACCAGTTTGTAGGTACATGTATTGATATCGTTTATTATTACTCCAGTAACAAAAAAAATTGCTTGCATGGCATTATACAGGGGTGAATGGAAGCGTTGTATTTTCTTCTAAATTTAAACAATTCTGTGGAAAAATGGAAGAGCTGAATTTGTTTCATAGTCCTGTACATTTTACCAGCATGAAATTTTGTTTTTTGAAATATGTGAATATCTCTTTTCTTGTAATAGCTGTACCATTTTTTGCAAATAAAAACACTGACTCATAAACATAAATATCTTAAATAGAAATTGGATTGGTAAGATTAGAATGGCCCGCATGCACTCCACATCTCAATCCTATTGAGCATTTATGGGATGAATTAAGAATGGCTATTCGCCTTCAGCCTAGGCCTCCAGAAAATTTGGTACAGTTATGCCCAAGTAGAGGAATATCGGGCTATTCCCCAGGCAAGGATAACACAGACAGACAGACAGACACTTTATTTGATGTCAAACATATTTCGAGCAGTCTTTGCTGCAAGAGGTGGATATACCCGATATTGAATTGTTTTGTTTTGTTGTTAATTTTGTTTTGTTTTGTTAATTTTAGTGCGCTTGATATTTTTAATTCAATAAACCTTCAAAGCAGTGTTCTTATTTACAACTTTTACAAGAAAAAAGATATTTGAATAATTCAAAAAACAAAACTTTAGTGATACCTCCAGGATAATACTAAAGGAGTATGAAACAAAATTAGCCAAATGAAGCCAATTTTTTCACAGATTTTTTTTAAATTAGGAGAAAATACAACGCTTCCGTTCACTCCCGTATAATGACACCTAAGCAAAAAATTTTTAATAGCGGAATAATAACAAAGATATCAATACATGTACCTACCTATACACTGATGCAAGAATCTTGAAAATCGGAGTACAAATAATAAATTTATAGATTGTAAAACTTAATCAAAAATTTTGGGTGGCGGAATTTTGTGTCGGTGAGTGTGTATCTGAATTTTTGCGTCTCATGAAAGGAGTTTTGACTGAATTGGATGTTGCATTGCAAAGAAAGATCTTTTTCCTGCCATTATTCGCGTTTCAACTTCTCGCTCTATGTTGTTGTCATTTGTGATTGTTGCTCCCGTATATATTGTGCCATTGCATCTACGTCATCGGCAAAGGCGAGTATGATTTTTGCTCACCGAGCAGTTATGACTGGTTTGATTTTTGGATAAATTTTTCGCATAACATATTCTAAGGCCAGGTCTGTCCGATAATGATTTTCCTGTGATAAGTCGGACTATTTTCATTTCACACGTTTCCATCAGTCTTTTTGTCCTTATGGTGGCAGGTCTTGTTACCGCAGTGTAAGTCATAACTGGCCTAACTGCTGTCCTATAGATATGGGCCTATGTTTCTGTAAAAAACAAAAAAATTGTTTCTGTGTTTCAGTAAAAAAACAAAAATAAATATTTTATTTAGATTAATTTATCGGAGAGAAAGATTATATATTACGTAATCATTAAATCATATCCTAAATCTAACGAGATTCCAACCAAAAAGTGAGTACGACAAGGATGTTTACTATTCCCCTTTACTTTTTATATGGGCCATAACCTAGTTTTAAAGGGTTTTATGTCTTAAGGTGTCAAACATAGGGTCACCTTACTTTCGTCGCGACTACTACTTACTATCACATTTTATTGTATCCCTTCCTTATTTTTATTGAGACGACAAGCTACGTCTCAATAACCAAGTAAAAAGTATTTCAGGTTCATAAGATCTGCTTTTTTAGAATAGATTTATTTTTTGGTTCTTTATGTGTGTGTGTTTTTTTTTAATTTCATAATCGTAAAAGCAAACAGTGAAGCTGAGATTTATGATAAAGGTATACCTTTCAAGCAAAAGACCCCAACTGTTTTCTTTTCCAAAATTTAAGTGGTCTGTTGCTACCACATAGAGTTGAGGATTGCCCATGTCGTTATATTTTATTCCTGTAAACCCTCCCATCGAATTGATCAAATCAGATCCATGTTTTAAAGCAATTCCCGCGTAGTTTTTCAATTCTGGTTGAGTAAAGATGCTATATGTGTACTCTTGATCTGTTGTTGTTATTTGTGCAAAGTTGGAAATGACGAATCCTAATGATTGTGTTGACATTATCGGTGTTTCGTCAAATTGAGTAGTCATCCTAAAAACATTTGCAAATTATTTTTAAATTTATAATAGTCACTAATACATTCACCGGCAAAATTAACAGCCCACCATGTATTTCTTTCAATTTGCAGAAATTATCAATCTTGGACCACATTTTATGAAAAATACGGTGAAAACCACCTTTGAGGAAAACAAAACAGTAAAATTTTTGAAAAACAAGTCGTTTATCAAGGGACTCTTAGCAAAAATCTAATGTTTAAAAATCTTCGAAGAGAATTCAAACAAATGTAATTTTGAAAATCATAGTCTAATTAAAAACAAATGAGTATTTATAATGGGTGTTGCCGCCTCTGGACCTTAGGACTTCTTGGATAGGATTAGGTAATCCATTCATGATATCCTAGATATCCGATTGGGGGATATTGTGCCAATCCTTTACCGCAGCTGTCTTGAGGCTGGTACTCTTGCTCTCACCCGTTTTTTGAGGTTGTCCCAAATTTTTTCCATTGGGTTAAAATCGGGACTGCGTGCCGGCCATAATAAAACTAAAATCCCGACCTCATTAAGGTACTCACGTGTGAATCTTGCGGTATGGCAAAGGCATTGCCATGCATTAATCTAAATTTTTCACCAATGAACAGCGCAAAAGACATAACATGGTCTTGGAGAACTTCTTCCACGTATCTTTGAGCATTCACACTGCCTCTATCGAGCACAACAAGATCTGTACGAGCTTTGTAAGAGATACCTCCCCAGATCATTATTGATCCTCCTCGGTAAGCCACTGTTTCGGTTATAGTGCAAAGAATAAACCTTTCATCTTGAGGCATGTAGACAAACTGAGGTCCATCTGGATCTCTTAGGTCTATTGTGCTCTGAAAACCAAGTCTAGCTGTACGGTATTGTGGGAGCTAGCTGGACGAAAAGCCCTCAAATCCCTTAAAAGCCTTCAGCCCTTACATCTTTCGGAGTGTCCAAGATGGCTGCGATAGAAGGATTGCACAATATCCTTGAATCATATGATGTATATCCATGGATTGCCCAACCCGCTCCAAGAAGTCGTAAGGGCAAGAGACCGCAACACCGTTTATTAATACTAAAATTATGTTTGTTTAAATTTGTTTCGAAATTTTTAAACATCAGATTTTTGCTAAGCATCCCCTGATAAACGACTTTTTTTCAAAAATGTTATTGTTTTGTTTTTAGTCAAAGGTGATTTTTACCGTATCTTTCATAGAATGTGGTCCAAAATTGATAATTTTTGCAAATTGAATAATTGAAAGCAATACAAGGTGGTCGGTTAATTTTTCCGTTGAGTGTAGATATTATTATAAGCAATAAATTAATTGACTGATCCGATAATTCCAAAGATTATTAAATATTATTATTGATAAATAAAAGATTATTGATAAATTTTGATAATAAGCTTACCCATCTGAAGTATGAACCTTTTCGACAATAGGAGTATTTCCAATAATTTCGAACGTCCCAGGATAACTAATAAAAATATGAAATACTGATTTAAAATTCGGCTCGTCAAAACATGGAAATACTCGTCTAGCAAAAGTTGGATATAATTGACTAAATATGGCGATTTGTTTGAGATTATTATCGTCGTAAGTAATGTTGTAAAGTCCTCCATCATATCTAAAATGAAAAATATTTTTTATTAGAATTTGATCTTGTTCAGACATGTAAAAGTTCAGAAACTTGTAACCTTAACAATAAAAAAACATCTAGCTGTGAATAACCTAGATGAGAAATAGCACAAAATAATTAAAAATATAGAATTAAAGGAAATTTTCAAAAGACCCAAAGTTCTAATAATAGTATAATAATAAGTATAGTCGGTTCGCTAAACTCAGACACAACTGGCTAGTAATTTTAATAAGTAATTTTGCCAATTTGGTAAAATTGGAAAAAAATTATGAAATAGTTATTAGTTACTAAATAGTTAGTAATTTTGCCAATTTTGGCAAAAAACAAAAAAATTACCTACTAAAATCACTAGGAAGTTGTGTCTGAATTTAGCGAACCGACTATAATTGGACTTCGTAAGTCCTAGGTTTTCACCCAAAGTGATCGAAACCGTAAGTCGATATTTGATTTATTTGATTTCTGAGAAGTATCCGTCATAATTGTTTAAACGGAAATGACTTCAAAACTGGAACTAAAGATTCAAACTCGACTTTTCAATACGCTTCGATTGATATGTTATATACTAGATTCTGCGACTATAATATGGCACTTCCGTTTAGAATTTTTTAACCGTCAATGATATAAAAACCAAAATTACACACTTGTTCTCATGTTGTTAAGGCACGTCGAGTAATATATCGCTTATACTATTTTGGTGACTTTAAAACGGTACTCCCGTCTTAACTCTAAAACCGGAAGTCTGCGGTCAAATTTGATACCATCCTTGGGTTATAAGCTTTCATTCGACACCTCATTTGTCATTATATCTGTAATAATAACGGAGAAGTTATATTCGCGGACGGACGGACAGAGCAACAGAGTGTCATGAAACCTGAAATATATATTTGTTCTCGTCTTGCTAAGGCGCGTCGAATTATATCACTTGTACTGTTGTGTTGACTTTAATACACTACTTCCGGTTGTACTTCTGAAACCGGAAGTCCGAAGTCAAATTTCTCATCTTTAGTACCATCCTTGGATTACAAGCTTTCATTGGGCACTTCATTTGTCATTCTACCTGGTACAATGGCGGAGGAGTTGTGTTTACAGACAGACGGACGAACAGACGGACGTGGCTAATTTAAAGTTTTCACAATTTTTTAAAATTGGGTGGAAATAATAAGATAAAGCAAATAAACTACAATTTTTATAATCTAGGCGTTGCAGGTTGCAGTTCTCCTGAGTTCCCGCTGAAAGAACGGTGTCGACAGCATATCTTAAGCCGGGTACGCATATGCCAGCCAAAATATTTTGCGAACTGCTCGCTTACAGTTCGTTGAAAATATATTTACAGCGAACTCATCGCAATCTCATCACGATCCATGTAAAGCGACGAACCAACTTGTGCAAAGTTTATGTAAATTATTCATTTAATTTGTAATCTTATCTCAAAATCAATTTCTAAATGTAAATAAAGACAGCAATTTTTTGTTTTCCAACTATAAAATAAAAATTGACTATATTTTGTTTCTCACGTTTCCTGTCTCTAGAAACACATCATTCACTCATACGTGACAATATTGCTGCATACGCGGTTCAAATCGAACTGCGAATATCCTTTAGTCCAATCAACCACCATTTTCTCGTGGAATTTTGAGAACCAAGGTTGATTTCCTTGATTATTTCATTCATAGGAGATTCTGACCAATAGAAAGCTACAGAAATCTAAATTAAATCGATAATTTTTGATAATTTCCCGTCGTCAAGTATATTACGTCAGATGCCCTTCGTTGCTACGAAAAAATACATTCAGTGACATTAATGACAATTAATGTTTGTAAAGATTATAAAACTGATGACTTTCATCCGTGAAATATTTATAACAACTGTGTGTTTTTTTGTACTAATTTGTACTTACATAAATAAATTACAATAAAATTTTGGTTTTGAACAGTTTTATTCATGAAATAATCGCAACAAATTGCACTCGATCTCTAAAATTAATATAGAATTTTTGCCCTCGTGACACTTTGAAATAATTTCACTCGCCTTCGGCTCGTGAAATTAAAACTGTCAAAGTGACATTCGGAAAAAATTCAATAATTTTAGAGCTCTTGTGTAATTACTTCTGAAAATTTGGATTTAGGTAGTAAGTATAACCTTTGTCAAAATCTACTATATGCCGAACTGCGCTTTTGCCCTGGGGTGAAAACAACCCCATCTAGGGGATGAAAATTTTTTAATCAAAATAATTAAGGAAATCGATAGAGTGATCAATTCTGAGTATAATTTTTTTTTGCAAAATTGACACTTTCCAAGTTATTTGCTATTGAAACTATGCATTTTTCATTGGAAAAACTCACGTGTTATAACAGTTTTTGATGAATAACTTAAAAAATTTAATTTTATAGCAAAAATCATTAAAACAAAATTGTAGCTAATAAAAAAACAAAGAGATTCGCGTCTAAAAGACCTATGTAAACCCAATAACGACTGAGTTACTGAAATAAAAAGGAAAAAATTCCTCTCATTGGCTGTATACCATAATAAAAAATTACTAAGGAATTAAAACTTCTTATGTAGGTAGATGGTATATAAATTTATTAAAATTTGGTTCCATCACTAGTATAAAACAAACGTTTTCGGACTAATCAGTCCATCATCAGGTTGAAACCTAAAATAAGTAAACCACTGTATAAAAAGTCAAAGTTGAAATGTTAAAAAGTTAGGAAAAAAAATTAAATCATGTGGTTACTTACTTCAGATCTAAAGTAGTTCGAACTAGCTACATAGGTAGGTCGAATGACCTTACGATTATAAAAATGAAGCCATTTCGGCTACAACAATGTCGAAAATAAGTCGATGTTAAAAGAATACAATTAGACTATAATGGAGTCTTCATCTTGGCTTCAAACTGACAGACTGAAATATGACATTGAATGAATATTGACAAGACCTTCTAGATAGGGAATTTTATGTGTATACCTACAGTTATTTTATATTGTCAAAATGCAAAAAAAAATTCTAAATGATTGAATTTAATTAACTATTAAATAAATAAGTGAGAATGAAACAATTTAAATTAATAATAACATAGAATTATTTATGATAATTCTATGACTATTGAAAGCGAAAATGTTGCCAACAGTTACTGACTCTCTAAAGGATGGTTGTTTTCGAAAAACATCTAAATGGAGAACCTTTAATTTCAAATAACTCGAATGTCTGGCTTTGTTTAACAACATTTCTTTAAGACTATTAAACTGATATCGGATTAATAATTATTTGTATCTACTACAATTTTACTTACGCATCCAAAAAATTATTTAGTAGGTAAGCCTGTAATAATAATTACCTTGCAGAGAGTTTTGCTTTGTAATCAATACTCAATGAGTTTGCTTCTTTTATTTCTACATGGGAATTGCAAGTAATGTTTAGTAAATCCAGTGAGTTTTGAACGTACTTCCAACGACACGGTCTTTTTGTATCGCCGTTTAAATAGATTTTGCTTATAGCAATATGTTCTTCGGATGAATGTAACAGAATGTATTCAGAAGTTTCTGTTGCTGTAAAAACTATATTTACAGTTCCTGAATAGTTTTCATCGTATGCACTAGGTATATTCAGCCATAGAGTGTACATAGTTGGAGAAATATGCTTTAATAAAGTTGTATCCACTGCATCGGTAATAATAATAACAGCTGCTCCGAAAAAAATTAACGGAACGAGGAACGTATTGAACAAGTTAGTTTTTATCGCCATTTATCTAAAAATTAAAAAATATTATTTTTATATAACGCATGCAATATTTACAGTAAGATCAAGTTAAGAGTAGAAATACTCAAGAATAAGGAACCCTCTATCATCATAGAAACAGTGTTAAATGTAAACAATACTACCGCTGGCTTAAGAAGTACCTACACATAATACTACAAAACTAAGTAGGAGGACAAACAACAAAATAGAAATGGAAGGACAACAACAAAAAAAATAGAGATAGGTACCTATCGCCAACATGGAATAAGCGAGACAAGTAAGAAGTAGTACAGATGAACAACAAGGATTCAGATCCGGAAGATCCTGCGTAGACGCCGTATTTGTACTGAGACAAATCACAGAAAAGGCCATTGAGTACAATAAACCAGCATATCTATGTTGTATAGACCTGACAAAGACTTTCGATCGCATCTAAGTCGAAAACGTCTTACATTTACTGTATAGAAGAAACATACCAATCAATATTATACAAACCATCGAAAACATCTATTTTCATATCGAATACAGGCAAAGATAAATGGAAAACTAACGCAGTTTATACCAGTACAAAGCGGAGTCCGACAAGGTGACTCATTAAGCCCACTGCTCTTTAATATAATAATGGACAAAATATTAGACGCATCACGTACAGGTCATGGTTACAGAATGGGGAACAAAGAAATCCAAATATTATGTTATGCAGACGACGCCGCAATAATCGCCGAGACAGAAGACGATCTCCAAAGGTTAACACACATCTTCAATACAACATCCAAGAAATACAATATGATAATATCAGCAGAAAAAAACAAATGTATGACAACATCTAAATACCCACTACGATGTAAAATCGAAATTGATGGGACAATAATAAAGCAGGAAGCAAGGTTTAGATATCTGGGAATAGATATAACCAGTTACGGAGATGTTGAAGAGGAAGTACACAAAAGCAAGAATCTATAAAGCAGCAATTAGACCTATATTGACATACACAGCGGAGACAAAACCTGACACATCTAAAACGAGAAGACTACTAGAAACAACAGAGACGAATACCATGGAAAAGTCTGTTGGATAGGGAGAGAAGCGAAAACATAAGAAGATCATGCAATGTAGAAGACATAAATGGATGGGTGACAAAACGGAAACAGGAGTGGAACGAACACATTAGTAGAATGGCAGAGGATAGGATAGTACAAATAGCACGAGAAAAGTCACCAAATGGACGAAGAAGTATTGGTAGACCAAAAAAAGATGGTGCGATAACTTAAATAATTTAGGAGGCTAATATTTAAGAAAAACAGGCTTTAAAGCCTACATACAAGAAGGAAGAAAAAGAAAAAGAAAATAAGAAGTAAAAAACCCAAAACCTAACATTTTTTGGTAGGTGGATAGCTACGAGTATGTTTAATGGTATTTGCTGCATTCGATTCACAAGATCGTTAAGAAATTTTGTGAACTAAAATGATGTCTACATGAAAATTGCAATATTGAACAAGGAAAATGAATATTACAAGTTGCACGTCGAAGTGGGGAAAAATAATAAAATTGTTAAACTAACTAATAAAATTGTAATTCGAAAATAATTGACAGAATTAGTTCAATATTACTACTCCGGGGTGTTTGGTGTAGCTGAATACGAATATCATGACAGCGATACTCTCTGAGATATCTGGTTCCCAGGATGGGCCTCGTCAGGAGTTTTATAGAAATCCGATACAAAATCAGTGCAAACTTGTTACTGGGTGGTTTTTTGAGTCGCTTAACACGAATATCATGACTTTGACGGTCTCTGAGGCAGCTGTGGTACTCAAAACAGCCCTTGCCTACTGGAGATTTGTGAAAATTCGGTACAAAATCAATACAAACTCATTACTAGAATATTTCTGGGGTCGTTGGTTACGAATCTCATAACGGTGATGGTCTCAGAGGCAAATGGTATTCAGGACGAACCTCATTTCCTGGACTTTTATGAAAATTGATACAAAATCAGTACAAAATGGTTACTTAGATAGTTCGAGAAACCTGGTACCCAGAACGAACTGATTTTGTAAGATATTTCTATAAAACTCTACGAGATGAGTCTCGCTTTTGACACGAGATGTCTCCAGGACATTGGCGACATGATAATCATGTTATATTAGTAATTCCAAAAACCTCAATACAACAGGTTCAGTAACAAATTTTTACAGATTTTCAAAAGACTTTTCACAAAACTTCTCACACAAAAGAGACGAGTCTCGTCCTGGGCTCCAGGTGTCTCGGGGATCATTTTCTAATATGATACTTATTAGTATTCAGTCATCCAAAAAATATCCGAAAATGGGTTTGCATGGATTTTGTGTTGGATTTCCATAAAACTCCAAGAGACCTTTGTATTGAATTTCCATAAAACTCCAAACGAGGCCCATTCTGAGCTCACAATGAGACTCGTCTGGAGTTATTAGTTAATTATAATCAGAACAAAATTAGATTGTGCACCCCTTGTTTTTTATAATTCTTAGCATGCTAAATTATATATATCCAATAATTTTTATCCATTAAACAGATCAACTTTATATCTATTAGCCTCTACTAAAAGAACTGACAGAAAGTATAAAAGATGAATAAATCTACGAAGAAGCATGTTGTCTTCAAAAACAAAAAATATATGAGAAGATAAAAAATAAGTTAAAGTAAAAAGTTAAAAGGTTACATAGTCCATTGAAATGTTACATCTTTTAGGCCATACCTTGCATTTGTTAGAGGAGTCAATTTTATTTTTTTAGTGTGTAGAGAGGATCAGTAGAAGCTTAAGTTCAAGTTTTTGTGGTCGTCAATCTTGTCCGCCGGCCGCCATCTTGGAAATGGAGTGCAGAGGGGTTTCGCGCTATATCTCGTAAACTACAAACCCTACGAAAAATCTAATAAAACCTAAAATGTAGCAAATTATATTTTCTACAATTTTGGTCCTATTACTTTTTATCGTCAAGTGACCAACCAAAAAGATATAAACAAAAATAAGTAAAAATTTTTTAACAAGTTTCCTTTTTTAATGTTATAACTTTCTTCAGTTCATTTTACAATAAAATAATATTATAGCAATTTGGTAAATGGTTTTTCAGCGAACAATTTCCACTATAAAGGTGTTTAGTTCTGTTTATTTATCTAGGTTTTACAGCGCTCCAAACTACAACGACCAGATTCTCGAATGCTCATAGGGATACAATAAAAACAAAACGTTGTGCTTACTTTTCTATATTGATATTTTTTATTCATACAATTTAATATGATTTTGACATTCCTATGCTATTATTAATCTATTTTTGACCTTTCTCCCCACTATAAAACTTAGAACCCTAAGCATATATAGAAAAGGCCCAAGAAGTTGTTTGAGAACAAATTCGCCGGTCCAGAAGAAGAATGACGCCACCGCAAAATGCAAAATTTTTCAAAAACGATTTTTAAATATTTAAAATATGGATGAAATGAAGAGTAATAGTCCAGGAGCATCGGTATGGCGTTTGTTTTTTGAGAACGATAGCCTTTATTTTCATCGATTTTGGTCCGAATTTCATTATCTTAATTTAATCGTCCCATTTTCAACCCTATCTACAGTTGCGTCATTATGCATCTGAAACAAGGTCTAACATAGCACGTATTTCAGTAACGACGCAACTACCCTATAGTGGCTCAGCACATTTTTACAGTTCGGTGTTTTTGTCATCTTTACATAGTATCTTTACATAGTATTTTAGAAGTTAATTGCACGATAAACAGAAATTGACAAAATTTGCAGTTGCGTCATTTTTCTTCCGTACACTTAAAAAAATTTAGTTCGTAATATTGATTAACAGTAATTACTGAATAGTATTTCGTTGTCACAACAATTTAATTTTTGTTTCAACGAACTTTTAGACATTGGCGAATGTATTTGGTTATTGTCACAATGATTGAATAATAATTGTGAGAATAACTAGAGTACATTAATCAATAACACTCAATTTATTCAGCCAATAACTTAGTTTCGTATATTTAATAAATACTGTTAATTCTGGCAGCAACTCACGTTCTTGATTTCGTAGATGACAAGCAATTACCTTGGTTTATCGTGACAACGTACAGATTTCATTTAAACAATGTACAAATGTTGTTAATATATAGTATATAGTATATATGATTATTGAATAGATGTAAATTGATTGTTGTGACAACGAATGCATTAATCAATCTACTACTGCATTTAATGCCCACAATCAATGCTTTCATTGTAACAATAATCGTAGTTGTTGAGACAAGAAATGTTTTGCTTGACCATTTGAAAGTTAACGGCTTTTCCTTATCGTGATACCCGTAGCTTCTCTGTGTTACCGAAGTGCCGAATAATAATTGCATTTCGTTTTCAAGTGTAGTCCGTAGTAGAAGGAAGTTTTTGTGTGTCTATTATCGTGAAATTTCGGTCGAAGTCTTTTTAAATGTATTCATTTTTTTTCGAATCCTGAGAAAACTAATTATTATTTTTGAAAATTTAAATGCAAAATAAAATATTACAGTATTATCGAGTGTCTGAAGTCCCTGAGAACCTCTATAATGATTATTTTAAGAAGTCACAGGGGTGAAAAAGAGAAAATTTAGTATGATTTTTAATTTCAAATAGGCATACCAATTCAACAAAAACTGTTTGTTTATTCTAAGGGACTTTCTGCCCTCGGTAATAATGTAATATTTTATTCTGCGTTTAAATTTTTCAAAAATACTTATTAGTTTTCTCAGAATTAAAAAAAATGAATGCGTTTAAAAAGAATTCGATCGACATTTTGCACCTGCGCTCTCAAAAATGATTAAAGTGTTATACATTTTTGGAATCACTATTTCAAACGCTTTTAAATAAGCTGTCATATGACGTAATTTCCCATTAAAAAAATCTAAGTTACGCCTGTCACCTGAAGAGGGATCGTGTAAAGTTCGAAACATTGATGTTATAATATACTTTGATTATTTTAAAAATCGACCTGTCCGAGCGTTTTGCTTATGTGCTAAAAATAAATAAGTTAATAAGGGGGTGGGGGGGAGTGTAACACTTATTCCAGTATACTGTACAAGTGAAATCATATGAAAAATCACACAGTGTAAAGTCCTTTAGGTTAAGGACAAAAAGGGGGATTTAAAAATTATTATTAATAAATTAATATCATACATTGGGCTATTGCATTCAGTAATTATTAATATAAAATACGTTCATAGTAGGAATGAACGAAACTGATTGTAAGAATGAAAATAATTGCTTGTAAGAAAAACCGTATTTATTGTGGGAATGAACGGAATTAATTGTAACAATAAACGGAAATAATTGTAACAATAAACGAAATACGTTAGGAGAAATAACACTGTTATTGACACAACGAATAGTCTTCGTCGGTCAATTAACGACGTTGTTGTTTCAATAAATAATGTTCGTTGACTCAGTGAACAGAGTTCGTAATATAAATAAATAGTGTTCGTTGACTCAGTGAACAGAGTTCGTAATACCAATAAAGTGATATTATGGTATACATAATGAATGTTCATCAATTCAATAAACGTAATACATTGGCTCAACGAACGAAAATAATGAATTGAGGAACATCGTTTTGTTGTCCCAATAAAACCAAGAATTGGACAAATTTTAAGTACTGCGTTTGTTGCCTGAATTAACATTTTTATTGATATTACGTACCTTTTTCGTTGAGTGTACCAAACTGAATATCTGCCTGCTATTACTTTTATTATTATAATTTATCCTAGGTGGCACAGCAGTCGGTCCCCCTATACTTAACTTATTCTTACAGTTGTGCTACCTATTTGGCCACTTGCAGTCATATTAAAAATTGTGAAAAGTATTTTGAGTTTTAAAGATAATACTATTAAGAGTCTCGTCGGTAAAATTTATATTTTTGTGATTAGATAAGCATTTTGTGTTTTTTGTAAAGGTACATCATGAGTGGTGGTTATTTTATTTGTAAGAAACCTCTAGCGAAAATTATTTGTCAGTGGGAAAGTCGAGCCAACTTTACTCACTGTTGTCGGCGAATTTTTTTCGTCTCTTTATATGGTGTAAGTAAAGGCGATTCTATGGAAAATCTGAGATACAAACGATTCGCTAAAACAGTGACAAAAAATTCATTTAATCTCTTCTCACTTCCTCCAACACAAGATGCAGCCCGTTCCCACAGACTCCGAGTGTATCACCAGATTCAGTCATGGCTCAGTAAAAATTGTGATCCAGAAAATTGGGGCTGGAAAAAGCATGGAAAATTTTGGATATCAATCCAAACTTCTAAGCCTCCAGTACCCCTGAGCTTATGAAATTTATCTTTAGCAGATGCAAGGGAAACTGGAAGTGCACGTGGTTGCCGAAAAGCACACCGACAAAGATGAATTACCGACAATGACGCCAACTCTAACTCTCATTATACCACAAAAATTCACCTCGGATACTGATTCAGATCTTGACTCGCAGCTTGGACTATCGAAAAAAATGAAAAAATCATAATTATTATAGATCTTTTTCAACATATAACAATAAATAATATTATTTTGTCTAGAAATTGTCCGTGGATTAGGTCTATTAGGGATACAACACAAAAAACACGCCTCCAGACTGTACGACTCTATCATCATCTATTCATAGGTGGCCGGGAAAAGGGTCAAAAATAGCTTAACAATAGCATAGGAATGTTATAATTATTATGTTATGCTTAATAATAGCATAAAAATCATAATAAATAAATACATATATAGATAGAAAAGTAAGCCCAAGGTTTTGTTTTTATTGTATTCCTATGAGAATTCGAGAATCTGGTCAAGTTTGGAGTGCTGTAAAACCTAGATAAGTAAATAAAATTAAACAAATTTATAGTGAAAATTCTTCGCTGAAAAACAATTTACAAAATTGCTATAATGTTATTTTATTGTAAAATGGACGGAAAAAAAGTTATAACCTCCAGAAGGAAAATTCTAACAAAATTTTCTCTTATTTTTGTTTATAACTTTTTTGTTGGTCACCTGACGATAAAAAGTAATAGAAATAAAATTGTAGAAAATTTTAATTTTCTACATTTTATGTATAATTAAATTTTCTGTATGGTTGCTAGTTTAGGAGATACAGCGCGAAAGCCCTTTTGGACCCCTTTTTCCAAGATGGCAGCCGGGGGACAAGAGCGGCGACCCCAAAAACTTGAACTTAAGCTTCTACTGAACCCCCTACACATTAAAAAAATAAAATTGACTCATGTAAGTAATGCAACCATAAATGTAACATTTCAATGAACTAACAAGGAAACGACAATAATAAATTATGCTTTAGAAAAAAGTTGATAGGACCGCGATCGCTATTGCAATATCTATGTACTACATTTTCGAAAAATATTAGAAGCATAAAAAAATCACTGTCAGTATTTTGAACATAATTGATTGTACACGATATAAATGAAAAATCACTAGAAAGTTTGATCTTTACCTGAGCTAGTGAAACACTAATATACCTCTTTACATACCTACGTAGGACTAACTTAATCATATAAATAATATAAATTGTATATCTCTATTCTTATATATCTTTTGTTTGTCCGTTTGACAACATAATCTGGATTAGATCACAAACAAAGGCACTGTGCTTGTTGATTATATTTGATAAAAATATAATCCTTAATTTTATATATTATAAAATAAGTCATCAGTTTTTTTGACGATGTAATATAAGCAAAGTGAAATAAGGAATTTACTTATATTTATCTATTTTCTTAATTCGTTATTTCAAACAAAC
This sequence comes from Diabrotica virgifera virgifera, assembly GCF_917563875.1. Taxonomy (NCBI): domain Eukaryota; kingdom Metazoa; phylum Arthropoda; class Insecta; order Coleoptera; family Chrysomelidae; genus Diabrotica; species Diabrotica virgifera. The sequence continues at coordinate 39,426,934 of NC_065443.1, read as the reverse complement.
ATTAAAACATCTTAATAAACAATGTACTTAAGTACGTACTAAATCAAAAATATACTTACTTTCTGATAACTACTGATAGTTTCAAATAACTAAAATTAAAACTATGGTGGTATCGTTGAGAAGTAAAGATTTCAACAAAAAAACATTATTTACAAACATTAGCAGACATTTATTTTGCTAACGTTTGCCAACACATTTTTGGCACAGTTTGTCAAAAACAAGAATTCGCGAATTTGAGTAAGTTTGCAACATTTTCCCTCCTGTTTGTACAAAGTTATATTATATATACTCCGAGAAGTTATATGTGCGACTAGTTTTATAATCATGTCTGTGTTAATAACAACCAGTGATGTGGGAGAGAGATAACAACATAGGGAATTTATTTTTACCTTCACTACGTCCACACTATAAGTTCGCATTTGTGTTGCTATTTCACACCATGCGTCATATTTTTAAGTTTATCGTAGAGTAGCTTATGACTGACGTTCCATATTTCTGGTTTTATTTTGAAAAATTCAATCAACTATAAACATCTCTCATTATCCCATTCCTTTTTTTTTTTGTAAAAAAACAAATATGTCTCTACTAATCTTCTTCTTCAGGTGCCGTTTTTTTTTAGCGACGGTTGGCGATGACTTCTACAAAGTCTTCTCTATTTTGGGTTTTTCTGATTAAACTTTGGAAGTCAAATCCCTACATTCTTTAATTCTGAGCAGCCAGCCCACATAACAATGATGTTCGCATCATGTTCAAAGCATATACTACCAACATTCGCCGGAGTATATTCTTTTTAGTATATGCGTAGTACAAGCGTAGCATGTACCATAAAAAACATTCTAAATTTCATGTTCTTTGCATATACTTTAAGGAATATCCTCGTACCGAATATACTGAGTACATTCGTGTAAGTCGTATCTCGGAATATTCAAAAAAAGTTTATTCTTAGAATATACCTTTATCGAATATTACATAAAAGTATATACCTACTTGACACATACTTATAAGTACTTTTAAAATAACTTAAAAGGAATATGTGTATGGATAGGAAGAATAATGTTAGCCTATATATATATATATATATATATTTATGCACAGATATCAAAGTGAGGTCCTGACATTACGCGCACTTAGTGAGGACCGGTAGAAAACGTAGACATAATCGTTTCAACTCTTCATAGTGACTTTGACAAGTAAATAGCAATTAAAAAATGACGAGTATACACAAAAAACATTACGTATATGTGCCCCGTATTGTTCAAGTATATTGCCACCCAAGTGAGGCCATTATACGCAGCTATTAAAGTGAGACTGTATATACTTTTTCGTTATGCGCACAAAGTGAGGACAACTTTACGTGTATATTTCCTTACAGCTCATCAAGTGAGGACCATACAGTGTTGTCGATAAATATGAGATTAATCGTTTCTACTGCCTTTTTCTGTATAACACAGTAAGAATTATTATTGTTTCGATGTTTCAGTCACTTGTAGTTATAAGAAGAATGTGGACTCTTTGTTCTTGCTCGTACTGTTTGTTAATTTTATAACATTTTAGTACCTCAGCATTAAATCACGGTAGCCTTATCGGAGACTAGCGTTAATAAAGAAATAGTTTTATATTTTTTAATAATTTACGTTAAAGATGGATAGGAAAGCAAGAATTTTGAAAATAGCGTTAGTTGAGAACAATAATAATCAAAATGGAGGATACAGTGATAGTTCAGTTATGTGAAATTTATATTGAACTTAACATATAAATATAAAAGCCCGACTTTTGATCTAAGGGGAACACAGTTTTTACGGTACATACATATCTGTCATTTGTCAACCCCCTCCCTTCCATTTCCCCCACCCCTTATTTTTTAATAGGGAATAGGGGCGTGTGCTAGCTCATTTGAAAGGATATTCAATTCTCTATCCAGTATTATTAACATTGACATAATTATCTATACAGAGTGTATTTTAGTATAGGTACTGTTGCCCCTGTCGATTTTCATTTTGAAACGACAATTTTCCAACCTTAATTTTAGTATACAAGATGATTTACTTAATTTAATTAAACTTAATGTACCTTTTTTACTGACTTAATTTTACAGTTATTCCACTAGATGGCAAATACTGTGAATATATGCATATGTTTTATTTCGAATAATCATTTTAAAATAGTTTTAGTTTTCTATTTTCTCTGAAAATTGTTGCAAGCTTCTTGTTCTTATACTTAAAATCATGTCACTACAAATTTATACGAGACTACATATTAAGAGTATAGAAAGTATTATAATATATGACATACATGCTTTTTTCCATTTATTGAAGATATTTCACCTTATCCTGAAACAATGCAATGTGACCAAGTGTCCTCAACTAAAAAAATATATCCCACTATTTTGATATTAAATGTATAGTTTGTACCAGCGGTTCTCAATCTTTTTGAGTCAAGTACCACCAAATACTTTTTATTATTTTTGGTACCACCTAACTAAAATACCTATCTAGCTAGATGATCTAATTAACTATAATTGTGCCAATAGTGGTGCTGATTTTGGCTGTTTTGAGTTTTGTGTACCACCTCAAATAATGAAATGTACCACCAGTGGTACATGTACCACAGATTGAGAACCGCTGGTTTGTACTATAAACCGTATTGAAATAGATTGCAACATGTGTGTGTGGTTGGGATATTGACTGCGAAACCTAAGGCTTCATTCGCCTAATCATATTTACCTTTGATTCTTATAACAATAAATAAAATTGATTAACATTTTATATCAATATTATTAGTGTTTTTAAACAATATCAGTATGATATATCAGTATGATAAAGTCAAGATAAACAATACTATAACAGAAAGCTTTGAGGTCAAACAAGGACTGCGACAGGGTGATCCATTATCTATCGTCTATATTGTTTAGCATATTACTAGAAAAGGTTATACAGGAAGCAAACATTAATAGAACAGGTCTGATCTACCACAAAAAACATCAGTGCTTGGCATTCGCAGACGATTTGGTAATCTTGGCTAGGAGCAAAATAGAACTTATAGAAACACTCATGAAACTCGAGGAGAGGGCAGCAACCAAAGGATTGTATATAAATGAAGCAAAAACAAAGTATATGGAATGGACAAATAAGCAATTCGTTCGGGGGTAATACATAACAATGACAACAGCGAAGGGAACACAGTATAAATTCGAAGAAGTTGAGAGATTTGAGTACTTAGGAACTGTCTTCACAAGAGATCCTAACTGTGAAGAAAAAATACAAAAGAGAATTATGTCGGGCAACCGCTCTATATTTGCTTTTAATGGGTTGTTAAAAAGTAAACATATATCACGAAGAGCAAAACTAAGAACTTACAAGACCGTAATAAGGCCGATAGTAACGTATGCTTCTGAAACATGCGTCACAACAAAAAAACATCAAGAGTTGTTATTAGTTTGGGAGAGGAAAATACTGCGCAAAATCTTCGGTGGGAAAAACTTAAATGGACAATGGGTAAGAAGAACAAATAAGGAACTAACTGAGCTCTATCAAGATCCTAACATACTAGCAGTAATTAAGGCGCAAAGACTTAAATGGTTGGGCCATGTGCAGAGGATGATTCCATCTAGAATTCCCAGAATGGTACTATCTAGTGCATTGGCAGGAAAAAGACGAAGAGAAAGACCGAGGTCACGATGGAGTAATGGAGTTAGAGAAGATATGAGAAGAATTAACTTAAGGAACTGGGAAAAAAAAGCGACTGAAAAAAGGGAGTGGAAAAGAATAGTACATCAAGCCATGGGTCTACTAGGCTCGTAGTGCTTACATATTATAATATCAGTTTTCTAATATTATCCAGTTCCATATCCAGTTCCGAATCCAGTGGTTATATTTCTTCCGTATTGTTTAGTTTCGCTTCCAGTGATTGTATTTTTTTCTTGTTTTTTTTTAAATATTTATTTATCATTTTATTACTATATTTTTTTATTGTGCTCATAATAGATTGCAACATTGTCTAGAGACATGAATGCAGTAACAATAAATAAAAAAATCGGAGATCCACACCCCGGATTTGAAATCGAAACCTCTGCTTTACGAATCCGAGATCCGAGGTCTACCCACTAGGTCACTAGGCTATCGCTCTTAGACAATATTTTTTCCTGAAACGGGGAACTTTTAAAGCCGGGTCTAGACTATGTAACAAGACATGCTAATAACAAAGTTGTACAACAAATTTGTTGTACAACTTTGTTATGTAACTTGTTATAATATAGCATGAGTATCCAGACTATATAACAAAAAACAAAACAACAACATGCGCATAAATTTTGCAGCATTTTAGATGGATAGCTGGTAGGTTAGGTAGTATATAAAATTGCGTCATATAAGTATGGAGGATCTCTTCATAGCAACAGCAGCTTGTGTAATATTGTGGAGGCGACACCGGCGTGTTAAATTAATATTTTGGATGTGTCCTTCATTAGCAGCTCGAGCAAAATATAGGTAGTGGTACAGCTCTTTTAGCTGATCTGGAAAGAGATAGCATAGACCCATCGACAGGAGACATTAAATGTGATGGCTTTTTTAAAAACTTCTTAAGCATAGAAAGTTCTGATTTTGAATTTCTTATAAATGAAATCAGCCATAAAATAGGCAGGAAAGACATTTCGAGATGCAATTCCAGTAAGAGAAAGATTAACAGTTATATTATTAGCAAAGTATATTTTTTAAACTTTTTACTCATTGTTTCAGACAGGAAGTATAACATTTCTGTAAAATTTAATTCCTCAGTATTATCGTCTTCACCTGTTCATGATTGATTGTCACTGTCTGTTTGAATTGGTGTAGCTGGAGAAGTAGCGGATGTAGGTGTAGTGGACGGAATAGAAAGGCTCAGATATATTGTATGATTGAGTGCCTGTTTGAGCAAAACAGTTTGAGTAGCTGATGAAGCAGTCTGCATCTGTGTAGCGAATGAAGTGAATGTTACAGGTTTTATGTCTGAACATTCTGCTCTGTAGAGAATAGTATTTATGTCAAATTTAGAGTTGATTTGCACCGATTTGCTGTTAAGGTTCCGCGTCCTGCTTTTCTTTTGTTGGCTTGAGTTATAGGCGTACGTGCATTAGTTTTAACTACAGTTTCTGTATCTATTTTCACTTCTATTTCAGTCTATTCATCGTGTTTTTTTATTTGTTTTTTAAATCAATAAATGTAGCTCATCCCATAGCAATCCCATAATACTCGTTACTTACGAAATAGCTCAATTAAATGAGTAGTCAGTTCTTTCGACAATTTCATCGCGTAAATAACCCTACGTGAACAGAGCAAAGAAAAATCTAGCACAATCACTCCAGAATGAACAAGGCGATATGACTCCAACGGTTGCTGCTCGCGTAGGTACTATGCCAGAGAAATGTTTCAATAACATGTTTTTAGGTGTAGATCAGTCGCGGTGCGGTTTTATAACTTTCTTTGATGTTTACCGACATCTGTTGGATAACATAAAACATGCTATATAACCAGAAAAATGTTATACAACACTGTGTTTTAAAACTTGTTTATTTAAAATTTTGTAACAAGTTACAAAACTTTGTTATTTAACATGTTTTGTTACATAGTCTGGACCCGGCTTAACGGTAACTTCTTATAGGTAATACACTACAATTTCTGAATATTTTTTCTGAAATCTATCGAATGGTACCAAACACGACCCCCACGGAGGTGGGGGGGTTACTTTAAAATCTTAAATAGGAACTCCTTTTTTTTATTTCAGATTTGGATTCTTTGCGTAAAAATAAGCAACTTTTATTCGAAACGTTTTTTCTAATTACGGATAGGTGGCGCTATAATCGGAGAAAACGGGTGTTGGAAATGGAAAATTAAATTAAAATATGGAAAGTCCCCACTAAAATGGAAAATTTTACTTAACTTTTTTGGTTTTAGAACCTAATAATCACAACCCAATAGGTCCCCAAAGCGCTCGAGTGACTGCACATTTAGCATACTTTGCTCCCCTACTATATATATTATAAATAATATGCGAAGTAATTATTAACCCAAATAACCATAATTCAACTTTTATTTACTAATAAAGAACTGGACGAAAGTGTCACATCAGCTTTTATGAAACACATGAATATTTACATAAAAAGGTAAGTGATCTGCTTGAAATCGATATTTCCACAATCATCTAAAAATTGTTTATACTTGAGTACTTTGAGACTCTTGTATGAAATGTGAATACCGAAATACGATTAGGAATCTCCATTATGTAATTTTTAAATAATACATAATTCTTAGGAAATGAAAGGTATTATACAAACGTGTTAAAAAATACTACCTACTGAAATTTTTTGATGGCAATAAATGATGAATTGGTTTATCGAATTTATTTTTAAGGTGATACAGTAGCGATCAACAGGTAGCCAAAACGCGTTCCAAGATTGAGGCTGTAATTTTGAATATTTTTTTCGAGATATTTGGCACACGTATTTGTAATATAATAAAGAATGGCGGTACAGAGCCCAATTTGAAAAATATATTAATATGTGGAAATTACTCTGTAAATAAATACAATCTTAAAAAAACAAGTCTGTACCGCCATTAAGAAGAACAAAAAAATACACTTTCTTCAAATAAACTTTTTTATCAGATGCCTAGATTTTGTGTCATTTTGGAACTAATAATGAAATAAAAAATTTTAGTAGTTCCAAAATGACACAAAATCTAGGCATCGGATAAAAAAGTTTATTTGAAGAAAGTGTATTTTTTTGTTCTTCTTAGTGGCGGTACAGGCTCGTTTTTTTTAATATTGTATTTAATTACAGAGTAATTTCCACATATTAATATATTTTTTAAATTGGGCTCTGTACCGCCATTCTTTATTATATTACGAATACGTGTGCCACATATCTCGAAAAAATATTCAAAATTCCAGCTGCAATCTTGGAACGCGTTTTCGCTACCTGTTGATCGCTACTGTTTCCTCTTAAGTAAAATATGTCATTTGGATATTTTTTTAAACTTGATAGATCCTAGGGACATGTCGGTAGATCGGTAGGATCATCACTTTTGGGAGTTTTGGGAATATCCCAATTGACAACGCAATATACACCGACGCCGTCTACAACGAGCGACGAATCAGAGATGCCAGATTGGGGTACTTTCGCCCATTTTTAGGGTAATTTGAAAGCACATGGGAAAATTTTTATAGGTTGAATTGGTTGGAGAATTTTTCGGGAGGAAAATTGAGCAAACTGAATTGCAATATAAATGTATGTAACATATAACATTATATTAACGAGTATTTGCTTCTGATTAAAAAAATCGAAAAATGGTTTTTGGAACAACCGCTTTTTTTGACCAGTTATAACCGCCAGGTTAAACCGTAAGTAAAAAACCGGTATAACCGAAAACCGGTTTTTTGTTCAACAACCGCCATCCCTACCTTGGTTGTTACAAATACAGTTCGCTGGAATAAGTGTTAACCCCCTTATTAACTTATTTATTTTTAGCACATAAGAAAAACGCTCGGATAGGTCGATTTTTAAAATAATCATAGTATGGGCCATTCCACGAACATATGCCTGTTTTGGATTACTTCGACAACGAATATTTTACTGTGCAACATAAGAAGTACGAAATTAAATGGCGCTAATAATTATTAGAATAAACAACAATGTAATTTGCAATTTACTTTCGTTCTTCTTATTTTGCACAGTAAAATATTCGTTGTCGAAGTAATCCAAAACAGGCGTATGTTCGTGGAATAGGGTATATATTATAGCGTCAATGTTTCGAACTTTACGCGATCCCTCTTCTTGAGGTGACAGGCACAACTTTGATTTTTTTAAATAGGAAAGTAAGTACATCATGTGACACCTCATTTAAAGGCTTTTTTCTACAACCGTGTTAAAAATGCAATTTTTAGAACTCCATACGTGCTTTAAAAATGCTACTTTAAGGCAGGGCCGGTTTTAGGGTTCTGAGCGCCCCTGGCAAAATAAAATTTGGCGCCCCTTCATATAAGAATATACAAATTTACTGCAAATATAAAAAAATAGGAAAAAATCAAAATTTTACCATAAAGAACTATGTAAAAATATATTTATTTAAAAAATAGTAGGATAGTTATTACTTATAACTTATCCAACATAGGGCATAGCATAGCGAGTACATTTTAAGTTCAAGCGACGAAGAAGCGAGGTAAAAGATAAATGCACATTATCAACAACCAGTAAAAAATGTGTATAAATAACTATTTAGATGCAAAATAAGCCACAATTAAATTGAAAAAAATAATTTTATTATCGTTTCGACGCCCAAATCGGGTGTCGTTGTCAAAATACAAAATACTACTAAATTAAACAAAAATGTTGTTGCTTAGTAAAAAATTCGTCTAATAATTTATTTATTCTGACTCATTTATATCATTTAATGTGTATAAATCTTCTACAAGACCAAAAAACATGTTGATTGTGCGCAAGATATAGCTGCATCCCCAATAACTAAATTGAGGGAGTGGCATCCACTTAGCATAAAATAGCATGCGGATATTCTTTGCAAACGCGCGCTTGTATATCTTTATTTTTTCTCTTCCTTTTAGACCCGTTGTGATATCCTTGGCCTTACAATCATCTATGCAAATTCAAATAAAATCATTCATTATTTTTTTTTATTATCTCATGAGCTTTTTATTATCTCTATGACTCGATACCTATAGAACCAAGCTATGGTTTTAGGTATCGAGTTACTAGGACAAACAATATGCTGCATACTAAAATTAAACCCGGTACTGTGGGATAAGAACATTAGTATAAAAACAAAAATAAGAATATAATATAACACCATGACAAAAAGTATTCTGAATAATGGGTGTGAAAATTGAATAAAAAATACGAAAACCAAATGCAAAATAAGAGCAACAGAGATCGAATACCTAAGTAGAAGCTGTAGAAGGGATAGAATAAATAACATAGAGATTAAGAAAATAATGGTAATGAATTCAAGGGATAATAGACAACATAGAAAAAAAGAGATTAACCTGGTACAGACATGGCAGAAGAGCAGACCAAAATCGTTGATAAACAGAATAACAGATTGGAGCCCGATAGGAAGAAGGAAGAGAGACAGACCCCGAAAATCTTTTAGAGATAAAATGGACGAAGCAATATTAGAAAAGAAACCTGCAGGACTGGAAAAACAGAAAGAACTGAAAATAAAGGTCAAGTGAAATAATACAGGAAAAACTATGGAAATCCAGGGTGGTGAAGAAAAACAGGATGTTTCTAAATAAATGCGACAAACTTTAAAGGGTAATTCTACATGAAAAAATAATGACAGTTTGCTCTATAAGCGTATGTCAGCAAATACTTCGTTTCCGAGATATGGGGTCAGGGCCGCGTTTAGGTCAGTTGACGACCTAGGCAATTCTCTAGTAGCCGCCCTTCAAGCATGTACATACCATTTTTGCTAAAAAAAATCGCAAGCAGTTTTTTTTTATTTAAATAAGAATACATAAAAATTGTCATTACAGTTCGATCACATCAGATTTCTTTCTTGATTTTTCTTTGGAAAAATCATCTCTAATGTCGTCATAATTTATCGCCTTTGTTACGTCACTTTCTATGGACAAAATCGACAAATTGTTAAGACGTTCTTGCATCATACTTGATTGGAGATTATTTTCATGAATATTTTAAATTCTTAAACACAAATAAATGCGCAAAGCAATATCAAAATTAGGGAAAATATCTTTGAATCCACTCTTCTTTAAATATTTAGATATGTCAATTATTGGTGATTGGTGATTCTATTGTGGTATCCAAATGAACCTTTAAGTGAATGCATTCATGTATGAATGATGTAGGTATCTATTAGTGAAGTCAGTGAGGGTATTTAGCTCCGAATTCCATCCTACTGCATCAATTTACTTGATATTTTCATTGTAAGTAGGGAATAGCTCAAGAAACAAAGTCTACGCTATATCCTATGACGCTTTTAACTTAGGGGTGGTTCCCACCCGTTCTCGGGGGTGGAAATTTTTTTTATCAAACTAACACCGGAGGTGGCCAGAGAACCTAATTCTAAGCAATAACTGTTTTATACATTTTTTTGAAAACTCAATATTTTTTGAGTTATTCGTGATTAAAAATTTGCCATTTTCATTGAAAAATGACACTTTTCGGAGATTGTTTTTTGGGAATACCATAAAAATTGTGCATCTAGCGAATTTTTGTAGTTTATGAAAAATCAGAGAGATTCATTTTTTCATAAATCTTCTAGTTTAAATAAAAAAAGAGATGGTAGGTGAAAAAAGATTTTTTTTTGTGCATGCTCAAATTTTCGATTTTAGGGGTATAATGCTACGAATACCTTTTGTAGTGCTTGAAAAGACCTTTAAAACGAGAACTGTTAAATGTCGGTTATATTCAAACTAAGCGAGATATGGTGCAAAAAAAACTTATGACTAATGTATTTTAAGTAAGGAAAAAATGAGAAGTATATTTAACCCCTCATCCACCAGAATTTAAATGCATCTTTTTTTTCTAGAATACCTTCTACTATAGTGTTATTTCTATATTTAAAAAGTTGGACGGGTTTAAAATGAATGGTTTTGAAAAGAATAAGTTCAAATTAATTTTTTTTAATCTTCCTTTTTCTCCATGTAATTCGAAAGTGATAAGAGATACGTAAAAAAATACCTTACAAAAAGGAAGTACAAAACTCAAAGAGGTACCACAAAAAATGTATATTAATAAATCATAAAAGGACGCGTTTCGGCTCTTCACGAGCCATCATCAGCTTTAAAAGACGGGAGCAAAGACGAAAACTGCCCTACAATATAAAATGGAAATTTTAAGCATGTGGTGATAACGCCCACCTCAGCAAAAGAACTTACCAGACCAGGAAGGAGGAAGAATCTACTAGATTACATTATTTAAGTTTCTATAGGCTTCATTATTTAAAGTTTTAAGTATTGTATTAGACATTAAGTTATATATGAATATAAAAATTCATTAGAAAGATTTTTATGACTTGCACGTTGGGAGGAACCATCTTGCGAACAGATCAGGTGCAAGGAACTTTTCGATGAACTGATCTGTTCGCAAGATGGTTCCTCCCAACGTGGAAGTCATAAAAATCTTTCTAATGAATTTTTATATTCATATATAACTTAATGTCTAATACAGTACTTAAAACTTTAAATAATGAAGCCTATAGAACCTTAAATAATGTAATCTAGTAGATTCTTCCTCCTTCCTGGTCTGGTAAGTTCTTTTGCTGAGGTGGGCGTTATCACCACATGCTTAAAATTTCCATTTTATATTGTAGGACAGTTTTCGTCTTTGCTCCTGTATTTTAAAGCTGATCATGGCTCGTGAAGAGCCGAAACGCGTCCTTTTATGACCTTTTATTAATATACATTTTTTGTGGTACCTCTTTGAGTTTTGTACTTCCTTACCTCGAGACCACATTTGAGAATGGATACTTCTCTTCATGTACCTTACAAAAATGTAGGTTTTCTTTTAGATAACAATGTTATTTTTCTTTCATTACTGTATCTCATTATCATTTTCAAGTTACATGGAGAAAAAGGAAGATTTAAAAAAAAATTAAAAATGCTCTCTATAATTTGATCTTATTTTTTTTTCAAAAACCATACATTTTAAACCCGTCCAACTTGTTAAACATAGAAATAACACTTTAGTACAGTCGGAAAAATTAAAGAATACCCATGAACGAACATATAAAACACGCTGTATTTTCCTGTCACGGTGTCACAAAGAAAATTGCCAAGCGCAAGTACATGTAATAATAATTATTACATGTACTTGGGCTGGCCAATTTTTTGTGTGGCACGTTGACAGGAAAATACAGCGTGTTTTATATGTTCGTTCATGGGTTATCTTTCATTTTTCCGACTGTAAAGGGTATTGTAGAAGCCAAACGATGCATTTAAATCTGGTGGATGAGGGGTTAAAATATACATACTTCGCATTTTATCCTAAACCATTTCTCTGCTATTAAGTTGAATACCCCCATTTGAGTATGCACAAAAAAATTTCTTTTCAGCTACCATATCTCTTTTTATGTTATCACTAGAAGACTTATGAAGGAACGAATCTCTTTGATTTTTCATAAGCTACAAAAATATTTTATATAGTTTTTTTTCGTTAGATGCATAATTTTTAAGGTATTCGCAAAAAACCGTCCGAAAAGGCGACATTTTTCAATGAAAATGACAAATTTTCAAACACGAATAACCCAAAAGGATTCAGTTTAAAAAAAAATTATAGAACAGTGCGCCTTTGCGGTGCTGCCGACGACCCAGTAGTGTTAAGAAAATGCAATTTATGTTCTAGAAATGAATGCCCACTTATATTCCATTGATGGATGTACTATGTACTTAAATACATAGTACATACTTACGGTGACCATATGTACTTATTTAAGTAGGACAGTACTTATTTTTAAATATTGTCCTAATGTACTTTAAAACATTTCTAAGGACAAAATTAATATTTTTATCTTGTATAAGTACCGCATGTATACTCAGTCCTGTTGGACAGGGAATTGGGCAGGGAAGTGGGCAGCGTGAACGTGTAAATAGCTCACTCGCGCTGCCGCTGCTAATGCTACTGCCATTGCAGTTTCATGAAGCCATTCTGAAAGTAGAAGGTGATAAAATAAATGCGGCAGATGCTGCTCAAGAATACTTTAATCTTAAAAACAGATTACAACATCGGTTGGACGCATTATTTTTGCCGCTTAAAGTGAGAGAATGTCTTGGTAAACTTGAAGACGGGCAAGCCGCTACTGAAAACTTCAGTACACAAGTGAGACATTTTTACACAAAATATGTAACCTACCTAGAAAACTGGAGTACAAATCTTCATGAGTTCAAACTATTCAAATGGATAAATCTAAGAAATGAAATAACATGGAACGATGTTTGCTATTCTTTTGAAGCTTTTAAACTGTATATCAAGGCCACCATTTTAAATGAAGATCAACTCGTTGACGAACTGGGAATTTTGAAAGACGTGGCTACAAGTGAAAAAATTGCTGAGTGGAACAGAGAAGAAAAAAATAGTCAGGCCATCGATGGCTTGAAGTTTTTAAGTGTGTAGTTCAATTCAAACTGAAAAACAAATATTATGCGAATTTATGTTTTGTCTTCCGGGTACTAGTGCAGCTATCGAGCGTTTATTTTCTGTAATAAATAATAATTATTGGACGTCGGAAAAGTCACAAATGTCCATTTCCACTCTCAAGGCAGCGATGCAGGTGTACGCAAATTTTGATGAGACTTGTAATGAAATGTTTCATTTACTTCAGTCAAGCCGGACCTTCTTAAATTAATTTTAAGTTCAGAAAATTATGAATGGTACAAAAAACCGGAAGAAGATGAGGCTATTCCAGGTCCCTCCTTTATAAGGAGATACAAAAGATACATTTTGCGTTTTTAATACACTTCTGTTTTTTTGTACTTTTTTTTCTTTAAAAAGATATGGTCACCGTATACATACTACTTTAATTTTTATATACAAATATTTGTTGTACAGTATTTTTGCCGCCCTCTCATAATTTGCCGCCCTAGGCAACTGCCTATATTGCCTAATGGATAAAGCAGCCCTGTATGGGGTGTTGACATTTTTCTTACAAACTGACGATTTCTTTATTGTTCTAAAACCGGTTCAGATATGCAAATGAAATTTGATGTGTTTTAAGAGGTAATTATTGCGCATTTTTTGACATAAAATTAATAATTTTATATCTACTGTTGAAATGGTGTGAATTTTTTTAAAGAAAAACATAGTACGCCACTGAGATATTTCAAATAACAAATCATTTTGGAATTCCTCTTTCAATTTATGATATATACAAAAATCTATTATTCCTTTTTTTCATACGTCGTTCGTGCCGTTTTTATGCAAAAAGTGAAACATCTTAACGCGTACAAAGTATTCGAAATAAATTTCTATATATTAATATTATGAAAAAGAACTTGTCAATTCTAATTCATATAGATATACCTGGTTTGTTTTTTTTTTATTTCAAATTACACACCCACGGACACACGACAATGTTGATAAAGCAAAGTTTACAGAACAGGAAGACAAAACTATTTAACCATTGAGGCTATAATGACAAGCAGCAGTATAATAATATCACTGACTATTCATAAATTTGTTGATACTTCGTAAATCTGATCTTGGTGTATTTTAAGTATGTATGTATAACATTGTAATACCATAAAAGTGATAGGTATTACCTGACAAATGACCTTTAAAAGCCATAACAATTTTTAGGTTGCATTATTTTTATTAGAGAATTTTTGTGAGCTAGAAATAGTTTTCTTATTGTTACAATTATTTAATATTAATTGTCTTAGGAGTAATCTTAGCCCAAAGATATTCTATAAAGTCCAAAAAATAATGAATGTAAAAAATATTATATATTTTTTTGTTTAGCTAATGCCTCCATAACTAATGGCCATTGGCATGGTAGGTACGGTAATTTTGAACAGTTAGGTACCTAGTGTCATGTGTAAGTAGTGTGTGTGTTAAGTAAGTGCCTTGTTACTTTGCAATGTCGACGTCATTGTCTTTGCAAAGAGACGCTAATTGTATCCGAACGTCTGCGGTCCCTCCGGTGAGAACCGATCCCACGAGGACAGAAACTATATTCATTTATTAATTTATAATAAATGAAAAATTTCCGACCCTGGTGAGATTCGAACCCACAACCTTTCGGATTTTTTCGATCCAAAGGCAGACGCTCTTACCACTGAGCCACGGAGGGGGGTAAATATTATATTTATATATCAGCGTCTCTCAAAATTTGGCGCCCCCAAATTCTGGCGCCCCGGGCGGTCGCCCGGCTCGCCCGCCACTTTATCCGGCGCTGCTTTAAGGCACTAGTGCTTTAAAATTTTTATGGCACTGCAATTCGTATTGATCGTATAGGCAATTTTGATGTAATGTCAAAAAAATATAAAAATGGAATGTCAGTCAAGTTCAAGTAAAAGATTTTGTAGATATTGTCCTGTAATTACGTTTGTAGAAAAAATATTGCATGATATGCGTGTTAAAAAGTGCATTTTTAAGGCACTCATGTGAATTGCAGAACTCGCAGTCGCTCATTCTGCAAACTTTCACATGCGTGCTTTAAACGTGTACTTTTAACACTTATATCATAAATAACTATTGAAATACTGATTACAAAAATTTATAGTATTTTAAGCCTTTCTGAGAGCATATGCGCAAAAATTTCGCTCGAATTATTTTTAAATGCGTTCATTTTTTTCGAATACTGAGAAAACCTTAAGTATTTTTAAAAAATTTAAACGCAGAAAGAAATATTACTGTATTATCCATGGTCGAAAGTCCTTGAGAACTTCTATAATATTTATTTTAGTAAGTCACAGGGGTGAAAAAAATAGTCTGATTTTTAATTTTAAATATATATTACAAAAGAAACTTTTTGTTCATTATAAGGGACTTTCTGCCCTCGGGAATAATGTAGTCTTCTATTTTGCGTTTAAATTTTTTAAAAATACCTATTAGTTATCTCAGGATTCGAAAAAAATAAATGCGTTTAAAAAGAACTCGACCGAAATTTTGCGCCTACGCTCTCAAAAAGGATTAAAGTATTAAACATTTTTGTACTGCTTGAATTTATGCGACGATTGACGATCCACTGTTTTAAAGATTGGTTGAACAGATGTTGCCAGTTGTATGGTCCTCACTATGTGTATCGTAAGTTATTCAACAGGGCATAGAATATACATGGTTAGAAAATATACGCCAGGGTCAGCGCCTCTATGCGGAAAATCTCTGAACTAAAAATTGATGTGGACCATACAAAGTGAGGTCCCACTTTTTTTTGTAAAAAAACAGTGTTTGCTATCAGTACATGTCTACGAAAAAGTCTTACATTGATTGACTAAGTGAGGTCCGTATACTGGACCTCACTTTGTACAGGACCTCACTTCAACCGCAGTTTCTTTTGATATGTGGCTCACTTCATACGCTGGGAGTAATATATATATATATATATATATATATATATATATATATATATATATATATATATACCGGGTGGTGAATTGGAAAGCGGGCCATAGGAAACTCAATGTAAAATTCTAAACTGTTGAATTCCTGCTTCCCTAATTATTTTACATCAAAAGTCATAAGAAACTATTTGTAGAGAATTGAAATCTGTATTGAAAACAACTGTTAATATTGTTCTACGAACAATAATTATTCAAAATTTTGTAAAAATAGAATACATTTTTCAGAGTAATACGCCAAAGTTAGGCCACACGCAATACCATAATGTGTATAAGGTTGCATTTGTTGACAAAAAATTTATTATAATATTAACAATTTGAAATGTCAATTTTTTTATTTATTTTATCACTTATTGTTTAAAACACAATAAAGTTGATAAGATACCCTTGGTTAAGGAGAAGTATTAATAATAAAGATATCTTCTTCAGTCAATAATGTGCTCACTGTCAGTTAAATAGTAACGTGTGGCCTAACATGCCCACACATACCTACTGCGGTAAATACATTATACTTTTTCAAAATTTTGGAATGTGTTTAAATCGTAGAACAATTGTAACTTCTGTTTCTAATACAGATTTCAATCCTCTACAAATAACTTCTCATGACTTTTGATGTAACATAATTAGGGAAGCAGAAATTCAACAGTTTAGAATTTTACATTGAGTATCCTATGTCCCGTTTTCCGATTCACCACCCGGTATATATAGGCTAACAGATTATCAACTTCGTTATGAATAATTAATAAAATTTAAAAATATATGTATGTAGGCAGTACTATTGAACTACCGAATTCATTATTTAAAACTGTTTTAATTGTATGGTAAAAATGTTTAAAAATTAATTGTATTAACGAAAAAGGAGAAATTCTCGTTTCGCTTTCATCATTGAAATGCATTTACTATTTTGGTTTAATAAGTTTATCATGAGTATTCTTAGAATTTTATTTTTACATGGAATTGACATTCAGATAAGCTGAGCCAAAACCCACAAACAAAGAGGAAACGGACCGCTTCATACCTGCATAAGGGGTAAGGGGTTGGGAACAAAGGCAAAATACAAAATATGAAAAACAGTTAGGCAAGGCATTTGGCATTTGTATTTGTATCTACACTCAACACTATCACTGTCTATGCGGGATGTGTATTTTGGTCTGTGCTGTGTTATGAGGAAGACCGAGTATTTCTACAAGGAATATGAACATGCATAATTAACCTATTTATTTTGTTTGCGGTCAACTTACAAATAAAAAATTTATTTTGGTACTTCAATATTACTTAAATAGTAAGTATGTATATAGGTACATATAAACGACATATAAATTTTAGTTATTTACATACATATTTTACATAATATATATTTGGGTACCTACTATAGGTATATTCAGCATTTTTATTTTTATATGCAAATAAACTAAATATAATATATACCTAAATATATATACCTACTTACCTATATAATATTTATATAACTAACAAAAATTTATATATTTCATATTTACTTTTTAAGTAATATTGTAGAATGTACAAACTACATTCTCATATATAATATGTAAATTTAGTAGAAAGTAGAACCTAGGATGAGATTCGGTGATGCTGAAAACATACTTCTGAGCAATATATAGCACTTCCTTGGAATATTCTTCCCATATACTAAAAAGTGCATTCTTCCTATATACTAAAAAGATGTGCGGTAGTAC